>NC_044281.2:73503366-73806720 GCF_004027225.2 Strigops habroptila
CTGCACCTCCAAAAGCACAACTAACTAGACCAAGGCCAGATGTCTCCCAGATGTAGAGTTGTCTGGACATGCTGTTCCCAAGAGTCACTGAGCAGAGCAGAAACAGTCTGGAGTGACTGACATATCCTACCGGACAATATCAGCAGTAAGTTCACGTACATCACTTATGATTTCACCCGAAGCCTTTGCTGCCTGGAAGGGAATGGCATCAAGTTTCAGTTGATAGCCACCGTCTTTCATCTTTCCCCAGGACTCCTTATAGCGAATCTAGGAAATACAGTACAGGAATAAAGAAGAGTTGCTGTCAGAGGGTTGACACTGCAGCATTATTGCTATCCTAGCAGTGTTCCCACGTTAGTTTCATTCTAATCCAACACAGACGGCTAACATAAATTAAACTATCAATACACAAGAGGAATAATCACATTAAAAAATGTCCATTATAAAAATGTATTCGTTCATTCTTAATCTAAGTTAGGAGAAGATTGACTTCTCACATTTAGACCAGAGAATGATCATACACTAGGGAAAGGAAAGAAATTTAGTATGCTTTCCTGTGAAAGACTAACAGCAAAGCACTGTCAACTTTTTCACTTTCTTTTAAAATATTAAAGGTCAGATTTATACCTCACTGATATTCATAGCATTTAATTTGGCCTGAAGGATTTCAGGAAGATCTGTTGTTGGTGTATACTGATGCTTTACACTTTCTCCATGCTCCTTGTACAGCCTCTGCAAATAGAGATCAATTTCAGTAGCAAGTACTCACTACACATACACATTGTTCAGACAAAAACATTGACAAATAGTTCTGTGGAAAGCAAAGACTACAGAAAAGTGACAGTAGCAGTAACAAATACAGGCAAATGTATCACTCAAAAAGTATTCAAAAAACTTTTGAATATTAAGTTGATAAGACTTCCAACATATGTGAATAGGGAGAAGGAGCATAAACAGCAATTATTAAGGATGTGCAGTGGCCCACCAAAACTTTGAAATTCCACAGAAATATGGGGACTTGAAGTTCCCCAAACACATCTCTCCAATTTTTAGCAGATAAATATAATAGTAATTAGCTGTGCGATTACTTCAAATTTAGTTCCAGAGCTAGTTGCACAGGAGTGCTCGACAGTCAATGGCAGGAGAATAAAAATACTCAGAAGGTGAGTGGTCCCATAGTAAAATGGGTGTCTATATGAGCTACTCGTATAAGTTCTTGGAGGCAGAATATAGGGTTGGCCCAGGACTAGCTAACTTTTAGATGTTTGCAGATAGGCAAGAGGAGTTCTATGCAGTTAACTGGAACTTCCCCTATGGTGGCTATGCACAGTTCACCTCTTTCACATTATCTTTCTTTCCTAGTTTAGTTTCTTCTTACATTGACACCATAATTTCAGATGAGCACAGATCACCATTTGATTTGGCCTTAGATATGATCCATGTCTGGACCACCTGACTTGCCTTTCCCAGGCTGTTATTTCTGTGTGAGGGTTTGAAACTAGGATGAAACTCTCCATTTCACCCTGCTGCCACTTTCTTTAGCAAGTACACCCACTTGTACTGGAACTCCATAAGAGGAAAATTAATGCGAACTCCATGTGTGAAGTAGAGCAGCAGACTGATTTTGACTGTGGCACAGTAGAACAAAATGACTTATATTTATCCTGCCTGAGATGTAAGCCTTTTGGATCTTATTAATTAAACCAAAGGGATAGACACTATAAGTATTACAATAGCATGTGTTTTACACAAAGTCTTTCATCTTCTTCTTCACTTTAAAAATATCTATTTTCAAAATAAAACATCCTCTCATGTTTGAAACTTGTCTTTTTTGAGTGACTTTTGCTTACTATTCACTTCTGTATTATCCCAGTTAAGTCTACAATATTTTTAAATCGCTCTTCTATTAAAAATAAACATGTTTAAACACCAAACAGCCTCAATTCTTCCCTTTCAGGTTTCCCCTCCTGGATTTCTCTCTCAGCAGGATGACAGCTTGAAATAATTTATTTTTTTCTTCCTTGTCATGCTGCCTTACATTTTGTTTTGAAAGCATATGCAGAAACTGAAATTTGAAAGATCTGTTTGAAAAGGGGAAAGGACCCCAAATGTGTTCTTCCTCAAGGAATTTCAAGAGGCCAAAAGACTCTGAAGGTCAAAGGTCAGTCTTACTCTTAAATTTTACTTCTGGAAAAAAAGCCAATTGGACAGAAAGCCCTTTTTACATGAAACTCCCATTCATTTTACTGGCATCTCTATGACTTCCCATTCCAAGTTAGAAACATGCTCTTTGTGAGATGCACCACACCAGAACACAGAAGTTTCATGGTTCCCAAGGATAATCTCAGAGAAAGAAAGAGAGAGAAAGCCAGCGCTTCAATCAGGTCGTTCAAAGAGGATACCACTCTTATAATCATAATGTATATACATTATAACTTACATCCACAGCCTGGTTATAACTAATTCTAGCCTGGATCATCTCAGGAGTGTCTTTAATACTGGTAAACTTCAAAGCATATGGATGCTGACGGTACTTCTTCTGTTGAGCAGAAAAAGATCAAAGCTGTGAATTTTGTGCTGCTCTTTCATGCTATTTGAAAGAGAAAAATCATAGGTTGCTGGAGATTAGAGTGAATTTGTGAACATAATTATTATTCCTCTTTCCTCATCTTTATGTCCTAGGTACCTTCAGATTAATATTTGTTTCAATTTAACAATAACCTTTTGCCGATTAATATTAAAGTATTTCTCCCTAAACATAAGGAAAACATCTCAAAACTGGATTTTGCCTACCTAAGTACTCCAGAACTCAGGATTTTAAAATCTTTTTCAGATTATTTCAAACACAGCATGACTGATTATATTTTTTATTGATAGTTTCTTCAAGCAAGAGATGATATACATTTGTAGTGTGTTAATAATGGCAACCATTTAACTTACTGTTCCAGGGTTTGGGTCTTCTCCTTACACTTATAGCAAATCTGTGCAGCCATTAACACTATGCCTAATTTTTATGGTATATCTTCTAGATAATTATATTAATTCTGCTTGCTTGAAAGGACCCATAGTAGTTTCTGAGAGACCTTGTTATACACACATAATTAAGATGAAGGCTGTTTGATGGCAAAATGTCACTTTTTCTACATGGCCAGGTCTCTAAATGCTTCCCTTCCTGCATTAGTTGTCCTAAACTCATCAATACTCTTACCTCTTTTCCAAGTAGTGCATACTAAATTTTCCCAATGCCTGTGATGAACTCCCAAATCAACAATAATGTTCACGAGTCTTCTGGAAATTGTTCCTATCTCAGTGTTTGAGTCTAAAGGCATGTCATTCTCCTTTAAATTGAGCTGTGATCCACAGAAGCTCATCTGAGGCAACATCTTGATTCTTTGGGGACTCAAAATACCCATGTAAACCACATTAACCCTTCTAGGGTATCACAAGCTTATGAGCAATGTTTCATTTCAGAAAGCAATCCCTTAAAAATGAGCAATCTTTCTAAGTTTAACTGGGAACAAAAGTGGTTTATGCTTCGTCCTGATAAGCTTTAGAGACAAATAAGGGTTGACCAGAACATATCTACATAAAACTCCTAGAAATATTCTGGCAAATGCTTTTTAGCAGTATTACAAGAGCTAGTCACTGTGTGTATGTAAGAAAGGAGGAGGCTCATAGCCATCTAAAATTATTTAGTACTCACAAAAAGGTTGAGATGGACAACCTAGCAGGTCAAATTTCTGCTTGGCAGTTTTCACTACTATAACATCAAAATGGTATACCTCTACAGATTTAGAGTTACTATTCCAGCCACCATTGCTGTAATAGCTTTTATGAAGCTACCTTGCTTGACACTAGTTGAAAATCTAATTTATTGTGCCTAAAAACCCCATCCTTCTTCATTGTAGATGATTACACAGGAAAAAAATTGTGTTCGCAATCAGCAGATGTGAAAGGATGACCATATTTTCTGAGACACTACACTAGTGGTTATATTGTTATTCTCACTGAGTCAATAGGCAGATGATTCCTGCATCACCCATGGTTATCTAAAAAAATCACAGGATTCAGTCTCCTACTGCAGCAGATTTGGCCAGTAGGACTCCCTATAAAATAACAGTAACTGAATACTATGAACCTTTTAACCATTTCCACCAGGCCTGAGCAGACCTCATGGGACTGGCACAAAGGATTCTAGAGTTTGCCTCTTCCTGTAAATGATATTGGTCATAGGGAGAAATAAGGATGAAAACTTCTTGGGCCGATAGACAGCTACAGAGAGAGATATCTATATGAATATCAATAGCTAGCATGAATATATATGAAAAAGGAGCAAGAAGGAACGTGTATCTGTTACAAAAGCAGGTTCTGGGTCCAATGACTGGGTCTTTTCATCATCTCTACTGTTTTGCTTTATTAAAAAGGTAGGCTAGTGGGTAGCAATTGAGCACTGTTTGATTGCCATTATTATTCATAATATCATTTGTCACCTACTTTGTTTTTGCAAAGGCTATATGGACTCCTACTGGTGTGTGTTTGGTATCTGGTTTCCCTCTAATTACCAGTCCTATCCCTGGTTTTGAGGGCTTTCATGTGCTATGCCTTTTTCTTTCCCCTTTGAGTGGAAATTATTTTAATTTTATACAGACATTTTGCACGCATTATGCAGCAAATTCTGTTACATGCTGTCATGAAATCTCACCTCACTAATGAGTTCTCCTGCCTTCTTAGCCTGCTCCACATTTAATGACCCAGTGGCTATCCATCCAGCTCCTTTCATCCAGTTCAAATCTGCTCTGTATCGGTTCTGACAAAGAAAAAGAAAAAACCCTATTGTTGGTGTTCATACACTTAAAATGCCATTAAAGGAGTCAGACATCTCAGGAACAACAACCAAGTCAAATTAGTGCCTGCTTTTGTTTTATTCACTATTGTACAATTGCAAGGGAAGCAAAAAATTTAGAGAATGATATAGAAGTATTACGACTCACCAGCACTTGTGCAATATGCTGTGCAAGGTAATTTTTAGAAGTGGTCTACACCTTACTGTCGTTTGTAATTTTTACCCTAATGTGGCAAAAACTTCAGTTTTATTGTACATAGTGCACTGTTTAAAAGATCATTCATGATTTGCAATGATAAGAAAATGATATTTAGTATTTTCCAACCCCTATCTTTTTGTTATACTGGAGGGAATGCATTTAGTTTTTCATTTTCCATGTGTTTTTAAGGAGGAAGTGTACAGCAGTGTTTCTCATTTTCCTCATGAAATCTCTTCTACCAACAGTCTACTGAATTCCAAAAGCTTATACAAGCACTACAGCTGCCCTTCTCAAAGAAACCAGGAGGGTTTCAGTGGTTATACCTCAAGAAGACCTGTACAGATGCCTATCTTACTCTCCTTGAAAAGTTCTGACTTAAAACCTCAGAATGGAAGGCCTACCTTACAGTAACCATTTACAGTATCAGACAGTTTACCTGATGGTTACAGCTGAGAATGTAACCTGTAGGGAATTTTATCACTATACATTATTAAACCTCCCTGCACTTTAGGTAAAAAAAATAAATATACATCATATATGAATCCTAGTGTTTTATTAACATTTGAAGCAGGCTCTGAAGAAGCCATGCTCGTAAATAAGATTATAATTCTCCTCAAAACTGTACCCTTTTTGCACTGCATGTATCTTTTGAGCAAATAAGTGGTTAATATTTGCTAGTTTAATATTAACTGCTTAATAGTTGAAATATTAAGTGCAATATCATGGCATTATACGCGTAAACATCTGAATAAACTCAGCCCTAAGTGTCTGAATGGGTTGAATGAAGGAGCATTGAAATATATTAAGATTAGGACTTACATCACTCTGCAATCCATAGGCCCACTTGGCCCATGCCACTTTCATGTCAGTAGGCAGGGCTGTGTAGTCATGGAGAGCTGTCTTGTATCCTTTATCCGTGGCCAAATTCTGAGCCTTTTTGGCATGGACAAGGTTAACCATATCCATGGAGACATGGAACTGATTCTTTGTATCCTCAAATCCCTTCCTGTACTCCAGATCACTCTGCAACTTTGACATTTGAAGGGAATGAGCCATCTGTGAATCTTCCTCCACAGCCTTTACTCCAATCAGCTTACCCTTCATCTTCTCATAACCTTCCTTATATTTAACCTGTGAAGAAAAAAATAGATCACAAGTTATTGATCTAAGCTGCTGAACTGACAGCTCTGCTAGTAGTAAAGCAATGGTCTATCAGTGCTGTAACATGCTCGGTCCTCAACACAAGCAACTAAGAAGTCCATTTGCAAAAAAGAACTGGAATGCTTCAGAAAATTAGTAAGTGTTTATAAAGAATAAACCCTTTCTCAATAATATGTTCGCAAAAAGCTTTAAGAAATCTTTCTTTTTGGTTCTTTCTAGGAAAAACAACATTCTCTAAGCACTGAGGTCAGAAGGTTCTTTCAGGAATTTTCTGGCCAGGCATAGATGTACTAAGTCATGATGTTTTACAGGAGATTTCCACTTAATTTTGACTTCTAAAATTCACCCTCGGGTCAAAGTGAGAATAGAAAACCACAGTCGGTATGTGTGGAAAAACTCTGAATTGCTCAGAGCAAACCTTCTGACTAATTACAGAATGCCAATCACCCAGTCAACTCCTCCATTGCTTCTTAGCACGAATTGATTGAGGGTGGCTCAGGGCACTGAGACATATGTGACACATCCCCAACACTCTGGTAGCAACCTGGATTGTCAGCTGCCCTATGCATAAAGAAGGCTGATGAAGTCCATACTCACATCACTTGCCAGATCCCTCTTTGCCTTAGCTGTCAAGAATGACAAAGCATCCAGACGAAGCACAAATCCTTTTTCCTTCTGCTTCTCCCAGCTACTCTTGTAGAGTTTCTAAAGAGATGACAATAACACAGATTCTTTATTACTATCAATATATTCTGTTTGTTCTATAGTCACAGTGAAAGCTCTCAAATAACATCAGGCCAGCATACACTCCATGCCCAGCAACCATATGTTTAAATAAGACATCTGGTGTCTTCACGTACATATTGTAACTGTGGATACTGTGGGTACTGTAGCCCCATTATCTCACTGGTTCCAGTGAAATTGTCAGTATGTCACTCATCTGGAAGCATGTGGAAAATACAGCTTCAAACTCTAAAAGTGACAAGTCCTCAGAACAGCAGATGCGACTAGTATTCGATTAAGAGAAAGCAATTAAATTTAGATATAAAGTTTTTACATCTAAAACATTTGGACCTTTTCAAAGAAAGAACCTAACTTTTACCTACAGAACAAACATTGCAACAGCAGCTGTAACTATTCACAGGAGTGAAACCAAACCTCTATCTTTC
This sequence comes from Strigops habroptila, assembly GCF_004027225.2. Classification (NCBI taxonomy): domain Eukaryota; kingdom Metazoa; phylum Chordata; class Aves; order Psittaciformes; family Psittacidae; genus Strigops; species Strigops habroptila. The sequence goes on from NC_044281.2 coordinate 73,510,739, forward strand.
TTAGACAGTACCTCACTGATATTGGCAGCATTTGCTTTGGCCAGTAGGAAGACAGGATCATCTTTGCTAATGGTGTACTGATGAAGAAACTGCTCTTTTCCTGACCTGTAAGCAACCTGTCCACAGAAAGCAAAGCATGGTTAACAAGCAGTAGCCCACATTTAATACTGAAGGAATATTGATTAAATCACCCCATATTATGGGATTTGTTAAGGTTAATTTATTTGGTGAGTTAGTCTTTAGCATCATGACTTTTTTTGCAAATATGCATTTAAAAGCTGACCCAGAGAGTCAGGTTGACCAAATTACTCATGGAAGCAGTGAAACAACATACGTATTAGGATAGTTTAATTCTCTTTCCTAAAGTCAGCTACTTACTGGGCTATAAAGCTGTCAGCAATTCAGTCTGTACAAAATGTATGCAAGAATATCTTTCATTCAATATTAAACTGCAGCTACTTTTTGGGTAGAATGAAAGTCTTTAATAGGGCACAGAAATAGTTAATTTTAGGCATGAAATGAAGAACACTGTTCTCTGCAATTGAATCTGCAGAGAAAGTTTGTGACCTAAATGTAATTGATGACATAACACTCCAGTGACAACTAACATTCCAACTTTGAATGAATATATCAAGGACCTTTTATGATCCAACTCGCAAACATCTCCATTTTATATTCCAGAGCAACATCAACAGAGAAATGAACTGCTCTGTTTCAGAAGCCCATGAAGTTGTTAGAGGAGCTGTTGAAAGGCTGAGAAAAGATGCCCATTCTCAAAGTTGTATTTCTTACATCTTTTCTTACAGAAAGGGTGGAAAAGAAATGTCCCTACTATAAAGCTCTAAGTCCATGGTTACTATTCTGAATTCAACACACGTACAGAAAGGCAGCATTGTCCAATACACAGGAGATAGCCAGGAGATCAGTATTCTCCTCTGATTCAATCTGGTGTCATCTTTGAGACACACAACACTCATTCAAGTAAGTGCTGTGTTTTTATTGATGTAGAGGAGCAAAAAAAGGAAACATGATAGCTGCCTGAAAAAGACAACTTAAGAAGCAGTAATGCTTCATTCACATAACAACTGAGAAGCTGACAGGATCTTCATTTCAAGGCACATATTAAAAGTAATTAAAAAAAGGTTTGACAAGTCACTAGTCTTCCAAAATTACTTGGTCAGCGATTTTAACAACAGGTTCCTCTTGTTTTGGAAACTTACAAGTGAGTTCCTGTCATCTTAAGTCCTGCCAAGGAATTCTGAAGTACTATTTCAGCCCTGAAATGGTCAGGCAGTTGGACTAGATGACCACTGTAGGTCCCTTCATACTGAAATATCCTATCCTATCCTATCCTATTCTATTTCACTGACAGTGTCGCCCACCCCAAGGAAGAATATGGAGTATTCTGAAGGCACCCACTTGGGGGAAATATGGCTATTTTAGCATTTTACTAAATCATAGAATTATAGAATCAAAAAGTAAAGTACTTCAGTAAAATAAGTAAAGTACTTTAACAGCCACAGCTGAAGAATGTGTTGTCTAACAAGGCTGATATAACTTGAGGTAGTCTGACAGGGCCCTCAGTGGAGAGAAACACAGAGCCTGGGATGAACGTGTGTCAGTACCTGTGCTAATGTCTGCCTTGCTTTGAAGCACTGCCTGAGGATCAGCTAGGAATACTGTGATTCTCCTCCAGCTTCCTTCCTCACTTTTACTACCTCATGGACAACCAATTTTCATGCAGATGACATTAATGCCTCGGGAATACTCAGGTATCCTCCCATGAATGCATTTCAGCCATACTTGAATCCAGCCTGTCACCAAGATTGCCTTGTAGAGGCATCCCCAGCCTTTGACATCATTTCTGAGAAGCCTCACTTGTCTATTTTCATTCCCATTGGGGTTTGATTTTTGTTGTTGTTTTTCTAGTTCAAAGAATTCAATGAGAGAATTCATCAAATAAACAAATAAAAACCCTTGGAAATAAATCTCAAGAAATTTCATATTCAGAAAGGTTTCATGACTGGGTTCTCTTCCACCACCCTCCCACTGTTCGTATCTCAGGAATGACCACATTGCGAGGAAGTTACTTGCAAAGAGACAAATTCAGTCAAGGACTCACATCACTTTGCAGTTCCTGGCTTTTCTTGGCATGCTTGATCTGAGAACTGTCAGCCACACTGGTGAACTTCAGAGCATCAGCCTTCTGTCTGTACTTTTTCTGCATCAAATTACAGCAGGTTACACAAAAGTTTCTACAATATTTACCTTCCCCAAAAAAGGTAGCGCTTTCAAAAAAGACATCACTGAGAGAGCCAGAAGTCCCCTGCAAATTCCCAACGCAGTTTTAGCAAGGTATCAACAACATAAGCTTCCAAATACTACCCAGTGCTAGTATTTCCGAGGTGAGGAGGCTAGTGCAAGAGTATGCCAAATGTATTGTTGCTGACAGTGCAAGCATGGATACTCTTTGGTGCCAGAGGTACTAGCTACATATCTTACAAGATCTAGTTGCACATCAACCACTGAGTGTCTTTCACAAACTGGATGTGACTTCATTCAGGGCCCAAGAGAGCTCTTAAGCTACACAATCAATATTGCTATCTTGTTTTCTTACATGAGACCTCTCAAGCATATGCACGTGTTATTCAAATCACTGAACATGTTATTGAGATATTTTTAAGTTACTAACATATTTCTAAATTATCAATTAAATTAAAAGGGGCAATTTCAGTGTCCTGAAGGTAACTTAAAATTCAGAATCTTGCCCACCATCTCCCAGCTCTTTCCAAAGCAGAGCTCAGCGTAGACACTAAAGTCAAGCCTTCCTGGGAGCAACAGCTGTGAGAGGACTCCATCAAGTCTTGGATGCGGGGAAGAAACATTGTGACTCATTCATCCTCTGGTACCAGTACTTATATAAAATTTATTTGAATGGACAAATTTGCATAGAGACTAATGTTTCTAGTTTGGTAAATAAGACTTCTCTTACTTTTATTCCATCTTACTTTTTGTTTTATATCTGAAACACACCAAAGTGAACAGAAAACTTCCACTGACTTCATCAGGCTTTGGATCAGGCCTGTTTTGTATCAAGGCCTCTGGCTCAGTCTTTTGCATCACTCATTTGAGAGCAAGCTAAGTATCTCTCTCTATCTTTGAGACAGTACAAGGAAATTCAGCACCTTATTTGAAGACCACAGTATGATAGGGGAGACCAAGCGTGCTTCTTGTATACTTTAGTCAAATTCTTACTCTAACCATGGGGGTTAGAGTCTTACTTCAACCATGAAGTGGGGCATTCCACCTAGGAAGGGTGTAATGCATTTTTTCATTAGCTGGCATTTCAGTAGAGAAATCCTTCTGTTTGAACTGATGGGTGAACAGATCAGTTTATGCTGCGCCTCTGCTAGAGGAACACAAAACAGAAGTTAAAAAAGCATGCAGCACTTCAAAGAGGTGCTCATCGCTTTATTTTAGGAACCTGGAAGGAAGGGAGGCAGATTAAAAACAGCATGTTTTGTCACATTGCATGGAACACAATGTAGTGACATTCTGCAAAGAAACGACAAAATGCCAGGCTCTGTATGGCAATAGAGATCTCTAAAATACTATCCACCAGTCTCCAGTTCAGGTGACTGTCAGCCATCTCTTGGCTTTATGCAGCACTGGAATGAAAAGGCAGATCATTATGGATTAAATATTTGTGGAAGTGATTATTACCACAGCACACGACAGCAGTAGATGTCAGTCTATCCCTAGCAAGACAGTAGATCTGAGAGTAGCTGCTCTTCTTCTGTTTCTCAGATGTATTTTTCCCCCTCGCAGAAGTAGTGAGAGGATGTCAGAGACCCAATGTATTAGAGAGTGTGATCTCCAGTAACTAACTGGCTTCTGTTCCTTCCCCCAGCACTAAGTGGAATTTTATCCTTCTTGTCAAACTTCCCCTAATGTATTCTTCTATCTGTCCTTTAGTTTTCCTAGCACTAGTGAGATGGCTGAACCATAGCTAAGCAGCTGAGGAAGTGTGCTTCCATAAGGTTAATGGCAGTGCAAAACCATGAATTAATCAAGTGAAAGCAATGAGAAGCAGCACAAGCTGAAGCTGCCAGTAAAGTCACATCCCTTATTTGCCAAAGAGCAAGGAAATTCCAAACATGGCTAACAAACATCTGATTTTTCAACACTGTTCCTTAAAACTCTATGCATTTCATGTAGCATGTGTCATAGAAATTCTAACTCCTTCCAACACCGCTCCGCAAAATGGGCAGGTGAATGAAAAGAGGTGGAAGCACAATTATGGGCTCTTCTGCCTCACGAACTCGACACAATAATCATATAATGGGAAAACATATTTTTAACCTCTAACCCAGGATCTCCTAAACTGTCAAATAACTAAACAACATCCATCAATTCTTCCATTTCTCAGGTTTTCAGTATTAGGAATTACTTACCTATTCCACATAATTTAGTGGAATAACTGCATATAAGCATTTGAATAAACAACAGATAGAAGCCTGAGTACTTTTCTTACCTCACTGACCAAATCTCCTGCTTTTTTGGCTTGTTGTATATTAAGACTTCCTTCTGTGATACACCCAGCTCCTTTCATCCACATGAGATCTGCCCTATATCGAAGCTGTAGAGGAAAACAACATTTATTGGCATGTGGAACACATGTAAAATTTTTGCATGTGAACATTTGCACTCTTTCCAGTTTCAAAGGCATTGCAAAGACAGATAAAATAAGTCATAGTGTAATCAAACAGCATTGTATGAAATGAGAATTAACATCAAACTTAAAAAGTCTATAAACTTTCATGCTCCTTATAACAGTTAAGCTGATTATACATCATCTTACATCACTCTGGAGACCATAGGCCTTCTTTGCCCATTTTGTCTTCATGTCTTCTGGAACCACTGTGTATTCATGCAGTCTCTTTCTATAATCTAAGTCACTAGCAAGTTCCTGAGCCTTCTTAGCATGTCTCAGGTTTATCATATCCATGGGCAGATGGAAATGGGTCTTACTCTCCTCAAAATCTTTTTTATAGGCAACCTAGAAATAGAGGAAATGAAAACAAGTTGTCTGTACCAGTGCATTGCAAAGTCAAAGCTATCTTAAATGTCTGCTCTTGTTTGGGTCCTATAAGGGATCCACAAAACAGATGGCGGAATCTGGAGACATCTTCTCTATTACAGTATATATGACTTTTAAACATACTTCAATCTGCTTGAAAGTTTCATGTAGAAGTGCTTATACTGGGGGTTTAATAGGATGTTATTTTCCTGCCCCAAAATAAGGACACCATCAGCCAAAAATTCCTTATGAGAACAAAAATACTATGCAATCATTACAGATCCACAGACAGAGGAAGGAAACCAACCTTTGTTTTGTTAAATACTTCCAAGAATTTCTTATAGTGAAAGCAGTAACATGGTAGATTGCACATTGTTGCTGAAAGATTCATAATTATGAATAACACCTTCTGACTAAGATAAATAAATAATTTACCTCACTACTCATCTTGGCAACCTTTAGAGAGTGCAAAAGTCTTGAATCTTTGGCTCCAATTGCTTTTCCTTTTGTTTTTTCATATTCTTCTTTATATTTAATCTGTGAAAAAAAGTAGTTTAAGTTAAAGAACATTTCCAATTACCCAAGAGATAAGCAAGATGTTTTTCACTTGCAGCTTGGATGGTCAAAATTTAGAAGGGCTTAGTCTGATTCTCATGTTGTCACTTCAGATATCCCAACTGTGCAAGGTTGGTATCATTTATATTGTCTTTAACCTCATTCTTTAAGGGTCACTCCTATGAGGTAGATATGCTTGTAAACTGATTAGCTAAATTATCTGGTTCTTAATCAAAAGTTTCTTCCTTTTTTGCCTCTCCACAGGTTAAGAATCATGAGGTAAGTTGTTAAAAAAGAGTTTGTTTGGAAATTTTTTTAGATACATGTGTATATGTTAAGGAAGCAGACTGAAGAAACATGCATTCCCTTTGCAGTGGATGATAACAATATTTTTGAGGCTATAAACAATTCAAAACACTGAATTTTACTAATGGGGTTGTTTTGCTTCCTTCTGTACACTTGTATTTAGAAAAAATAATTTTCAGAGGGTGAAGTTTCATAGCAGAGTCTGAGAAAGTTTCCAACTGTTCACCAGCCATTGAGAAAGATGGACAGCCAAATGCAGGACATAAAAATCCAGATGAAGTGATCTAAGCTCTACCTCCCTGTTCTATAGCAACTTATATAAAGAATAATTCCTAGGTAATTAAATATAACATACATCACTGGCAAGATCCCTTGAAGCTTTGGCAGCAAGAAGAGGCAGAGAATCAAGTTTCATTTCAAAGCCCTGGCCCTTACTCTTCTCCCAGCCTTCTTTGTACTTAATCTGAGAACGAAAAGACAGCAACATGTCACTAACACATAAATACACATGATCTTCAAACATGAAAATTACTAAGAGCAAAATAGAAGTATAACTATGCTCAGTCCCCAAACTGGAACCTTAAGTCACAGTTCATTATCATTTTGAGCTAATTAATTGTTGAGGATTGAGTGAAGAACTTTATACCTGGAGTTTACTTTAAATCCCAGAACACGCACCAATAGCTCTCAATTTTAAACAGGCATAGGCGAGAGAAGGTTTTTCAAAAGTGCCTGTGATTATGTCTACATGCACAAATAGTGTAGATCAACAGAAGGTGATCTAGGGCTTTTGTCTCAGAATCAGACATCACACTACTTATTGCAGGATTTTTCTTCCCCCACCAACAGACTAGAGCTAGTCAGGTCCCATGCACGGAATGCCTATTTGTAGCTGCAGCTCTTTATGCAAGCTGCTGGATAGCATCTTTCAGTTTGGCTGCATTCAAAAGGAATCCAGCTTATGTGCTGTGAAAAAAACCCACGATGTGAAGCAAAGCTCAGTGAAGCAACCCTTATGATCAGCAGATTTGCTTCAAAAGCATGCCCATGAGCCACACGATATCACAAATGTAGATGAAATGCATGAGAATCACATGCTTAACTTCTGAAAGTTAGTATTAGTACTAGTTTTTTAAGTTCTTTTTCAAGGTTCCACTTGAAATTCCATTAGAGCAGGACCAAGTATGCCCTCATGCATACTGTACATGCACTTAATGAAGCATCCAGGAAGTCCTGATTTCTGGATTTGGCTTTTCATATTTTACTGGTATCTAACAATGAGCATGCATCCCAGCACATTATAACCACAAAAAATGTTGCTCCACAAGACTCCACTAATGCAACTCAAATAAAACTTAGGGGAAAAACACAAGGTATGAATACTCCAGGAAAAACTTGCAGTAATGCCAACTCACAACCATGAAAAATTATGAAACTGGTTCAAAAATAACAGTCACATCAGTAATAAGTGTGGAGGTTATGCACTTATTTGTCTTGTTGAGGTTTTTTCCCTCCAAAACTATCAACAACAATGGAGGCCCGAAAAAAATACTTTAAAAATTACATAGAATTTAAACTTTTCCTGGAAGTTCTTGATTTTAATACCCAGATGTCTAAGTAAATCAATACATATTGTTAGGAATTCTGAATGGCAGCAACAGTGGGCTTGATCCAAGTTCACTGAAGTCACTGTGTTTCTTTCCATTGACTTCAGTAAGCTTTGAGTTATCAGAACTATGCAAATGTTGCTTCTTCATACAAATACCACCTCAGAAGCAGTTAATTTTGTGAAGTGAACACTAATTCACTAAACCAAGTCAAATCATCTGAAAAAGTCTAGTAGTTTCACTGTACTTGAGATGGTATCCCTCTCTATATCAGAATATCTGTACCAGAACATCTATACCATATTTCATGCTGTTTAGTAAAGACCAATGACAAATGCGAAATGCTTCCAGAAACAGTGTCATCATCTCTACATTCATTTCTGTCTATTAACAGCATCATGAGTACCAATACTTCCACACCATGTGGCTTACCTCACTGTATAACTCAGCATTTGCTTTTGCTTTGACTAACTGAGGTACATCCTGAGGTAGAGTGTAGTTTGTTTTTGTCTTCTCATACTGGGCTCGGTAGTTCAGCTGCCATATATTGAAAAAGTCAACAACAAACTCAGTTATTTTTAACTCACTCACAATGACTGTTAGATTGATCAACTGCTATTGAATTTCAGGCTATTAGTGCCATATGTTATAGATAGGTATGGCTGACAAATACAAGGGCAATAAAGCAATTATAACTTTTACCTAGGTACTGGGAAGTAGAATAGTTATTCTATAAATAGAATAGTTACTTATTATTGATAAGTAGAAAATATATTATCACAAAACATGCATTAATAAATACACAGAAGAAAAATCCCTGAAAAAGAATACTAATAGGAACATTAAAAATGGAGGAAAATATTACATCTAGTGCTATGCTTGCCACATTTTTGGAAGGGATCTAACTCTGTTTTTATCCTTGTTTTGATTGTAAATCTGCAGATGAACTATCAAGAATAAAAACACTTTAGTGCTACAAGTGCTATGAAATACAATTATCTTATAATTGTAAGAAACAGTGGTGGCTAATGATGACAGAACTTACATCACTGAGCTGCTGTGCATTTATTTTGGCTTGAGCGATTTGTGGAGTGCTGGCAACAGAGCTGTACTTCAGCTTGTCTATGCTTTGCCTGTAGTTTACCTAATTTAAGATTAAATAAAAAGATTTAATAAAGAAAGAAATGTCCAGACTAGAAAATGAGAGAATGAGTAGACAAAGTTTTATTAGCTAATATTCTGGATAAATCATGCCTTAAGCCATAATAAATTGAGATGAGGAAAATGCCAGGATCTCATGGATGAGATGCGAGTTAGTGTTCTAAAAATTTCCTAGTCTGAGATTACAGTTTGTATCTCACTTTTTGAAAATGAACTTCACTTATAACCCCTCTCCTTCAAAACAACAAATTCTTAAAAAGTTGCAGTTTCAGCTAGTCCTTAAAAGCATTCCTATAAAACTGATATTCTTAACCATCACTTAGACTATTTTTATCTTTATCAGGCTGTAGAGCTCATTTAACCACAGCAGTACACAAATTTCTTCATATTGTTCCATCAGTAACTCAACCCCAAGCACAGAGGGCACCTCTCTCACACGGATCACAGGTACAAGGAAGGTTGTGTGACCAATTAGTTCCCCTTCTTATGTGACCAATTAGTTCCCCTTCAAAGGGAAACACCTATCTTCAGGCAACTCACAAAGGATGAGAAGCATATTTAAGTCTCCTTGTCCTTTTGGTGCTTGATGCTGCTGTTGAAGCTGTTCAGGATGGTGAGATGTTCTGCAACACAAACTAGTGATAGGGCAGAGCTCACTCATTTCACATCACTGTACGACCCGTGCTGAACTGCAGCCAATGACAGGAGGTGGCAGCACTTTCCATTCCTCTGAGCGCTCTTGACTCCCTGCACTTTTTTTGCTTTAACTTTGTTATCACTAGCTGTTTGCTCCCATGATTAAATCATCATTTGACACATGCAATCTATCACAAGCTCTCCTACAGGGACAGAATGAACCATGCAAGTCATAGGGAAAAAAAAATACTATTTACATCTTTCAAAGGGACCAACTTCCTTGTTGTCTGATACGAAGGAGTGAGAGTAGCTGGGTAATTGTAGTCAACACCGTCATGTTTGTAATCAGATTTATAGGCTATCTGAAACACAGGGAGAACAATAAAAAAAATCATCTTCTTTTTTTTAAGCTGTCATTTGTTTGAATAATTATCAGTCAAGAGGAAAGGAGAAACAATAATATTAATATTAAATGCAGAAAACAAAGTAAGTTCAATGTCATGAGTGACAAAGAAAATGAAATTATTTGCATAGTTTAGCCACTAATTGATTCTTTTTCAGCTCCTCAATTAATCCAATGCCAACAGTGGGAGCATTAACTTAACTTCCACCTATGACACATTTCTTTTATCTTTCTGCTTAGTTCTCAAGCTTCTTACAGATTTGTAAATAATGTACTTGAAGGAATGGTATGTAATGAAATAGCTTCTTGACTAACCCAGTAAATTAAATTGGAACCCAGAAATCTTCATTAAAGACTGTTTTTTTCAGCAGAGGTCTGACCCTGGGGGTGGCGGCAAGCAACCTTCAGTGTTCTACTGATGTCAAAGAAAACTGAAGGAGCTCGGTATGTTGCCAGATAACTGAATTTGCTTATTTTAACTTCTTCCACATAGTGAGCTATAAATCAGTACAAAAAGGCTTCTACAATTTCTCCTTTTCTCAACATATCTATCCTTTGGATCCTCAAAACAATATGATCTAAAGTTTTTTATCAACTTAATGCTGGAAAAAACTTTAAGACAAGAAAGCAACAGCCATACAAGTGTGATTAAAAAAGACTTACATTGCTTGCCAAGCTGCCAACCTTCATGGCATGTAGCATTCGCTTGTCCATGCCGATACCCACATAATGACCTTTCATCTGGTTCTGGTAGGTTTCTTTGTATTTAAGCTGTACCAAAAAAAAAAGGCAAAAATATTCTGATAAAATATATTTAATTTTTCCATATATTTCCAGTTTCCATATGTTACAGAAGTGAGACAAACTATTACAGCTGAGGTCTGATTTCTGTAGTGTTGCACCACTACAGAAACTCGTGAGTCCAGAACAACCTTGGCACTTTAATAAACAAAACCTAAGACCCTCTGTGAGTTTCCTATTTTACAAGATGTCACTTACATGTTCTTCATATCACTTGGATGCCACATAAAGGAGATACCTCCACATTCTGTTGCTGCATATTTTTTTTATCAGAAACAGATATTAGAATGAAGTTGCAGGGAAGCATTATTTGTACATTAACAAATGAAATTACAATCATCTACCAAAACTAGACTGTTCTGGTGCAGCTTTCACAAAGCCCAGAGCAGGGAATTTGACAAGATAAACCACTCTCATGCGTGTGGCAAAAGATTTACTCCTGCTGGATATCAGAGAATGGTAGCAAGCAGTGTAAAACAAAATTATACTTCAGTATCATGTGGTATAATTATTACTATTGATTACTTTCACACAGTAAACATGTTTCTCTCTGACATTAACTCTGGTAAAGTATCTTCTGCTTTCCTTTCCAGTCAGGAAATGGACATGCAAAATGAAATAAGTAATAATTACAATAGATAACAATAACAATTGACAGCTACTTGTCTAGATTAGCAGTCCATTGTAAGCAACCTCTCTTCCATATTTCATAATCCTATATAAAATGAGCCCCAGTTATCTATCAGGATACACTAGGATAGCTGCTGTACAGATATGGGTTAAAATCATATCAGTTATAACCAAATGCCCAGCACATCTGAAACAAACACAACAGATGACTTGCAATTCCAGCAGCTACCAGCTTAAGAAAGCCACACATGAGGTACTGGAAACTTACATCACTAGTGAATTTTGAGATCTTGCTCACATTCTTGAATTGTGGAGTATCACAGTAGTTCATGCTGTAGCCTCTGTTGTTTTCAAGACCCTTCTTATACTCCACCTTAGTGACAAAAATGCACAAGGGATAGATACAGTAAAACCTTAACATGCTCTGTCAAGTTCCTACACACATTTTTTATTAGCCAGACCCACTGTTCAGAGATTTTGATACATGGCTTTAATCAGATGGCATATGATGAAAATTAATATGATTTTCATATACTCCGTGTTTGCTTCATAGGCAAAAGGAATGCAATCAATTTCATCCATTTGGACCTCAGCAAAGAGTATGAGACAGTGCCATGAGGAAAATCATTAACAAAAACAAGGATCTATGAAGGATTTTTATGGTGAGTGTGGAGCAAATGTAAGCAAAAAAAGCAATGGGTGTTTTCCACCATGAAGGATTGACCAGGGGGAAGCTTACCAGCAGAATTCTTCAGAGTAAGTTTAAATACAGAACTGGTTTAATATTTTCATTAAGTACCTTACTCTGAAGTAGGAATGTTGAGGGTGATATTAAAAGGGGTGGTAATGGAAATGGGACTAAATTCAGCAATGTAGAGGTTAATACATGTAGGGAGAAGTCATAAAAATTTCAGCTATAAGAGCTCATCACCTGGAAAGGCTAAGAAAGAGAAAACTGTTCATGTGTAGGCTGACCACAGAAAGATGGTGAGATGACAGCGTAACACAGCCATCAAAAAGGTAAATGTAGACCAAGGCTGGAGCAAGAAGAGATTTTTGAGCAGGCACTAGGAAGTGTGCATGCTATGTACCAGATCCAGCAAGAACTTATGCACTCTTACAGTCATTCCTGTTTAAGGAACATGCACTCAGCCTGTAACAGCTGCAATGAAAGACTGTGAGAGATGAGAAGAATTTGGCTTGCTTAGTCTAGGAAAACAAAGGCAGAGAGAAGAAAATTATATCCTTTTGTAAACATCTCAGAAAGGCAACCATGCAGGGAGGAGAACTTTTAAACTAAAGGGCAATGTTGGCACAAAGCACAGTAGTAATAAAGTGGACAGGAATAAATGCAGACTAGAAATTAGAAGAAGAGGATTATATGATACTGTGCCGAAACAGCAGGAGCCAGGAATCATTGGCCCAGGAGGCCCCTTCCAGTCCTACTTCCAGGCGTTTTTCATTATTGAAGGTTTTATACTTTGACATCTCAAGAGTATAAGTTTTTAAACTGCCATGGGGAAATCTCTAGAAACTCACATTTATTAATATCTTTATAGTTGATATGACACTATAAATAAATTAATAATTCAGAATCTACTGAGAATTCCCTAGCAATCTTCTCTTGCCAAGCAAAAGAAGAATGCATTAGCAGTAACTCACAGTCTTTCACATGATGGAAGAAAACAGAAACCTGCATTACCAGAATGGTACAAATTTTGGCTGAGTTGGTGTTACTTCCTAATTATCAGTAGAGCCTTCTTTGAAATGCTCCAAGTATCCTAACAGACCCAAGTTATCCTAAAGCATTTATGATTATAGCTTCACAGGACACTAAGAGCACAATTCAGGGTGGGTTTTTTTAGATTTATATTCTTAATGTGGCCAGAATTAGGGTTACTCTTCTGGGATTAGCTTCCCATACTTCCATACAGATCATTGGAAGTGTCAGATAACAGCACCTGAAGATCTGCTCTTGCACCTTTCCTTCCCATTATTGAGCTACCCACAGATCATGTTTGTCACATGCAGTGCAGTAAGAACAATATTTGTAGTCCTTACCCATCAGACACAAATGTTTGTATGAGCTGCATTAACTTGTTAACAGATTGATTCAACCCCTTACCTCACTGACAAGCTTGTTAACACTCTGGGCTTGCTTAAGGGCTAAGTTGTCTTCAGCTGTTAGGGAGTGAAAGTGAGCTGCACCTTTCATCTTGGAAAGATCCTTCTTGTATTTTACCTAAAACAAAAAGTAGGAAAAATTATAAAATAGATATCTACCTTTTCACCATTGCTAGACTGGCTTCATGAGGCAGGATAAGATCTTTCCTATTCTTCCTTTGATAAGCAAATTGAACTTGCTAAGTTGAAACACTGCAAGCTGTTCCTGAAAAAAACCACATATAAAGTCCCAGCCCCAACAATTCCTGTCAAGACACTTCACTAGACAGCAATTTTTAAAAACCATTTTTTACATAGATTGAAAAGCTCTGGTTGTTCATAGCTTGAACAGATAACTAGCAAATTCTTCTAAAGTGACTGGTTGGAGCTTGTGTGCTCTTCTATTACTGAAGTTCATTCTCAGCACTTTAATTTTAGACTTCTAGTCAGAGAATTCCAGACAGTCATCAAGTGCTCTGCAAACTTTTCCTTTTGTAGAAATTAACTTTTTTAAAAGCTGTATCTTTTTGCATGTATACTATTTTTAAGGGAATGATATTTCTCTGCCAAATCAAGATTGAAATAAGGGATCTGTTAATTTCATTTAGACATCAGATTATTGACTTAAATTGGGCTCAGATGGGTGAAGAAAGGTGATACTTATATCAGACTTTTGCCAAACTTTGTCCAGCTAAACCCCCATTCGGAATATATTTCAGTATTTCTTGCATACAATGAGATGCTTATGTTTTTCATCTTATGTTACAGCTTCAAAAAACAGATTCACAATGTACAAAACAAGTTATTTTAAATGTGCTGAAGTGCAAAGTGTTTGGGTTTTTTATTTTACAAGTCTGCACACAGTTTCATAGGCTTTAAAGATATGAAGCAGCTTGATAATTACTCTAGTGTGCAAATGTTACTGCCATGAACCAACCCTTCTCCTACCGCCAGGTATTACAAATTAATAAGGGAACTACTGACCATTAGCATTTTGAAAACCTATGAAGCTTCCACCTGTATGTGGAGAGGTTAAATATTTCATATTTAAACAGGGGATCACTAAGTTTGTCATCAGAATCAGGACTGGTCACAGAAGGTTTCAGATTTTTCACGTTCTCAGTCATAAGCTCAGGTAACAAGAATATGACTGATCCTTTCACTCTATTTACTGCTAGCGCCTAGTCCAAGCTAGTACAAGCTGAAAGACTCAGCAGAAAACAGCCTGAGCCCATCAGCCCAGACAGCCCCAAGGGGGATTGGTGTCCACACTACAAAGGTTGTAACTAGCAGGAACCCTTCACAGCAGCCACAGGAAATGGCCTCCCCAAATAGGACTGAGGCTCTTTAATCAATGGGCTGCATGCAAGAATCGCACATCACCACCTTCCTTGCCAATTCTTTAGCTTACCACCCAAACCTGCAAATGCCCAGCCTAGAAATAAGCTCAGTCTTGTGAAGTGACAGTGTCATACTCTATGGTTTCTTTTCCTCCATATGACTTGTTTTGTGCTAGAGGCATGATACATCAAAATATCAAAACCAGTTCAGCTCCTTCATCCTCCATTTATTCACTACTGGGAATACCACAGTAGTCCACAGGATGATTAAGGCAGTTGAAGGTTTCATTAATAATACAGGTGCAGATTTGCCAGGAGGGTTAACCTAACAGTAGGAATCCCCATTAGTTGCTACATCCATCTCCTGCCTCACGCAAGTTGGAGCTGTGTCCTCTTGTATTAATGGATATTATTAATCCTTTGAGCCATCCAGCTCCCAGCAATGCAGTGAAATGTCATTGTTGTTTACTTCTCAAGTGTAATTTTAGCATTCCCCTTCCAGGCACTGCTCTGACAAACTGCTGTTTTTAATTGTTTATGAATTGTATTGATTCAGGTTTCATACTTACATCACTTGCCAATTCATTTGCTTTCTTGGCATTTTGATAAGCTGGAGTGATCATAGCAGGAAAGCTTCCTTTCCCTCTGCGCTCTTCAAACTCATCCATATAATCCTGAAGAAAATTCAGACTGTTTACTCATCATACATGAGCAGGTGGGATCATAGGTGATATCACAAACCTCATAGTCCTTGTTAGCAGGAAAGTTCATTGCTTCATTTTTGTTTTTCTTTTTTATTAAAAAGACAAATAAATCACCCATTAGATTAACTGGGCCTGTAAAATTACTTGTGTTGCACTGCAGGATAAATTCAGGTGGCAGTTAGCTGTGGTCAAGATAGCATTCAAGTATACAGTAATACACATCCTTCTAATCTCACCTCAGTTCTTACAGAGATGATATCTGCTAGCCCTTCTCTTTATCAATACATGTTTCCTTGTAAAACTATAAACATATCTGAGGGTTTGGACAGCCAGGAAATTTACTTAAACTTTCCAAGTTTAGCATCGGGTCAGCCTTTCGTTGTGATGTGACAGAAATCTCTTGATCTCTCCATAGCCATATCTCACATCATAACTGATCAAAACCACTATTCCTCTAGTGCAGTGATATATTTTGAAGAAGGATTCATTAATGAAGCAGAAATATCTAGATATTAAAGTGGGAGCAAAACACCTTAGGGAACAAAATCACAAAATTCCATTTGCTTGATTTAAAAAAACTCAATTGCTGCAGAATTAATACTCTTAAATCCATCTATAGATAATTTTATGTTTGACAATTTGAAAAGCCTTTAGATAATTTAATTACAAAATACTGGAGCTTTTTTAAAAATGGTAATAACCAATGACCATCCCAAAGCTTTCTATGGCAAGATCTGGGGAGAATATGATAAATATACAAACAAGTAAGACAGAGTGTAATGTGTCTTCTCTGAAGTATTTTGTAAATCCTTTGTAGTAAAGAGCCAGTTTAAATGAAAAAAAGAATGTGTGGCATACCAAGAATGTCATGGAGAGCACATATAGGAAGGACTATAAATATTTGGGGTATCTCTCTTGTGACTTCTCAATGCAAAAAACCCCACTGTAGGTCATTTTATGTACTGTCAATGTTACACGGTAAGATAGGTCATGTATTGTGAACAATATAATGTGACTACAGTTATCACATCTAAACTATTCCATAAACAGGCATAGAAAATAAAAAATAGCTGTCACTAATCAGCTGAGTTAGTTTCTTAAAATGCCAGTCATGAGTCCAAATTCTTCAGAGCAGCTTGCCGTTTTTTCTTCTTTCTCAAATACATTTTTGTATCATTTCTAACATTGCTCATATCACAAAACAGTATTTTCAAAGTTCCAGATAATTAATTTTAGCCACTTCTAAGATTTTAAAACCTGAACAAAACAGGTGCTCAGCACACAGGAATTTTATGGTAAGGTTCCTTAAATTGTCTCATGTTATACATATATCGGTATGATGTACCCCATGATCTTGACAGTTAGAAATCTAATCCCTTTACCCATGTTAAGTCATGCTTTACTCAGAAAGATCCATTAATTTCAGTGCCTCTATTTTATTTGAATAAAAATATCGGAATCCAATCTATGCAGATTAAAATTCAAATTAAATTTGAAGTCTGTGACTGAAGTTTCAAAGATACTTTCAAAGAAAAATAACCCTTAATTTAATTCTAAAGATAGAAGCATTCTAATGCTGGAAAATGCAATTAGTGCTTTTTCAAATTCATTTTATTTGTTTATTCTTACTAAAACTTGTAGTAGTTCAAAAGATAGAGACTAATTGAAGACTTCATTGCTAAATATTCCAAACTCATATTCCTCAAGGATGGTTTGATTTTCACACATTACAAGATACAGGTTTGGACAGAAGTGAAGAAACGTAAAATACCTAATGTCTTAGGACAATATAGTCCCTTTTCCTTCATTTCTCCGAAGTACATGGGTCTCATGAGGAGCTAGGATGAAAAACCTAAGACTAACCATATAGTTTTGTTTCTACAAAACCACTATTCAGTTCCTTTCAAAACCCCTTCAGCTGTATTCAGTTCTATTTAGCTGTACTATTTCCCTAATTTAACTGAATGCATTTTGGGAGACCACAAAAATAATGTAATTCCCTTAAAAATGAAACAAAAGCAAAACAAATGCCACAGACCAAAACAGCACTAAAGCCTAATTGGTTCCACAAATACAGAACTGCAACTTGTCAAGCATACAAGACTATTTGTGTAGATGATCTGAAACCTAAGAGTACGCATATGACCTTCAGTGCTACTCTCATATATTTATTGCTGCAAAGTTTCTAAGATTTCTAAAAACTCTTGCAGGGAAAAGATGCTCATCCATCTACTAACTTGCTACCATTTCACAGCCCTTTCATTTTTTCTCCTATCTGAATTTACATTTTCTTTCTCATGGAATGGGTAAGGCTTACCTTTTGGAATGGCCCTCCCACAAGGATTATGCAGTGACAGTGTATGCACCCTGCAGTCTCATCTTGTAAAACCCAATGCCAAATATATTACACATTCAGAGAATGGTACTGTTGCACACCATGTTTTCCTTTGAGACCTTACATTCTTATACAGAAAAGCAAAGTGAAAATAGGTCTCACTGTAGTTTCTAAAGTCTTCAGCAATTGGCCATAGTAAAGATCAACATCAGCATGGGTATCTCTCAGATGTTGCATACCTGCCCATATTGATCTACGTGTTCCCTTGCAATAGTAGCATCTGTTCCAGCTGTATGGGTGGCTTTTCCCTTGATCTCTTTTTCATATCTTTGATGATACTTTACCTAAAAGGAAAAAAGAAAAGGAAATGAGTTTACTCTCGTACACAAATGCTGCATAATAAATAATAATCAACCACATATGCAATAAAGGATCATCAAAATTCCCATTGCCACCAGTCTACAGAAGCCAAATATGCCACTTGAAGATACAAAACCAAAAATAGCGGTGTACTTATTAATAATGCACTAGGAACATGGGACTTGCCATTTCAACCCAAACCATTAGCTCAGTGTGTTCAGTACCACCTGCTTGTCAGTAGCTAATCCCTGATGCTCCAGCAGGTTAAAAAAAAGTGGAACTGATTGTAATGTAAATCACAGTTACCACAGAACGCTTTTTTACCAAAGGGTCATCTGAATGCCATTAATAACTGGGCTTGTTTTTGAAAGATTCTGATCTCCCCAATGATCAAGGGAATTTTAGGCAATCGACCTTCAAGTTTAGACCAAGATTTGCACTACCTTTGCTGAAGTCAAAATAATGCCTGTAACCTGGTGCTGCCCTTTAATCACCATGTGTGTCTACTGACACAAATGAAGGGTTTTCCACAGATCAAAGGCAAACAAAACTTAAGTGTTTTAGAGTCAGTTGCATTTGCCTTCAAAATTACAGATCTACTCTTATTTTCCTCAATGACTCATAATAATGTTTTAAATTCACCTTCATTGAGTTAGCACAATATGTTATCTTCTACAGCAAAAAGAGCTTTCCTTTCAGTCTCCAATGACAAAATACAATTAACTGTATATTTGATGACCTTTTACAATGCTTTTTAAAGCATATAGGGGTGTTGTAGTTTTGCTATGTTTGGAGAGAAACAGAAAGCCAATAAAGATCAGAACAGCAAGGAGTTAAACTCCCCCCCCCCCCCAAACAGTAAGGAGAGTAAAATGAGTGGAACAGAAAGCTATGTTTTATAAATCTATACCTATGTCAAATGTATGCATGTATGTGTGTGTATATATTCAAGAAGCTAGTTTCTTGCATTCATAAAAGCCTCATCCAGCAACAGCACAAAAGAAGGAATAGGGGAATGAACTGCAAGGATCCACTGGGAGCATGGAAAGTCATGGCAAAGCAGAGCTCTGCAAACACAGCTCTCCCCTGATACAAGATCACCCAGAAATATCGTGGCTGTGTAAATCAGAGCCGCACTTTAGCCCCTCTAACTCATACTGAGTTGGGCAGAGTGAAACCAAAGACCTCCATCTAACTCTAATTGTCTGTCTTCTCAGTTGTATGCAACAGGAGGCAGAGTAAAGGGGACGCTTTTATCCACAAAAATCCAGTGTTGATTCACAAATAAAATGCCTCTTTGTGCTTAAAACTCAAATTTGTCCCTGAAAAGAGAATCACTTGAAAATTTATGCATGAAGTTCACTGCTAGCATAACTCCACAATGCTCATGGAATTTCTGCTGATAAACATTTTTATACAAAATTTGTGTGACAATTTATTCTTTTCTTCCCCAAAAGAGACTTTGCTTTGGACACTTACATCACTGGCTAATTCATTTGCTCTCTTGGCTATTTGATAAGCAGGAGTGATCATAGCAGGAAAGCTGCCTTTTCCTTTTCGTTCTTCAAAGTCTTCTGTGTATTTCAACTGCAAAAATTCAAGACAGTTCAGGAGCAGTTAGATCAAATGTATCTTGATTGCACACATAATCAATTCTTAAAGTTGCAAAGTCAAGTGTTCGATGGCTGTCATCTGCCAAAAGGAAGATGAACCATGAAGTCTGAATCTTTACAATGTAGTCTTTAACGATATGACTCTGTATCTTCTGCAGGATCTCTGTGTCTCATTCAGACTATAGGATGGATCACAGCTGTTTAAAGAAAATCTGAAGCTGTCTGCAAGATGCCTGCTTTATTTATACTATAGTCAGGCAGCTTCCATTACTTTGCATAGCACCCAGTTGCTGGGTATAGAACAGGCTAGTTCTCTGCCTTCAGTTCTGACAGCCAGCTAGTCCCTAGAACTGAATAAGGGCTTTAAAACTGGAAGTATTAAATACTTAATGGTAAAATGAGTTTGCCTTTAAAATATTAATATTTTACTTTTCTTTATGGTCATATTTTAAGTGATTTATAAACATCCTAAGAGACACTTGAGAGTCAAAACCAGGTCAATCTATTTTGTTTCACTTACATCACTTGAAAGCTGTCCTGCAACCTTTGCATGAAGTATATCTGGAGTGTCTACAACAGAGGTGAACTTCGAAACTCTCTCTTCATGTCCCCGCTTATATTCTACCTGAGGGAGCAAACATATAAAATACATATTACAAACAATAAGTATTTTCTATCCGAAGGCTTCAAGAGAAAACGAGCAACAATAGTCATGACACTTCCCATTGTACAGTCAAGCTGTCGCTATATTTAAGGCCCTATTTTCTTGAAGTGAATGGCAGAAGCAGACAAAAATGGAACCAGATAATAAAATTTTCAAGTGATACTAGATTTATGTGAGCCATACATTTGATTAAAATATCATGAGAATAGTCATTAATGCACCATCTAAGATCATACTGCAATGACAATGCAGACAGTGTTTGAAGAAAACAATGCAATACTTTAAAATCACTTCTGCAGGATTTATTTTCACTTGATCTTTTTCAGTTGAATTGTTATTTTTCTAAATAAGCAATTTTCTGTGCATATATTTGAAATAGCTTGTATATGAATTCAATTCAATATTACAGGTACTGAACTTCACATAATAAAGTGAAAAAAATCAGAGGAAAATAAATAGATTAATAAAGCCATAAAGTGAAAATAAAGGAGGTAATGAATTAAATAAACATTTTAGAGTGATTCACAATCACAAGCACAGCAAAAGTTGCTACATCTTTCAGGAAATACCTATAATGTATGTCACTGATGCTACATGATTGTCTCCCCAAAGCAAAGTAGCTTGTTAACCCTGTTTCTTGCATCATGTTAAAGTTTTCTCACTTCGTAGAATTAAGAGTGCAACAAATACTCATCATAGAACCTACCGTCTGAAGTTAATGGCCTAAACCGAGGATTCTCCAAATTTGGAAGTCTAAAATAGGATTTAAAAACCTATGACTTACATTACTGCTTAGTTGGGTGGCTCTCTTAGCAACCTGATAACCTGGAGTGATCATAGCAGGAAAGCTGCCTTTGCCTCTCCGTGGCTCATATTCTTCTGTATATTGAAACTAGAAAATGAACATTTTTTTGTTTAGCTGTTACAGAAAACCCACTGTAGTTCAGTATGACTCCTCTTTTAATGCCTGCTTTCTAAAAATAGGTATCACTTTATTTAAAAGTAAACAAATCAAAGAACTTCTGCCTTGTAAGTTTGTTAGGTAGAAATATTTCCTACAGAAAACATTCCCCAGTCATAACAATTATCCGCTGTTAACTGGCTCTGTTGACTGAATTACTAACCCACTGTATGGGCATAGATGATCAGTCACAAATCAGAAGTTATTTTCATCAGTCATAGAAATACAGTCAATGAAAGGTCTACTCTATGTAAAATAACACGTTTTCCATCATGAGTTCTGCTCTACTGATGGAAACAGCACTGCCTGCTAGATCAGGTCACCTCAGATATCATTGGTCAGTAGCTGAAGTGCTTCTCACTTACATAAATATGTAAACGTATGATTTCCAGGATGGGTGATAGCGCTGTTATGTGACTTTAATCACTTACATGGTTAAATATTGTTATTGACAAAAGCAAAAATGTCAGTCTCTCCTTTGGTAACATCTTACAAAAGATTGGCTTTGGTGCACTGGTAGGTCTTCAGAATATGGCAGACCATGAAAATAAAGCTATTCCAAACATCACCCCACTCACATCACTCAGAGTCTTCTGTGCCTGTGTTATCTGAACCATGTCAGGATCTGGGATGGTTCCAGGGTACCACGATTTTCCTTCCTCATAGGCAGTGTAATAAGCATTCTGCAAAACAAAAACTAAATAACTCCCAATCTTTACCTTTGTTTTCATACACAAACAGCTGATCTGACAGAATAAAATAAACCACACACAGTGCTGTGGAAGTGACATTTACTCTGTGCAGACATACAGCACAAGACCTACACTCCAGATACCTTCAGAATGCCAGGGCAGAACTTGTATAACAAGAACTGACATCAAGATATCAGGATCTAGGACCCTGGAGTAAGACTCAAATAACTGCCCCTGGGAATCAAATCACTTGTTGGAGAAGCCTCAGTGGCAGTAGAAAGACACATGAGTATGGCTGTACATGCAGTAGTCCAAATTGCTAACTATATAGATACACTATTCCTTCCTCATCTTCTGATTCTTGCACCCGAAGCTATAACTGAGCTATGCTGCCTTGAAAAGTTTAACCAAATGAGAAGCAGTGGCTTTTCTTAGCATTGAAATCCTGTGAGTGAAACCCTAAAAATCCAGACTGCCACGGCTGATCCTTGGTCTCCTGCAGGCTAGTAGCTTGGAGACTTGAGGGATATTTCTTACCTGGGTGGCCAGTTGTTGGGCTTTATAGACAGCTTCAATTTCTCTGGATCTTACATCCCATTGAAAGACTGATTTGAATTCTTCCCCTTCTCGATATTTTGTCTAAAAAGAAAAAAAGAAAAAAAAAGACTTGATATTAGTAGTCTGTTAGTAGGGACTAACATACACCCATCTTAGGAGGGGAACAAGAAGGGAGACAAACAAGGTTAACAGTCCCTTAGTCCACAGTGATATGGAGTCCGCATGAAATGTAGCAACAAAAGGAAATGAACACAAGACAAGACAACAAAAACAGTGCAATTCCCACCATAACAAATTCATTTCATTACTTCCTAGTTTTTGCTGCACCTTAAAACAGTCTAAAGGAAGGTTACTTCCAAAACACCTCAGACTCTACTCCACAACCCTTGTTGTCTGTCACACACTGACACCATCAAACAGGCAGCTGTGGGGCAAATCAGCTCAGGGAATTAGTAAATAGGCTTTTGCTGTGTTACCTTTCAGCAACGTCAGTTCCTTCATTTGCCTCACTGCAAGAATCTCCAATACCAACAGAAGAGAAGCAGAAGAACAATGTGACTGCACAGAACTAATTTGCTGGGTGGCAGTATCAACACAACTCAGTTTAAGATCATTTACTCCATTCACAATGTTTACCTATGTCTGTGTGTTCAATCTCCAACTGCTACAGAGCAGCCTCTGTGCCAACTACTAATTTCACCCTGAAGACACATTTATATACAATATTAATGCAGAAACCAAGGGACTATGACAAGCACACCTGATCAACCAAATCTCCATCGCCCACAAGAAAACACCAATCATCTTCTGAGAGCACGAAAAATTCTCCATCTTTTCCACTTTCTCCCTCTTTAGATCAACAGCAGTTAAATCCTGATTATATACAAAAAGGCCACATAGCCTGTAGCTCTCTGTCATGCAAAGGCTACATAAGTACTTCCTCCATGCCACCCATTCTTGGCAAAGGAGTTTTCACAGAAGAGAAGACTGCATTTAGCCCTAAGGTCAAAACTCTAATCCACACCCAGCTTCTAACTAAGATTCCTACTATTATTGGAGCTGCACATTTGTAAAAGAGCAGCATATTACACCTGAAATCTGGCATGAAGTTCTGAAAGAATACTTCGGTCTTTAGATAATACTTCTGGGGGAAGTAATCTATGAGGATTGCAATCCCTCAGAAATTTTAAGCAGAATATATCAATGTAGCATTACATGAAAGAACTATTACCCGGTGGGCAATATTCTACTCTCTTATTTCTCTGCACAGTGTCCACAAAGTATCATGACTGTGTAAATGTAAATGACTACTATATTTAGTCCTGGGTCATCATTTTCCTACTGCTACTTTTATCATGACAGCATATAGAAATCCAACTGAAATCACATCTCTGTTATACAACTCACTCTACAGATGCAAATAATAGCAGTCCCTGTCTGGAAGAGTGCAAAATCTAAACTGACTGGACAGAAAAATCATTGAACACATGTAACATTATTCCCATTTTTAAATGAAGTACGGAGGTACAGAGAGATGAATCTGCTCACATTTGTCTGCTCACATAGAAATTCTGTGTAAAGGGAGTGAGCTGAATTTTTATCTCTGCATTCAAGTCAGTGACTCCACGTAAGACTTAGGTGAGAACATCATGTTAGGATTGAAGAAACATGTTATATTTTCTGCGTAAGGAATAATATAACTGAAAAAAAACCCCACCAAACTACAGTAGCAATTGAAACCTGTTCCCAAGTTAGGATTATTTTACACATTTGCCAATGAAAAAGTTTTCCTGCACTCAGAATTTCTACAGAAATATTCCCTTTAAGTAAGTACTGCAGAATCAGCTTCTTTACTACCCTTAGCAATTTTATCTCTGGAGCAGAACCTCATTATGTGATTGAAAAGGACAGAAGGTGCTTTAGGTGTAAAAAACAAGGGAAAGTGATCTTTGAGCTATAATTTGTCTGGCGTGTATATTCACATGCACTAGAAGTATCAGAGTCTCATATCACTGCCTAAAACCAGAAATAGAACCTGAAGTAATCCCAAACTCATTCCTGACCAGATCTGTCACACATAGTTTAAAGTAAGTGTGATAGTCACTGCTGAAATAGTTGCTGCCCATGATATTGCAAAAACTGATGCATAACAATACAAGAATGAAAGAAGGTAGAGTCTGATAAAGGCTATTAGTGTACATCAAGTTTGTACAGCTAATACAGAACATCAGAATGAATTCAGCATGCTGTAATCTAAGAAATGCAACTCTCTTATTTTATTTTAATGATGGCTAATCATATCAAAACACATTGGTTTGCTTACTAAATATAGTCATGCAATTAATAGTACTATTAAAGTATAAAAAGACATGACATTCAAGAAACTAGTATTACACATGGAAATGAGATACAGATCGATTATTGGCTGTTTCTGTATTTCTCATTCCATGGAATTCTTAGAAATGCAAGTTTGAAACAAAATTAACCGGAGGAAAACAATGCAAGGCAGAAAAGAATGGCATCTGAACAGAAAGAAGACTTTGAGCACCCCTAGAGGTCTGCCGGGCCACAGCAGCCTTTGAGAGGACACATGCAGTTGAAAGTGCTGGGAAAGCTGCTCCATCCTGAAATCCTTAGCAAAACGTTTTCAGTAGAACCATGCGAAGCTCCCTGGACTTGGGTGTTTTCTTATCTCAAGTTTGCCAGAAATACTTGACAAACTATTTAGGAGAACTTCTGCCTACGTCCCACTGAGAGAGGATTTATTTTTTGTTTCATGCCCTGTAGTATCAGTTTCAGAAGAGATCCTAAAGCAAGTGGGTCATTCTTGTTTCCAAGGGCAGTGTAAACCCCCGCGACTTAGTTACTGAGTTTACATTTAGTTACTCAGTTTACATAGCTCTGGGCAGTTTATGTGAACAATGCTTCCATGCAGATTATCAGATACAGCAGGTGAGAAACTGCTATCCATTTTCCTTTCTGAAAGTAGAAGGAAATTCAGATCTAACCTTTCTTTCTTATGAGTGAATGCATGTATAAACATGATGATTCAAACCTGGGTTGAGATCTTACTGCTCTAAAAGAACACAGAAGGGTAAGTAAAGAATACGTTTGTATTTCTGAAACAAGACAGAAATGTGATATCAAAATGTAAAACAAAGCTAAATACACTTGGCCCTCAAGCTTCTTACCTCACTTACCACTTCCGACAGTTTTTTGGCATTCAGATTTATTGGTGATTCAAATACACTTGTGAACGCATTGTTTTTTGGATTATGCCTAGAAAAGGAAAGTGTAAAAGGAGATCAGGAATGTACCAGACAGCCCACCAGAAAGGTTCTCTTTGAGCACTCAAAAACACAATACCAGCCTCCCCCCCTCTATACATAACTTTCCCCTCACTCACACATACATCTCAGATTACATCCAAGTTATTATTGTATGGAGTAGGTGCCTAGAGCAAAATTAATTTTAATGATCGTCATATCAATGCTGTGATTCTAATAACAAAAGAGAATAATAGAATAAAAAACAACTGTCACCTCTCCTTTTTTCTGCTGACAAATTTGACAGGAATTGATCATTATAAAATAAAAACTTCCTAGAACAAACCAACTCCAAAATCTGCATTTTTTTATACATTTTCCTGATGAGAGCTCGACCTTGTTAACTCTCAACCGCTGATTTGGAAAGCACTGAATGTTATGGTTGGGTTTATTTTCTTCCCACAATACTGAAATGGAATTTAATTTAGTATCTTTTAACACACTGGACAAACAAAAAATCTTTATATCCAGTAACAAGAGTTTCCCATCATTTGTGATTCACATAAATCCAAAGATATGCACAAAGGCACTAACAAGACATAATTTCACATCACACACGGGACCAAGCTGAGTCCAAATGGCGATCTTCTATTACATTAAAATGTAATAGAAGATTGGCATTTAAAACCTTTGCTTTAAAAAAAGAGAAAAGGAAACACACTTACGCTTGACAGTAAGGCTTTTTCTCATGGCTAACAAAGTTGTTTACTGTTAACATCATCTTGCATATTTCGCAGTGAAAACAGGCTTTGTGCCATGTCTGGAAATACCACAAAACAGAAACCAAACAGACATGATTTGTATTTCATTATTATTTTGTTAAGTTTTAAATCTCAGTATTGATCCTTAATATTCATTCAATGAATTTGAAGAATTCTTCTTTAAATACATGCCTATTATTAACTCAGTTCTGAACCCAGTTCTGAGTAAAGAACTTTTAAAACCAAGAGATTTGCACTGTGTTAAAAGTGCCAATCTGTGCATTTATTATAGTCCAAAATAATAAAGAAAGAGAACTGACCTGATCTATACAGTTAATCTTCTCAGCAGGGTAAACCCCATAGCCACATCTAGCACACGGCTGCACATTCATCTTGAAATCCACAGAGTGAAAAATATATAGGTTTATACAAAAGGTTCAAAGAGTATGAAAGTGACTTTTTGGCCTGTGCAAAGCACACTCTAGACACTCCAGTCAGGGCCTTTTGCTGTGGTCAATGGCTCCCATTAAAGCTCTGAATTGAAGTCTGTTGCTCCGTTTGCTGACCTTCTGTTTCAAAGTCAGCTGCAGGCTGGCTTTTAAAGCTGCCAGTTAGTAAGAGCGGTTATTTTGGCAACTGTGTCAGTGCGTAAGGGAGGGTAGCAGGATCTTTCTCTAAATAGAAGAATGAACTCACAGAAACGAATCATGTCCATGTGAACGTTAGAGTCTGATCATTTAGTATTTCAGTTTTGCTGTAAAGCCTGTTGTCGTAAGCCCAGGATGAAGAGAAAAGTATATACAGCAGTAGCAGCAACTTATGATAGCCTCTCCTCACCCTGATACATAGCAAGTGACCTCATGGAGGACTACCTGAGTTTAGGAACAGCCGCATATTAGGAGGAGGTAACACCAGAGACATAGGCCAGAGATGGGTTCGGAACTTCCTGACCCTTTGCTGGATCTAGAAGTAGTACACAAATTGTCCCAGCCAACTCATTATTTTCTTTCTCTTGGTGCCAGCTCGGTTTCACCTTGTATATTTTGGGCAGCAGAACAGAATACACTCATTTCTCATGTCTTTCTGTTTCATCAACCTATCACTTCATCTCCAGGTGTAAGAGGATGCACAGTGAACTGGGCAGGGCCTCTTACCACAGAGAGTTCTAAACATGATGGGTACAAATCCAAACATCTATCTCCTACAGGAAAAACTTCAGAAAAGAACCATTTACTTTTGAATAGAATGAACAAAGCAGCTGTTTAACATTGTTCACAAAGAGTAGGCTGGCATAGATAGGAATATAAAACTTCCTTAGCCAAATAATGATAAGGAATTGTTATGCCTGATAGTAGGATTAAAGCAAGTTATTAGGTTTGTGAAGTCTGCTCTGAACAAAAAAAGCTGTTAATTCTACCAGCTATTTGGTCAGGGTTTGAGATTTACATCTTACCTAATCACAACACCTGCAGGGCTCCATAACCCTGGGACACAGCTAAGAGTGATCTCAATCCAAGCAAAAGTCTTCTTAGTCATCCATGCATCTGAATAACTTCCTGCGCCTGCAGCAGTCCTGGGATATTGCTATGCACTTACCTTTCCTATAAATTACAAACAATTCTATGAAACTAATTTGTCTAAACCTTCTGGGTATGCTTAGAGCACCTCCTATTCATCTCTCCACAGAGATATGCAGCTTAACTTATTATTACTACTTTTAGTGAATGCTGACAATGTACTGGCACAACGCACTGTCAGCAACTGGTGTGCTGAAAATAGAGTCTCTAATCTGAAGAGCAATGGGTATGGCACAAAGTCTTGAAAACACTGGAGTCCTTTCAAAGTAAGTAATTAATATCAGTATATAAACAGAAGTATTTTCATTAAATAAAAAAAATGTTCACAGGACACAATTTCTTGTATTAACTGCTGAGTTGCCTCATGTTATTCCTTTTGGGATCAGGAGCAATTTTATGTCGACCAAGTTACATCACAACAATATTTACCCTGCTCATACCTGTGAACCAAAATAGTCTGGAAGTCTTCTAGTTCCTTTCTCACACAGCTTTCCATGTTGTCTCAGATTGCCATTCTGTTTATGCAAGTGACCTATATTAAGGTCACAGTGGCCAGGCTATCTCCTCCTTATTTAGCAGTGGGCACACTACCAGCTCCTGCTTGCTTGTGTTCATCTACTCCAAGAGTCACCATATTGTTTATTTTCTAGATAGTCCTAATCATCTTCATGCTATCTGAATCCATGTCTATCTGAGCCCTTGCCTCAAACTTTGGCAAAAAAACAGATGCACGACTTGCTCCTGCCCAGCACAGACATTACATTGCTCGAGGCTCTCCTGAAATGAGTTCTGAGAGGTGCTGAAAACAGGACATCCCCAAACCACACAAGAAACCAAAGACTTTGCAACTAGAGAACAAAACATTCATCCAGAAGTCACCTGAACAGCAATTATCTGGACAGGACTCCAGCCCAGAGCATCAGTGTATACAGCCCATATGCACTGTGCAGCACAAAGCATATTAGAGGTCCCTGAGAAGAGCTGCCTGTCAGACAGCTAGAAGCCCTTTATTTCACAGATAAAACTTGCTTCATTTCAAGATATACAAACCCTGTTTGTTTCTTTTCACAGCAATACATATTACCAGTTTGGCTGGAAGTCAGCAAACACATTTTCCAAGTTCTCTTGCTTCTCCTAAGTTAAACCATGCTCAAGAAGAGAAGCTCAGTAAGCCACAATGCCCTGTACAGTTACTGTCTTTCCCAACCATGCTACTTCCCTCACATCCATTGTGCACTGGTTCTGCTGGAGTCTATTGAAGATTTCCCCATTTCTGAGCTCCTCAAAACTGCCCTGTTGCATGGTCTGCTCTTCACCGCCCTGGATTAAAACTGAGTTGCTAACAGAAAAGAGCGTTTATTGAAAAACAAGCATTGTATGCTCGCATTACAAAGTATGCACTGCATTTTGATCATACAAGGAATTAAATCACAAAACCAGTACAAGTTTGTTATCTTGACAAATCTTAGCAAGACATTTTCTCTTCAGTTAAAAGCTCACTGTGTCTTTTTTCCTCCTTTAGTAAGGCCCCATAAAGGCTTTTTGATATCAATGAAAATCTTAAAAGGCTTTACTTAACAGTAGAACCTTAATCAATGTGGTTTAAAAGTACTGCAGTTACAGGTAAAGTACAAGGAGACAGCACCTTGAAAGTGCAAATTAGTAGAAAGAAACATTGTTACCTCTCCAACCTCCTTATATTCATTGAATTAACTGCATAGAAGCATGTCTGCATCCTGAATCTGAATATAAAAAGCACACATTAGTTACACAAAGTAACCTCTTAACAGACATTCAAGTCAGGGCCACCTTCTCTGTCACTCCTGAATAGCGGCTGTGCCCTTCCAGCCCCTGAATAGCGGGAACCAGACATCACAAATTACAGCAACCCTATCTTCCCTCTGTTTGCAGACAAAAAGGTGCTGCTTCACTACTCAAACTGGGGGTGTTACCCACTGTTAAAAGCTGCCTGCGAGAGTTCAAACACCAGACCAGCCTCATCACAACCTTCTCTGAACCACTTGGTTAATTACCTATCTGGACTAATGCCTTTTGTCTCTCATAGCTTCTCCATGCTAATCAAATCAGCAAAGCAGCAAACCCAGCTTGCAAAAATACAGAAAGAAAGGTGAAAAAGATTTATCAACACTAGGATCTCCCAAGGCTTAAAGAAAAACCTCTAAGGGGTTGCCTTCCAAACTTGTACCACAGCTTTTTACATTTTACATGGTTTATTTGGAAACAAACCAACAACTGTTTACATTTCATGAATAAAAGGATTTGTGCTTACACTTTCCCTTGGTCGCCAGGGTCAGGAAAACTTGAGAGTGTGGGGGGTTTGCAAATGCTTCTAATAGAGCAAGAGAAAGTGAGAGAGCGACTAGAGAGAAATGGAAAAAAGAACCTACAGGCCAAGAAGGCATCACTATTATAGAACAGAGAAAGAACTAGTGAGGATGTGCTACAATTTCAGCTGAAAGCTTGAAGAAATGTGTGCAAAGCATGCACAGCACAGTCCACCTGCATACTGTGAGATCTCCAGTGTCCAAATATGCCCATTTATCGTGTATCACAAGCTAAAGACCTGAGCTTAAAACTCATAAAACATGGCATGTGCAACAGATCATCTCTGCCTGATTACAGAGAGATCCTGCCCAAACACGTACACCAAGCTAATTGAGATGCATTATTCTACTGAATTTCATACAGTTGTGGTGTGCCAAATCACAGCCCACAGCCTCCATATTCCCACAGCATATCAAAACCATTCATCCTTTCTTGCAAAACATATCAAATTCTAACAACTGCCATTTAGGAGGGAGTTGCTCAAGTCCTCCATCCTGAAAGTATCCCCACACTTGACTCCCAGGTCTCAGCAAAGCCCCATCCTTGTTTTCACAGGTGTTGTGCAGAACACAGCACACAGTTATTATTCCAGACAGGTACTATTTAGTTGCCTCAAGCCTTCTAGTTTGTACCTGCCTTCTACCTTCCAATTTCCCAAAGGCACACTCCATTGTCATCCTGCAGCTGCTTAGGTGGTAGTTAAACACTTATTTTCTACAATGCAAATATCCAGTCAAAGGCTTCATTATTAATGTTTTTAGGGAGTAGAGTGAGTCTCCAGGGGTAAGAAAAGGAATGCTGATGCTGTAGGTATCACATTGCTGGTTCTTCCCCCTGCCCAGTAATGCACACAGCCAGCTGTTCAGTATTATACATGAGAAATTTTTTCCTTCCTGACCCTTCCCTAGGTAGCAATCACTCTATGCCCTGAAGCAAGATACTTCCTTCTACTATCCTTTTAATTTCTCCCTTTCTCATCACTGAAAACAAGCAAGGTTTTCTGAAAGATCTAGCACCTTATACTGCATTACAGTTGTTTAATGTAGCACGTAGTTAAGAAGCTACTGCAGCACACTGAGGAATCAACCTTCCTTTGTGAATGCCAGCAACCCTCGTGAAAAGCAAATAGAAACAGGGGCTCATCAACAGTTTGAGTAAGAAATTCCCCATGCACAATTCGACTAGTAAACTCTCAAAAATTGGCTAGCATTAGCAGGTACAATACCACTTTTTCAATAGGAATACAATGACTTCTGGAAAAAAGCCATTTCTAGGTCAGCTAATTCAGCTGTGGGGGCCAGATGGCAATGGATAAACATTTTCATCACGATATAGAAGGTCACAGCTGGCAAATAGCTTCTGGATTTCCTAGGTAACCCCCCATACGCATCGTCAGGAAAGCACATTTAGATGTTCTGAAGTTCAGGTGGCACTCCCAGTCCTCGCTGGTGATGGTGGTCTCCCTCCTCTCCTCTCCACACATTTACTTGAAGATCTATATATTTCTAGTGTCTCTGTTGCCCATAATGATCCATAATGGATTTGGAATTTGTCTTCTTGAAAAGCAGCAGCTAACAGGCGGCACGAGAGGAACCATGGGATTTTTTTGTTAGTTTGATTTTCAGACAAAAACTTTGCCTATATCTCCAACTAGGAGCTACAGGCATAACCCCATGAAGCAGAGACCATCCCCAGCATGCAAACACACAGTAAGAGCCACCACGCCGCTCAGACGCTCCTCCATCGCATCGGAGCAGTGACCTGTCGTGAAGCAAAAGGCTGTTTGTTACCATGCGTGTTTTGTGCCAATTATGAGGCAGTTACACTGGAAAATGTCGCTTTGATGTAAATCTCTTCAGGTAGTGAATGTTAAACACCACGCACTGCTGGGTAGGTGTATGATTTTGCAGGACTGGAGCCCACATCCAGAAGTAATTAGCAAGACTGTGCCAATCTTCAGCCCATGTACTGGACTGCTGGGCCTGATGCAACGGCTACGCAGTAGGAGATCGTAATTAGCAGAGATGCAACACACTGAATAATTGGAAAGATAAGGAAATGCCACAGAAGTTTATAGAAGGGAAAAAATTTCCTTAGATCTAGACAATCTCGTGTCACCATGAAACTTAAGGCTCTTCTTTCACGGAGGTGTGACACAGCACAGCCATTAGAAAGAGGTAATTTCCTTTCTGCTGTGATGAAGCCGTCATTATCAGCAGAGCGAGGAGGGCCGGAGGCAGCCGGCTGGGGAGAGAGCGGGCGGCTGTGCACCCTCCCCACCGCCGCCCGGCCGAGCCCGAGCCCAGGTCCCCACCGCCCCGGGGGCCGGCCCGCAGCCCCGCCGCAGCGGACGGAAGACGCGGCCCCGCCGGGGCAGGCCCGGGCCGGCGGAACCCGCCCCAGCTGCCGGCGGGCGGGGCATCATCGCGGCGCTTTCGATTCCCTTCTGCCTCGCCGGACCGCCGCACCAAGGCAAGCCCCGGCCCCTTCCCAGCCGTCTGCCCCTCCGCGACCCCCCGGCTGCGCTCCCTGCTCGCCTAAGGCACCCCGCTCCGCTCTCCTGCGCCCCCGGCCCGGCCTGTCCCCTCCTGCCCAGCCCCGGGGCCCGGCCCGCTGCTCCCTGCTCCGCTCTGGCGCCCAGGGGCAGGGGGTGGAAAGAAGGGGCTCTCCCGCAGCACCGCACGCTTGGGCACTTAAGGTGGCCGCGCTGGCTCCACCGCCGTTTCCTGAGAGAGGGCAGGAGCACCCGCGGTGGGATTGGGACTTGTGTAGTTGGTAGTTGGAGGAGCTGGTTTCCTCCACTCGCCTGCCCTGGTGTGGGGCTGCACTCCTGGGGCAGCCACCTTGCTCCTCCTCGGCTGCCTCACTGCCCACCTGCGGTCTGTGTGCTCCTTGGTTTTTATGTTTTAAAAGATGATTAAAAAATGCATTGGTTTGACAAAGCTGAATCTAGATGCTAGGTTTTGGGAACTGCTGTTAGGAGCCTCCATTAATGTCCCAGATCCTGGCTGGGATGGTGCTGGCAGCCATGTAGCCGCTGGGCCTGGCAGGGTCAGTGGGGTGGTTTTCAAGCTAGATGTAAACTCTTCTGAGTAAATAGATTATAAAAGCAACTTTAGTCTGCCTAAGTATGGGGAAGAGGCAGGAATTGCTGCTGCTTTTCCTCGTGAAGCATGGAGCTGGAGTTGGACAAAGTGGCTCAGCACATCCCACTATGTGCATGGGGTCCTACGCTGCCTTCTAACCCTGTGCTGAGCTAGTGCAGATTATTGCCTCCATCAGAAAAAGTGACTCCTTTTTTCTTGTAGTTCTCTGCTGGATCAGTGTCTAAATAAACTTTCTTACTGGGCAACTCAGTACATGGAAGAGAGGAAACAGACTTTTTTCATCAGGAAGAAGTCATTAGGCCAGCTTAGCCTTGTTTAGCAGTGCCCTGTGTTGCTTTTGAGATAAGTGAAGATGTTCCAAGGTTACACTGGAGT
The DNA here is from genome assembly GCF_004027225.2 of Strigops habroptila. Lineage (NCBI taxonomy): Eukaryota > Metazoa > Chordata > Aves > Psittaciformes > Psittacidae > Strigops > Strigops habroptila. The sequence continues at coordinate 73,544,740 of NC_044281.2, forward strand.
AACAGTCAAAAAGTCCCAACTGCTTGAAATACAGCAAGTTGTGTAAGAATGCTTTATGCAATGAAAATACCTTTTAATTTCCAAGAAACGCTTCATAACTTGTTTTTCCCCTAACAGCTCTACACATGTATTAACTAATCATTTAGTGTTTATATAGACAAAAGAGAGAAATGAAAACCTAAGATTCTATCCATAGAAGATAGTATAGGGCTTTTTCTCTTACACACATTTGACTGTGTGCAAATGAAACAACAGGAGCTTTCTGGGTGTCTTAGTACTGGGTAGGATTGCAGTTATGACTATTTTGATGTTAGTTGTCCTTGCTTTCTTCCCAACATACTTCTTCCCAGACCATAAAAAATTTTCTGGGAGTTAGTCGTAAGATCTTTTACCATAAAATCATTTTTACTTTTGTTCTTACCTGCATTTTTGAGAGTGGTATGTATGAGAGAAGTCACTTTTGGTAACCGCAAACAGACAGCTAGGCATGTGCAATGTCATGTTAATACAGGGCCAGAAATCTATAGCCAATTTTACTCGATGAAGTATACAGTATAATTGACTAACAACCTCAGTGTATCTGGTTCAACTGTTTGGTTTATAGAAGTATTTCTAAAATGATAGTATTTATCGAGGGACACTTAACATTCTTGTACTTTTATGTGCAGATGTCAGGGAATCAGCATGTTGACCGCTCTACTCAAGAGCGAGGTGATGAAGATCGTGAAGATGTAGTTGATGCAAGGCCAGACAGAAGTAGCAGATTCTCACTTTTTGCAAAGTAAGTTACTACATTTATTCCTGTTATTGTATCAGCTGTCATACTACCCTTCTAATGGGATTTTGGTGTTCAGTTTGCCACGTCCGCAGTGTCAACGGTGGTTTAGATAGGGAGATGGTTTATACTGTGTAGGTTTAACGTGTAGGTCTGTACCTTAAAGAATCTCTCTATAGCATCTCTCATAAGCTTTATTTGGTAGTCAAGAGATCACTAAGTTCATTTAGCATCAATTATAGTCCCTCATCTTAAACATTGCCCTTTGGTGGAGCTGGGAATTAAGTATGCCATTAATTATCTATTTTACTGCATTCAGCTCAGCTAATCTCCTGCATCATTGGAATTCCCTGCTGACTATTTAAGTTAGTTTAAAGCCTGGATGTGCCATCTAGGTTGTAGCACAAAGAAGCTTCACGGAGTCTAGAGATGTAACCCATTATAGAATAAATTAAAAAGCCTTTCATTTTAAAACATAGTCGTCTCATGGAAGTATAAGCTTATTTTCATTAAATGTATAGAAAGCAAGAACAATGTACTGCTTGTCTGTACTCTGAAAACACTGGATAAATGTGACTGAAAAATGCAAAAGATGAAGAATGAACAGGCAGAATTTACAAACACTGTTGAATGTCAGGAAATGCCCCATCCCCAGCAGTGTTCAAGGCCAGGCTGGATGGGGCTTTGAGCAACCTGGTCTAGTGGAAGGTGTCCCTGCCCATGGCAGGGGATTGAAACGAGATGGTCTTTAAGGTCCTTTCCAACCCAAACCATTCTATGACTCTATGATTCTAAGAAATTGCTGCTTAACACTGTGAACTTCATGGATTTAGAGAGATTTTATTAGAGGTGTTTACTACAAAGACTATTGTATTTATAGAGAGGTTTTGATTTTTATCGCTATTGGACATTCACGTTCATGTAAACAGTATGATTCAGAGAAAGTACATGGAGAATATAATTTCATTTTTGCTGCTTATTATATGAGTCTAATAGGGGTAACAAATCTGTGAGAAGTGAAGATGCTTTAGTCTTAGAAGACTTTTGATGTGCTGTTAAGCAAGTCACTTTACTTTGTTTCATTTTGTCATTCCTCAAATATGTTTCGTGATGTGCGTGTCTGTTATTAATTTTAACAGAATCGTATCATGCAAAATAGATAACGTACATTTGGTTTTAAATCTTGCCAAACATTTTTCAAAGGATTCTTTTAAACTTTATAAAATGTGTTTTAATAAATGAATTGGTCTTCTTTATAAGCAGTGATACACTAATACTATTATTAAATTATGCAACTCAAAGTTAATCATTACTGAAGGAAAGGCAATAATCAGCATTTCGATGACTTTTTTTTCTATAAGAAATTTTCCAAATAGTTTGGCTGTGCATCAGTTTGAGGCATTCATCTTTTGGGAACTCCTTGAAGATAAATTTTTCTTTAGAAGTAAAAAAATTGTTCAGATTAAATAAGAGGTAATTGAGAAGATTCAACTTAGGTTTTGTATTTAAAAAACCCCAGAGCCGTGAGAAACTAAATTCAAAGCCTTGCAGAAAGACCAGCATTTTCCACTAGCTTCACAGCTTGGAATTGGAAGCTAGTGGAAACTGCTGGTCTTTCTGCATGGCTTTGAAATGGTGAATTACCATTCTCTGGCTGTGACTGGAGATTTATCTTGCAAGAGCAGTAAGTAGAAATAAGTGAAAATCTTACTCACTGCAGCACACTTCCCTCTGAGGGTGAGCCTGCTTTAGCATGGAGGCCACGAGGCTAAGAATAAGCCGTGGAGTGGGCAGGTTCTTCTGGCTGCACCACAGTTAAGGGGAATTACTTACACGTATTTCCTTTTCTTTGAAAAAGTGCTAATATTTAGTTAGTGTTGGTGGGGAACAGAGTTGAAAGAAGTAAGTTTTGAATGAACATATGCCAGTGATGCTTGGTTCGGGGGGTTTGTAGCCACTAGATGGCAGGAGGGTATCAATTTTGTTTATTGCAAAAAAAGAAAACATGGGCAGAAATTCGGGAGAGTTGCAGTTGAGCGAAAAGTTCTGTTTAAGAAAGCAGGATACATTGTGGCAACCTTGTGCACAACCAAATTTCGAAACGTGGTTAAATAAAGATTGAGCTGAGGATTTCAAACATGTATTTTAAGTCTCTCTGTGATCAAAACAAATAGAATTTTTCCCATAGAATTTTTTCTTTTCTATGCTCTCTGTGCTCCTGTCGTGCTTTCAAGGCTTTAAAAATAGTCTCACACTTCTCCACAGAATGATTTAATATCTTCAGTTGGTGTCTTTTGGTTTTTATTGGGGATTGATAGCAGCAAACCTATTTTAGCATCCAGAAAACATAATGTAACATGAAACAGAATAAAATTGTGGTTCCACTGTATTAAGTAGAGCAAAGATTTCCTAATGCAAGCTGCATTTTCTTTTTTTTCAAAGCTGCATCTGAAAATTCGCAGTGTAGACTCATGCTTGTGCTGTCAACAGCCATGACTATTTGTGGGCTTCAGTGAAGAAGCATAATGCAGAAGAGCGTGGTTATTAGTAGTGTCTAGGTACCAATTTTATTCTAACGTAATTGTATAGAACCATTTGTCCTCTGGTTACTTTTACCTACTCCAGCCCTACTGTTCTGTTTTATGGGCAATATTCCGCTTCTCATCTGGAAGCAGAAAACATAGTTTAAATATATATTTAGGAATTCTTACAAATACCTAGTTACAATTGAAACTGTCTGATTCTGTAGTGCCCTTAATGCAGAAACATGAAATATATCTTAAGAAAATCCCACTAAGGAATTTGAGAAGCGTGTAGGGTACACTGACATATAGTCACCAAGAGTACTTCAGCTGTTTAACACTGCAAACCCAAAATGTCTCTAAAGTATTTATTTCTGCCAGCTCAGGCCACTATAAAGTTTGAGACATTTCATTTTAATGGATTTGAAAGCTTGCTGGAAACATCAGTGTGCATCTTGCCTTCTGTAGTGCAATAGTTACGATAGTTCAACAGTTATGATACCTACCAGGTTTGTAAACTAGCATTCAGGTCATAAAGATTTATAGATACAGACGTTTCTTTTTATTTGTATGATATTTTTGTGGGTTACAGGGCATCAAAGTGGAGGAGCACAGATGTTACCAAAGCTGTTTCAGCTTTGCTCTTCTGTTGTTCTGTCTTTTGGGCTGAGAGTTCTCATCCACTTCTGATTAGCAACAGCTTATTTTTATTTTATTTGTAAGAAGCTGCTTTGCAGGTAGAACTTTATGAAGAACAATTTCACAGTGATGAAGATGCACATGTTTTCCCAAGTTATCCATTTGGTCTTTTTTAGGCTGTTTGAAAACACTGAGCCTGGATGCCAGGTACCCACCAAAGCTGCTCTGTCACTCCCCTCCTCACCTGGACAGGGAGAAAAAAGTACAACAAAAGGCCTGTGGGTTCAGATAAGGAAACAGAGAGATTACTCACCAGTTACTGTCTTGGGCAAAACAGACTCAACTTGGGGAAATTGGTTTGATTATTTGTTAGATCTGGAACTCAGCTTCTGGAGAACACTGCAGGAGTATTAATTAGTGAAAACCACGGTCAGGGCTTGTACTTTCCCTGGAACATTTACTGGATGTGCCACATAGAAAATTCCCAAGTCTCTAAAGTGTAAGAACTCACTAATTCACAGTCAATGTTTGTTTCCCGTCTCCTTAGAGACTTTTATCTCGTGAAGCACAGCAAACACTGGGTTATCCATGAACTGTATCTGTAGCAATCAAAACAGTGAGTCAAGTATCCTAATTTCTTTTTAGTGTAGAAATTAATTTCCCACATTGCAGCAAACTCTGGGCTGTCATCATACAAAATTTGGAGGAAAGCTATTACGTAGTGTCATTTTTAAGCTTTCAAAAGATTCAAAACCAAATTAAGCTGACTTTAGAATAAACCAAACCTGTTTTAACGGTAAATACATAGGCTATAGAGCTGTGAATCAGAATACAAAGAGGTTTTGTAAACTGTGCATGTTAATTTTGCAGCAGAAATATTCATTCTGTTAATATCATAGTAATGGTGGATCAGGTTTTGAGAGAAGGAAGGCAGACGTACTACAAAGTGAAGTCTGCTGTTATTTTCCTACGCTCTGACATAGGAACAGTGACAGAATCAGAGCAATGGGAGTGTGTTTTACACTTGTCAGCAAAGGTAGATGAGGCCTGCATGACCTCAGCTTGCAGGGTGATGGCTGTGAGGGTTTGAATAGCCCCATAGAAAAGTCCAGCGTGACCCACTGCTGACACATGCGAATGCTTGGGCCTGAACACAGAGAGCATCCATCCTGTTTCTCTCTCCAATGTAACCCTGAGCATGGTGGGCTCCTAGCATTAGTACAGAAGATCAGACTTGCTCTTGAGGACAAGCTGAAGCTGTTTGCAGATGCAGTGTGGAGTACCATTTGATGATGAGCCAAGGTACTGTAGAATGTTACTGATCTCCTTCCTTCTCTGCCACCTGTTTGGAAAGCTCATGAATGAATACCCTAAAAGAGTTCAGTGTCAGTGTTTATATCAAGCTAATTATAACTGTAGTGGCATTTTGCAACTGCTAATCCTGGCCAGAGTGTTCTCTGAGAAATAGGATTTGGGAGGGGAGGGTTGGGGTTTTTTTTGTCATTTTCCAAGCAATCCATATAGCCATCTATATATCTGTTGATTGCTCTTAGTACCTATGATAGATGAGAGGCTTCACTTTTTCTTCCCCCTCATCTCCCTCCTCCCCCATATAACTGGCAGTTGCCTATGCTCATTATACTACGTAGGATTTCAGTTTCCAGAACACCCATGGAAGGTATGTACGTGCAGGTTTTCTAGAAATAAGGAGAAAGCCTTTCAGCAAGCAGTATGCTTTATTTGTAAACTTTTACCTTTTCAATGTTGTTTGAATATTATCTCACATACAATATTGTGAGGCCTGCGCAGAAAATACCATGTAGCTAATTGAGAAGCTGAAGATGAATTACAAATTGATGGTTGAGAATTTAGAACTTTTCTGGTTTCGTCCCCTCTGCTGCAGGTGTCACACCTCAAAATTGTCATGTAGGCTGTAAATGATACTTAAAATATTATGTGCACAAAGACTAGGATACTGCTGCCTGTTTCTTTAACTGTTGCAAAATGTGGACAATATTAGATGTGATAGTCTGTGTTGAAACTCTGTTTACAAAACATAGCTGGCTCAGCCCCAGTGCGCTTCCTCTGCTTCATTTGTATATAATAAATAAAATTGCAGCCATGGTTTTGATTTGAATTATGTTGAGGCCATCGCTTACACATAGTTAAAAGAAGAAGACAGATGTAACAATCAGAACTCCAAAGATATATAAAATATGCAAACTATGTCAGATATTGTAGTCTGAAACTTGCTCTTTCAAACAGCTCCACTCTTTTCATTACAGAGTGAGTTTCCGGTTGTCCTGGACTGGGTTTATTCATTTTCCAAGTTCTTAGAGAAGATTCTCCCTCCTAACTGGAGAAGGGTCTGAAACTAAAACGAGACAAAAAAGTAAGAGTAGCTCAAGGTCTGAAACATATCTTATAATAAGGGATTTAAAATGCATTTAGTTTCTCTAAATAAAGTTGAAAGATAATTTGCTATTATTGTATGTAGTACAAATATGTAGTATATTATACAAATATGTAGGTGATGGAAAATCAGAAGATAGGAGGCGCTTTTTGTAAGCAAAGAATTCATAGATGGATCCAATAGATCCATACATGGATCTTTTAAAAGAAGGTTGAGTGTAAATCTAAAAGATGTTCTGCAGATTAAACAGAAGCTGCAGGTTTGTAGAAACTACTGAATAAGGGTTTGTGACTTGCTTTGCAAGAGATCAAATGGAAAGTGGGCTCATGCTTGGGTGAGTCAGTTGCTGCAGTTAGCATGTTGCAGCTCACTAGTTGGTTTTGTTCATCTCCGAGACTGTTGCAGTTGTGAAGCTTTGTGGTAGGTGAAGCCTTATTGCAATTCAAGCTAATACACTTTAGATTGTGGTTTCAAAGGGACATACTGATAGCCATTGCTATAGTGCAGGTGAATAACTGCAGAATGATAATCTGTGATACCTTGGCTGTTAAGCCAAGGTCCGAAAGGCCTTTAGGGCTATAATATATTTTCGGGAAATGTGTATTCTGTGGCCTGCTACCCTGTCATTTTTGCAGTTGACATTAGTCGTGTGCAGGCACAAACAGTTTTATCTCCTCAGGGAAGCTAATATGCAGTAACCAAAGATAGGAATTTGTGTCTGGACTGAGATCCGCTGTAAATCTCTATAGCAAACAATAAGAATGCCTTTGTTTCGACCATTTCTTTCCAGGAGGCAGATGGCAGTAAGCTACCTCACATGCTCTGGATGTAAACATAGTATGTACATACAAAACAGTGGATTTTAAATTCATTCTCTAGTTTACTGTACACTACTATCCCCCCTGGAAAGAAGCCATGAGATCTGCAAGTGTTTTATAAAAGAAGTTTGCTTAGGCTCCATTTTGTAATGGATAAGCTAAGACCAAGAGATACGGAGTTACTTTGCCAAAGCTATTCAATACCAGAAGCAGGATTCACACTCAGGTCTCCATCTTGAGCACAAGTAAGTGGCTCATAGTGGATAAGAGAACATATCCCCCCAGCTGAGCATTTTGGTTTTTTTAGTTAACTTGTTCATCAAGTTAATTGAGCTATACTTTAGTAAATACTTTTATAGCTTGTGTTCTATTGCTGGAGGTAATGCAGCATGCTACAGGAAATGTAGGAAAATGCCAGGATTACTTAAAAAAAAAATAAAGCATTTTAATTTGCAAGTTTTCTACAAAATCTGTAACAGTACTGCTGTGTTTGTCATAGTAAGAACAAAAGTAAACTTTTAATATGATACTGTTTTATTGGATGAATGAACTCAGTCATGTCTTGGGCAAAGAATTTGTTAATGATAGCTTAGATCCCTCACAGCTCCATTATTATCTTTAAAAGTCCAAGGAAATAATCACACTGTTTACCTAACTCCTTTCTTTCAAGACTGCTACAACAATATTTTCTTTTCAAAATTCGTATGTTTAAAGCTATAAAGAGGCCTTGGAACCTGGGTTTCCAAAGAAACAAGAGGTACAGTCTCCATTAGCTTCCTAGTTTCAGGGTCATTCAGGCAAAAGGCTTTGCCTTTGGTGACTTTTAAACTGGCTTCATTTAAGGAGCAGAATATCTAATTCCAAAGATGTCCTGAGAAGCCACGAGCTAATTGGCAGCTCAAAAAGAAGCTGAAGGCTAAATAATTATTATGGCCCTGATCTTGAGAACAGTGCAAACAGGAATTACTTTACTGCCTGACTAGTTCTGGTGCTTTTAGTATGGCTGCTCTCAGGCTGAAAGCAGGGTGCGTTCCTTCAGGGCTGTGGTGTTTGAGCAAGCACACTTGCCATTTCTCTTTATGCCACCCCTTCCCAAAAAAAGACTTTCAAGGCTTAGGCACTTCAACAGAGTAGTATGTGAAGATGCAAGGGTTGCATAGACTTTGTGTCATTGATGAATATGAACTTTAGACTCCAATATTCTCAGTTTGGCATGTTTCACTATAATTTAAAATTACTTCAAACAGACAAAACAAGTTTATTAGAGGGAACAGAAATATAGTACCCTTTGACTGGGTTTGTGTTTTAGTGTTCCAGTGTTTTTGGGGTTTATGTATTGTGCTGTTTATGTTTGCTGTTCTAAACTGCAGCTGTCAGTTTTCATGCCTTTTGTGCAAGACATCTCCTTGCCATAGTTAGCAGTATAGGTGAAATCATGTTTAGATGCTTTTGGGGGGACTTTTATGTTCAGTTTTGTAGGACCACTTTTCTTCTCTCTTCTAAATGAACACTTTCTATTATGTTGAAAAGATTCTGACTTTAATATTAGAATTTTTTTAAACATTTTCTTTTGGCATTTATTTGGGGCATATTTAAAAATAGCCTTCAAAGGACCAGATATTTTGTTTGTGCTAGTCTATCAAAGTCAGCAGTTATTTGCTGATACTTTCAATAGGGAAAGTGAAAGCATGCAGTATTTACTTGAACTTCCTCCTACATAATTAGTATTGTCCCTTTTTCCTGAGGAGCTTTTCCCTTCAACTATTAAGCTGGTTTTAAGTTTCTCTACTGGCATGTGCTTTGGAATCCCAAGTAACCTTTGTTTAAAAAAAGATTGTGAGGGATAGTGTTTAATTTTTTGGTTCACAATTATATTTAACTGACAGGGTAGAACTCAGGATCTGGCAAATATGCTTAGGAAAAGAACAGACAGCAGAATCTGCCCGTGTGGCTCCAAGCCTGGCACCCTCTTTGCTCCGCTGGTGACCATCAGCCAGCGTTGTGCTCCAGCCTGTTCTGTTAGTTACTGGGAACTCTGAATGCCAGGAGGCCAACCTCAGTGCGCTTCAGTTTGTCTTTAGATGAACCTAAAGACCGTGAGGCCTGGAGTCAACAGCTGGGGATAAAGCAAGCACTTTCATAGCGTGGCTTTCCTTCTGTGTGATTTCCTAGTGAGGCCAAAGGTCAGTTTATGCTGATGTCAGAAAAGAAAACATAGATGAAGATTGAGAGTAGCCCAAGGGCCTGTACACCAATGCCTATGGGAATCTGTTCTGTCTAGTTTGGTGACCATGCTATAACAGATAGTTGTGTGAGACACTCAAGTTTAAAGATATGCAGGTTTAAGGACAGTGGTGAGGAAAAGAGATTTCTTTTCTGGAAATTATGAAAGTGGAACTGTTTTTTTCCAATATAATATGAAGATAAGGAGTTTAGTTAACCTTGATGTATCCTATTTAAGGTTAGAATATTAGCTACAGATATGTAACACTAAATGCAAGACTAACATGAGATTCACCAATATATAAAGGCAAACATAAAATTCATACAGCATGTGGCATGCATTCCATCTCAGAAAGATCCAGGGTCTCTTGAATTGTTGGAAGAGCAACTCACATAAAAAAGTGAAGGATAACCAACATTTCTCCTCCACTTTCTCCCACATGCAACCTAAGGACATGCTCAGGAATATTCACTTGTTTTGCTGTTGATACTCTCCAGGGGACTGTGGCAGAAAACTAGCCTCTTACTCCATGGTCCAAACCAATCACAGTCTATTTATGTGCATTAATTAGCAGGTAGGGTGCAGCAGGTTTCATGCAAACATTGCATATGCATTAAACCATAGTTCTGTAAGGCAGCACAGATGAAAAGGATGGATATAGATCATGCATTCAGGCTTCTACAGCTTCAAACCACCTTTTAAAACTCTGCTCCAGATTGATTAATTAGCAACCAATACACATCACATGGTCCCACATCACATCTTACATTTCCAAAATGCTGCTGTCTCTCCAAGTGGGACATTGCTTATTGTGGATTCCAATGGAGTTCAACTAATTCTACCCACTTCAAAAAAACAAAACAAAGAGAACAAAACCAACTCCACCCAGACCCAAAACTCCTCTCTTTCTCCACGCCAGGCATTTGTATTACAGCTTACAAAGATCAATTCTTGCAGTCATGGCTTCCACAGTGCTTAAATTTGACCCATGCCAGCTGGGGTTGTACCAGTGGGACAGGTGTGCCCTTATTTCCTCCTAACAAAAGGTGCTTGATGGTAACTCATCCCAATCAAGGTAAAATCTCTGCCTGGAGAGGGTTGTTGGATTAGTTCCAACGCCTAAAGGGGGCCTGCAGCAGAGCCTGAGAGGGACTTTCTTACAAGGGCATGTAGGGATAGGATGAGGAGGAATGGCTTTAAACTGACAAAGGGGAGATTTAAATGAGATACGAGGAAGAAATTCTTTACTATGAGGGTGCTGAGGCGCTGGCACAGGGTGCCCAGAGAAGCTGTGGCTGCCCCATCCCTGGCAGTGTTCAAGGCCAGGTTGGACACAGGGGCTTGGAGCAACCTGCTCTAGTGGAAGGTGTCCCTGCCTGTGGCAGGGGGTTGGGACTGGATGAGCTTTAAGGTCCCTTCCAACCCAAACCATTCTATGATTCTGTTTGGTCTAGCCTTTATGGTTAGTACTTATCCAGTGTAATTTATGCTTTCTGATTTTTAACAGTAAAGGAATATTCATTTTTATAAAAGACTATTCAAGTAGTAACACATTCTTCTTGTCCAGAAATGTTGCTGCTCTGCCAACATGATGCAATATTAATGGGAAGAGGCAACAGGATAATCTATTATTTGCATGCAGCTCTAAATCTGTGTGACACTCTACCAAAACGGATCTGACAAAGAACAAAGAGTCTGCCTTAAAGAACTTAAGATCTAAAAAGCTCTAGTCATGTTTTATAAGTGTCTTTAGCTTGTTATTGCCAATAGGTTTCAAGAGAAAAAAATTCAAAGAGGGGAGAGTGTACAGTAATTAGAGGTGTACTAAATATGGTGAAATTAGACTGGATGAAAGTATTAAAGCTGGCAGTTTGAAGACAGGGTTATGCAGGAGTAAGACATATTAATGTATGATCATCAGAAAGCATCAGCTATATGAATAGACCGCTAATTACCGAGTTGAAGATAGAAACATAGAACAAAATATTGAACCTTGATTTGTCTAATTTATGAGTTCTGTTTCTTGTTCATTTCTTTTGGAAGAATAACTCTGAACTGGTCTCTGGCACAGTCAGTTATACTACACATAGTTGGGTGATGCTTTGTGAATTCAAACACAATTCTCTTTGCATTTTCATTGTTTCCTGTGTATCCTTTAACTAGCTATTTAAAAAAAAATAAATTCAATCCAGGAATTTTCCTCAGGAGAGCAAAACATAGCACTTGTGATGAGCAGTAGTCTCAAACATAATTTATACTGTGCATGCAGTAATGGAAGTGAGGGGGTTTCAGACAGAAATAGCAGCATAGAGCCATGCAAACTGCATCACATTAAATCAGCAATATAGGCTACATAAGTTTCTTTAGAGGTCTTAAAACTAATGTATTATGTTCACTTATTCCACAGTATTGTAATTCAGTGGGGAATTTATTCAAATGAAGCTTTTAAAGAGGTCCCCAAATATAAAAGCCACGCGGGAAACATCTCAGTTGTTTGTAATGGAATAAAAAGCATTGCATTTTTAAGATATATAGCATCCCACAAAGTGAAGTGTATGAAAGTTCTGGTAGATGTTGATGGATTACCTGAGAAGATGCTAAAAAGCATGGGGACTTCAGAAAGGATCCTGAGATGATGTGTTCTGTATAGGTAGCATGTTTTTTAAGGCAAATTTTAACAGAAACCTGTTGTCAGTCATTCAAAACTGATATATAATTGTACAATGTATTAAAGAAGCATGACAGAGTAAAAAACTATCACAGCGTTTTGTGATATTTCCTATCAAGTAAAGCCCAAACCTACTGAAGTTCATAGAGAAAGAGTAAGACAGAGTTCTCGTGTGTGGGTGTGTACTTTGAATAGAAATGAACGTAACTAGTTTAATCTTTCCCACGTACCTCTGAATGTCAACTTCCTTAAATTGAATAGTATCATCATTGTAGATTTATTTTTTAATCTGCTTACACTTTTCAGTACAGCAACAAAAGTCCCCAACTTTCCTGGGAGAGAAAGGGACTATAGCTGTTTTCAAAGCCCGGATATCCCTCTATAATACCATTTTTAGAGTTCATTTGCATTAACACATTAATTTCCTCTTAGAAAAGTGAATAAACAGAGAAAAAAGGAAACAGAAAACTCTTCCTATCCTCTGACTGGGAAGCAATGATTGTGAAACTTGTCTTTATTCATCTAATCCTCTGTCCGTAAGGCTATTGAAGTGACTTCTTCTCCAGTGAGAGCTGTTTCTTCTTTCTGTGTGCTGGTGTCACATTGCTTCCTAGGCGAAGCAGCTCATGTTTTCAGAAGAGCTCTATTGTCTGTCAATTATTATCATCCTCTTTTTAATCATTGTTAATGCTGAGGTTTAGTAAATGAAGTCGGGTAACAGTTTTTACTCTCGGGATTGCACTTTCTTCATAGTGTTTCCCTTTCATCCCCTCTTTTCTTGAGAACTGTCCTTGGGTTATGCTGGTACTGTTCCAAGGGGAGTCCATATAGTTAAAGCAGACCAGCTTTCTTAGAGCACAAGGGTCTTTTACTGTCACTGGCCTTTACACCTTGCACAAATTAGGCAATACCAGACTACACAACTGACATTAATTATGTGATGTGATGGAAAGTGAAGGCTTTCTCTATGGAAATACATCACACTACGCTTGAAGTTAAGCATCTGGTTTTCACTGAAAACACTTTGTTACTCTGGAGGACTGGTAGACCTGAGCCCAAGAGCCTGGCTATAGCAGGTGGGAGAGATGATAAGAGACTGCAACGCTCAAGGAAGCCGTTCTCCTGCACATGGATTCTTACTTTGTTGGTATGTCATACTAATACACAGTAGCAAAGAAAATACAGGAAGATTGCAGTGGAAAGGAAGCCAAAGGAGGGGAAATCTCTGCTTTTAAGAGACACTGCTTTCAGTAAAATTGCAATTGAAAATAATCTCTAGGTGTAGTTAAATGTTACCAGTGATATTTTTATCCTTAAATCTTGATATCCATACATACTGAAATCGTAATTTACTTAAAGAGTGACAGAAGAGAAAGTTTGTTGTGGTAAGTAGCAGTCCTTTAGACAGTCAAGTTCGCTACTGGTGCAAGTGGATGTATCTCTGTTGACTTTGACAGAATTTTAGTCACTCATGATGATAATAAATTTGGCCTTTACTATTTAAAAGTTCAATAACAAAATGATAAATGGTATGGGTAGTTTTAATTTCATATTTGAAAAATGAGAAGTTGATGATAATGAATTTCCCAGGATTGACACCGATTGAGTCTAGACTTGATGAAATCCCATTCCCAGATTGTTGTCAAGCCTAAAGCCTGGATTTAGAGGCACATTAAGGGTGAAAATGTGCAAGCTCTGAGGGTGCCAGAGTGGAGTTTCAGTTTTGCTGAACTCTTGATCAGAGGCAGGGAACGTTATGTGAGAGCACTGAAAGGACGAATATTTCTGTCTCAGGGAAAAATCGGTGACCACTAGTGGAGTGAGTCATTGCAGCACAGTTGTAATTAAAAGCAAAGAAAGAGTAAACAGTCATAAAATTCAAATTTCTACATAGTCTGGACAAGTCTGAATCCCAAAAGAGGGAAATTAAAGACACTGGATGTCAGAGAAGCAGAATGAAATAAAACTGAGGGGAAACAGTTTAAAACATTTTATAACAGCACGTCGCTAGCCTGTGAAAACCCCGTCAGAAAATACAGCAATTAGAAGCGTTAGCAAGAACCACAGCAGTAAACATCTATATTAGCATGTGTCTAGTTCAAAGCTTAGAAAACAAAAATTTATCTGGGAAGCTTGAGGCTTCCTGCAATCTTCCTGCATTTTCTTCAGTCATAAAACAACCTGTCACTGACAGGGCATTCCCCTTAAGGACTGTGTATTACGTGTTTATTACTTTCGTAGTCATTATTACAAGGTCTTATTTAGCTTGTTGAAACTGAAGAGTTGGCCCGTATACCATCAGTTTAGTGCAGTCAGGCAATTCCCATATTACTCCATGCTGGCGCAGAAAACAGAATCTTCAAAAACTAATTTCTCCCTGAACTGCAGGCCCAGGATATTTATACTCCACAACCTTTGCTTCCTTATTTATTCAGTTTGGATACCAAAAGATTTCTGGAACTGTTTGTTGTCTGCCAGTAAAGAAATGATGGGCATAGCCCTACAAAGCCTGCTGTGTTTGCTTAGTATCTTGTTAGCCTGTTCAGCTTGGAAGGAATCATTAGAACAAAACCATACTATCCTCTGTAAAAGAGTGGGGACTGCGTGCTACTGACGAGGGTTGTCTGTGACACTTGACATTGAGAGCGGTAAAGTTTCTACTTTGTGTAGAATCTAATTTGTGTACTTTGGGAGTACCAGCAGTAATAGCCACATCCCTTAAACTCCCAAGTATTTCTGCATGAATGAGCACAAACTATTGAACTCAGAAGTGGGTGGTTTCAGAGAAGTTGTGTGACTATATTATTATGACCCTTAACCCTGCTGCTATTTCCAGTGAGGCGTTTTGTGGGGTAACGTCGCTGTGTGATTTCTGGTCTAGAATTAGATCACTTCCAGCATTTTAGGAGAGCAGACAGTGCAAACACGATACAGTATAGCTTATGTGGATCTGTCCCAAGTGTTCACAACTGCTCATGGGTTGGACATAAACAGAAATTTGTGTACAATCCCCTTGAAAATATCCTATTGTGTGTAACAGCCACTGTTAGTCATACTGCTTTTTCGGGAAGTCACAGAAGCCAGATAAATCTGCAGAAACCTGATTCCAGTGTGGACTGAGGAAATTAGCCTCTTCATTGACCTGAATGGTTATTTGTTGTTCTGAAATTACTTTTTCTCTCCTTGCCAAAGAGCTGTCTAAGTGATGTAGGACCAGGGGGAATTTTAGGCTAAAATAAGAATCCAAGATCTCTTTGAAAGTCAAATGTAATATTAACATCATACAGCTGTGGGTAATTCTTTAAAAAGGTTAAAATCTTTTCTTGAGGCAAAGCATATTTAATTATTGCTCCCAGAGCCCTCAAGAAGCAGTATGCAAAGAGAATACCAATACTTGTAATTTGCCAGGAAAAAAATGTACTTCCAGAATATCAGATGAAATCCTCAAGTAAATATAATTCAATATCTTGTTTTGTCGTCTGTAAGAGAAGTCTAGGAGAGGAGAGGGCATTAGGATGGTCACATGTAGAAAGAGTATAGAGAAAGCCTGCCAGGTGCAGCTATTTAATTTGGACCTTTATAACAGAACATGATGACACTCAAAACTAAGAAGAAGCTGTTGTAAAATTGAATTGTATTAGCATTTAAACATGATGAATCATCCAGAGAAGGTTTGTTATAGTTTCCAAATAGGTTTGTCCTTTAGTAATAAAAAAGGGGACACTTATGCTAAAAGACAGCAATTGTTAAATCAGGAAGGTAAGAGAGTAGATTACTAAAAACATTTAATCAATTGGCAGCAATCTCATGTCTACAGGCTATTATTGAAGCAAATAGCTTAGTAATTCTTTAGAAAGATGTAAGAGTAGGAATAGTGAAAGTACTTAAATTAATTGAGATTATGGGGAAAATCTAGTTTTGTTAAGAACAAACTGTATTATACAGTTATTTGTGCTGTGAAAATAGGTTATATTTTCCTCTTCGACATCAGCAATAAATACCATTGGAAGCAGGATGCCGGACCAAATACAAGAGGTTCTGATAACTTCTGGCCTTCTCTAAGCATTGTTTCTAACTGGGCTTGCTCCAAAGCTTGTTCATAGTTCTGAGGTTGAATCAGACCCTTTAAAGGCACTTACTGGCTTCAGTTCTGCTTGAGGAGATCTTTCCAATATCTGAAGCCACCTGCTTGGACCAAAAAGTCCACCTCTAAAAGCAAGTACAGCTGAGTTCCTCATACTTATACTTCAGATGTGCATGCTGGCTGCAATGGTTTGTTCTTAATACTTTGTTTAAAATAAATTGGTGAGTAATATCTGTGCTATCCCTTTGCATCCTTTGCATCTCTTTCTAATCCAATCTAAGACTTGTGCGCATAGCAGGAAGGTCAGTACACGGTCATTAACAGAGAACATTTATAGCTTGTTTTGGTTTATTGTGGGTTTGTTGTTTGTTTTTAAGTAAGGTTCAGGTATTGATAATTACACTAAAATGTGCTTAGTTTTTGCATAGGATCAGGCTGCTGTTTGGCAGACCAAATTAACACATGGTCTGTCCACATCTATAACCTTTGTCAGTAGAAGATACCTACTGCTCTGTCTTATCTTCAGAGAACTTAGGGATGATGGTGATTTAGTAATCAAATCCTACCACTCCCTCAGGTAATCTTCTTGTATTTGGAATAGTTATAAAGGGAGATCTGGCTGTCCTTCCATGAATTATTTATAGTAAAAGTAAAATATGTCCAGAACCATAGTTTGCAAAAGGCTACCATCAGCCTGACTTCATATTTAGGTATTTGTTTTATCTGTGGGTCAGGATCTGCATGTGTTATTGTTGGCTGCAGTTCACTCTAGAGTCACTTTACCATCATCAGAATCCAACCGCATACAATAGTCACTTCATAGAAATCACAAGATCTTTGTGCCTCAATTTGAAATATGAAGGAAGAAAACACACATCAGAGAAGAAAAAACATTGGGTAAGGCTGCCTGGATGATTTGAATTAAGATAAACAGGCACACCGCATGTGACTGGGCACTAACAGTAATTTCATGTGGTTTACCTAGAAAAAAGAAGAATGGAGAAGAAGAACAGCCAAAGTCCTCTCTCAGTAACCAGTACCGAATTGTTACACCCACATTCCAGTATAATATGGACTACAAGAAAGTTGGCAAATGTATTATTATAAACAACAAAAATTTTGAAGACAAAACAGGTAATGTGCTTCTTTTGAAGATACTCATTACAGACCTTAGAATTTTCGTACTTTCATGAATCAATAAGCATTTTATTTTTAGGACATGGAATTTTAATGATTATATTTATCTTTTTTGAGAAATAGATGTTCCTACAATTTATTCCTGTTCTTTAGCACTTACAGTAGAGCAGCTCTTTGCAGCTCATGTTTCAAAGAGCATGTCACCTTGCTCTACCAACTTCAAACTAAACCTTTGTCCCAGAGTTTCAGGCTCGATTGTTAAAATTTGAACTTTGGCATTTGCAGCCCATATTATAACTCTTCTGTCCCTGAGCTACAGCTATAAGCTACAAAAGCTAATAGCTGTAGCTGTGCTCTGTTCACACTCCTGCATTTAACTTTACAGACCATGTAGTTTCAAAGCAGACAGATCCTTGTGTTATAGTCAACTTATAGTTCTTCGCAGACACACTAAATCAAATGTTTACTCCAAAGAATTTACATCACTTTCTTTTGGATGGGTATCACAGGGACTCTCTTCCACTGTTTTTCAGTTACACTTAATAACCAAAAGGAGATAGAACCATCCATAGTGGTCCAATGTTGCAAGGTGCTGGAGGCAGACCAACATTTTTCGGGATAAGATCCGTGTTAACGTTGAACCTTGCATTAAAACAAGTCTCACAGTTTGTTCTAGGTGCTGAGAATGCTGTTAGGAGGATTGTTTTAAAATCATGTCACCACGACACTGTTCAAGTTTATTCATTATAAACCTAAAAATTTACCTTTGAACATGTGATTAGTTTTGAATTGTGTAATGTGCAATCAACCATATTCTTTGTTTTCTGGCAGGAATGGGCACACGCAATGGCACTGATAAAGATGCTGGAGATTTAGCTAAGAGTTTTAGGAACTTGGGTTTTGAGGTTTGCACATACAATGACCGAAGCCGGGGTGATATGGAAAAATTACTGAAGCAAGGTAAAAAACTACAATCATAGAATAATTTAGAGTGGAAAAGACATATGGAAGTCACTGAATCTACCCCCTGCTCAAAGCAAGTCAAATTAGAACAGATTGCTTAGGCCCCACTACATGCAATTTTCTGTATTTGGTTTCTGAATGGATTAGGCTTAATTCCCCACCTCTTCCTTCAACATCAATTCAGAAATACAGTTTTCTTGTCATATTAGGAATCAGAAGCATCTGTCCTGTGTATTAGGTGAAGAGCCATGTCATATTAGATGAAGAGTCGAGGCCTGTTGACTCCAGTGGGCTAGACTCAGAGTCAAGTGAAAGATACATTCATGTGTTCAAGGTACACATCACTGTACTAAAAAGTGGGTTGCGGCATCTTTGTCCACTTTACATAGGCCCAGTGTATATTTAGTCTCAGAAAAATGTGTTTGCTAAATATAATTTTCATTTAGAATGTTGCTTCCTTTTGGCTAAAAAGTATTTGATTTGTAGCTGCTGAGGAGAATCACAGTGATGCCGCTTGTTTTGCCTGTATCCTTCTAAGCCATGGAGAAGAAGGCCTCATCTATGGCACTGATGGACCCATGGCTATCAAGAGCTTGACTGCGCTATTCAGAGGAGACAAGTGTAAAAGCCTTGTAGGCAAACCCAAATTATTCTTCATTCAGGTAATAGCCCTAAGGTAAATACAGTACCCTACTGCTGCAGTGGGGAAAACATGCTATGCTGGTTGTTTGCTCTAAAATGCGTGTTAACTTAGTGAATTGTAGTGGAGGTTGTGCGAAAAACTGTGTTGAGAGAAGTTGTCTATGGGAGACTTGTTTGTTTTTAAAAGATAATTTACATACAACATTCACAGATGTAAAGAGTATATTGTCACTGTAATTTTGTACATAGTGTCTCTTTGTGCTTGGTAATATATGAACTTCAAAGCAGAAAGGTAAACTCCCTCTTGTGCAGACAGAGCTGAGGACAGGACATGGTTACACATTACACTTGTTAATTACTTGTTAATTACACTTGTTAATTGCTGACTATTATATATAATAAGCTTATATAATAAACTAATGCTGACTTGGCACTGTGACAATCCACTGAAATCCACAGCCTGCAACACCATTCCCTCCCTTCACTGTACGGAATGTATATTTTAAAATGGGCAAGCTAGTAACTTTATCACTGGACAATAAGACGTCCCACAGAATTTCATTTCTACTTCTAATACATGCAAAATACTGTTTAAACCCATGTAAATTAAAAACTGTTAATACTCATCTTTATAACACCTCGTTACTCATTATTGGACAAGTTCTCTTTGTCTTCACTGCTTTCAGGCATGCAGAGGCTCTGAATTTGATGAAGGCATACAAACTGACTCTGGACCTGCAAATGACACTCTAGAAACAGATGCCAATCCAAGATACAAAATCCCAGTAGAAGCAGATTTTCTGTTTGCATATTCCACAGTGCCAGGTAAAGAAAAGGGGGTCAGGGTGGGGATAGAAGACTAAAAACTTATCACCCATATTGGTTTGATAGTAAACTGACCCTCATTGATAACACATTGTACGTTGATGGACAAAACACTAAGGCCTGGTGTATGCTGGGCCAGTGTGTTGTATGCAGCCCTTTTTACACTAACTGTCATGGAAACAGGAGAAAGCCCCAATTTGAGAAGTTTAGAAGACACAGACATTACAGATGGAGAAGGCAGTACAATTTTCTGGGAATCCTGCCCTTCCATGTCCCGGTTTAGTGAGTATGTTGAATACATGATTGAGGCAGGAGGAGGACCAGTTACAGCATGAAACTTAGAGAGGAAAAACATAGAATCATAGAATAGTTTAGGTTGGAAAGGACCGTAAGATCATCTAGTTCCAACCTCCCTGCCACAGGCAGGGATTTGGTTAAACATGAACTTACTTCTTGCAGTTTCCCAAATGCAAAAATATAGATCAGTACTTTAGTAGTGTGAGGTTAGGAGAGCTAATACACATTATTCTCCTCTTTAATGAAATAGGGATATGTGACACAAGTGATAATATTTAAACTTTCTGTGTGTGCATTATCACTGTTTGCCCAGTCTTTCACACAAATTACTACAAATTCTCTGCCATTCCATTCTTCAGATATTCTCTGACGTTTCATATCTTCAAGGTAATAAGAAAAAAAAAAAGAGGAAAAATAACCCCATGTACTTTCTTGTCTGTCTTTCCTGTAAGGTTATTACTCCTGGAGGAATCCTGGAAGAGGCTCCTGGTTTGTGCAGTCTCTGTGCTCTGTGCTAAACGAGCATGGAAAACAACTTGAGATCATGCAGATCCTTACACGAGTCAACTATGTGGTCGCCACCAATTTTGAATCACAATCTGATGATCCACGCTTCAGTGAGAAGAAGCAGATTCCCTGTGTGGTCTCTATGCTCACTAAGGAACTTTACTTCTGAAAGTGAATTTTAATGCAACCAGTGATGAAGAATCAGGATATGGTTTTGGGTGGAGATTTGATATAAACGAGTAACACATTTTTAATAACAGAAATGTAATTACACTAGACTTTTATATTGTATAAGCTGAGGTATCTGATGGCTGGACAATATGCAAGATTTTTAGGAAGAAATAAATGCTGGGGGCCAATCTGACAGTTAATACTAACGACTGTATCTTGATTTCCCTTAGTGTGGCTGTCATGATTTAAAGCTACTGCAGACATTCTGAGACTAAGCTACCTGACCCATAAGGGTTTATTCCAAAAAACAGATTGTAAATTAAGAACAAAGAAATTAAATCGTGAGATTCCATCTTTTCTTTCACTGCGAGCTCATGGAACCATAACTTCCTTGGGAATTTCCAAAGACCATCATTTTATGGGTATGTCCAGTGATGAAACAATTTGTAACTATTTAAAAGGGTGCTTCTTAGTCTAATATATTCATTTCCTCTATATGAACATTGTTACTGAAGAGTTAATGGTTGCTCTGTGCTTACTCTGGAAGCCAATTTATTTAGTTATCACTCTAGCATAAGATGGATAAATAAAAAATCAGGTTTTGTCGACACTTTACCTGCATAGTGTGGAAATATAACAAATAGAAAATTCAAAATTAAACTCTTTGTAAATGATTGGCAAATTGTAATTGGATGCTGCCTTATTAAGTGCCATTGTAAAGATTTTTGCCTTGCAAATGACAGTTAACTGATAGAACAGCCTGAAACAGTGGTACTGCAGGTTTTGTACTTGCAGCAATAAAAATGTCTGCTTGTTGATTCAGAAGTCTTGAGCCAATAGAAAGTTAATGCCAGAGATTTGTTATAAAACATTAACATTTAATGTTGAAATGATAGAATTATATGTTCCAGTAACAAACAGATGTTCAGGTATAGCTTCTATTTGTGAGGAATTTTGCCAACACTGGAAATACTTACTTGAATCAGAAACCAGGCGTGCCTTTTTAGGGTCTTGATTTTGTATTTTGGGGTTATGTCAGTGATGTTTATATTCCTACTTTTTATATTCTCTTTAAAGTTGGTAGCTAGCTCAAAAAAGTAAGTTTAATGATGGTTAAACTGATAAATGATCAGTTGTTCTCCCTTTTCCCAGTTATGTACTCTTTACTCTTTTGCAATCTTCTAAGAAAGTAAGTGCATATTATTAAAGCCAAGTTACCAAATTATTAAGTTTATTTTCTTACAAATACTGTGACATAGTGAGGCATATTTTTATTTTCATAAGTCAAATCTACAGTTGTTTGAATTAAAGAAATGATTGTTTTATGGATGAAATCAATAAAGGCCTTTTTAAAAAATTTCCTGTTAGTATCTTTCATGTTTGTCACTCAGTCTGGTGAAGTGAAAACCAGCCACAATACATCCCAAAGCCTTTCTCAGCCAGGAATGCAGAAGTTCTTCAGCCCCTTTTCAAGATAAGGTTTACAGTGGGTAAGCCATGAAAAAAGTAAAAGATGAAAATGCTTTAAAGGAAATATCCTGATCTACCAGCACATAATCTTGCCCCAAGCATAAAATGCCTTTATACAGTAAGCTTTACAGTTATGTGAGTAGCATAAGAAGTAGCTTCACCATTGTCTGTTTCAGTAAATGATGTTCTTTAAATCTGAACTTGGTTACATTTTATTGTACTTTATGATCTTTTAGGGTTCTTACTGTTGCTTTATCTTCCAGTCATGGGTGGATACTGTGTTTTAGATACAGCTCAGGGGAAATGAAGGGACTTTAGAAAGCTGAAAGAACAAATACAAGCTGACTCCAGGCTTTTTTTCTGCATGGGAGACGTTTATGGCTGCTGCAACTGTGCGTATTTTTTCATTGCTTTTAAGTGAATATTAATCTTTTGGATTTCCCCTTTCAGAACAGTCTTTAATTTGCTTCCCATGGCACTGGCAGGAATTTCCGTGTGGGTCAAATTTCAGGGTGTTTGTATTTGCACATGAACTATAAGAAGGCTGTCACAATGCTGGGCAAGGACACATCGTGCTTTGCTCCAGGAGGCAATACAAGGAGTTTGGGAGTGCTTAAAGGTGTATTTCTCTAAAGCC
This sequence comes from Strigops habroptila, assembly GCF_004027225.2. Taxonomy (NCBI): domain Eukaryota; kingdom Metazoa; phylum Chordata; class Aves; order Psittaciformes; family Psittacidae; genus Strigops; species Strigops habroptila. Next base: position 73,567,532 of record NC_044281.2, read on the forward strand.
TTCTACGCCATAAAGACATTTTACCTGTAAGTATTACCACAGTTTGTTTTCCTTATCTTGGTATTATATTTTGGAAGCTTTATAATAGCCTACATCTTTATAATTTGAAGCATTTTATTTGCATTTTAACTGAAGTGCCTCATTGCATTTCAAAAGGTTGAAAGCAATCAAATCTCCTAATGCCAGGCACTTAAAAATGTGAGGGGAAATAGTCATAGAATTCGTGGTGTCTATTCTGATTTAGACATAAGCTGTTTAAAATGTTGCTTTCCATTGGAAAGACAATTAAATGCAACAATTAAAAACTTGTTCCCAAAATGCTGAGTGAGATAACACAACTGTAACCTCATGGGTTTCTGTCTTCCTGCCTGTAAATCTTGACTTTTGCTGGGACCTAGAAGAGACTTTCTTCCTGTCATAGGCTCTTGGAACATTATTTTGCAAGAATTGCTTCATTTGCCTGTTGCAGTGACTCAGTCATGTTGAAAAGAATACTGCATTGCCTTTCATTACAACCCTACTGTTGACTCTAACAATCTGACTTGATGTGCAGTTATTTTAGGTTTGGAAGTTGCTTTTTTGTCCTTTTTTTGGGGGGTAGGCAAGAGATGAAAACCCTAGCAGTTAATTTTATAACAGTCTGTCTGCACTTGTACAACAAATGTTTCTCCCTAAAAGGCAAAGTCACAAAGGTTTCCCTAAAAACAACCAAACCAAAACCGCACAAAAAATACAGGGAGAAATGCCCTGCAGAGATCTCCAGTGGACCTAAGTTTGCAGTGGGTCATTCTTACCTACAGCATGGTATTGCCTGGAACAGGAGATGAGGAAGTCTATAGCTTTAGTTGTGTGTCAGAGGTAAAAATTTGTGTGTAACCCACCTGTATCAGGTGAGTGAGGCCAGAAAATAACCAACCCTTTCTGACCACCACTGCTGACCATACCATCAATCACGGAAGAAACAGGAGAAAAAGAAACCCCTTAGATCTCTCAGTCCAGCCAGGGAGCTCAGCAAAGGACCAGAGAACAGCACTTGTAATCGTAGCATCATAGAATCAGAATAATCCTTCAAATTTTCCCAGAAGAGGCTCTGCAGCTTCAGGTGGCACACATGTTGGAGGCTGTATAACCTCATTGTAGCTAACAAACAACTTCAAACCAAGTTACTAAAAGGAAAGGATTTGATTTTGCAAGAAATGAAAGCTTTGGGGTAAGGCAAAGGGAAACTTTAAAAGTTTCCTGAATGACGTTACAAACAGACATGCTGTTACAAACTGGAAATGGAAGTGTATGAGAGAAGCTAGATATGATTTTAGATGAACAAAGAAGGAATTGTGAGATAATGAAAAGCTCTCCGGTGTGCAAAAGGTAGTGCTGTGTGTGCAGTCGATGGGGAGGAGTGCAGAGCTCACCTACGCACTGCAGAGAAATAGCAGTGCTTTGGAGCTCTGGCTCTGTTATCATGACACCCAAGCAGTATTCTTCTCAAAGGAAAGCACCAAAAGGCAAATTAGCTCCAAAAAAACCACCCCAGTGGAAGCCCATTAACCAAACTCACTGTTTACCTTCTAAATGCTTCATCTCTAGAGCACTTATCAAATGCCAAGACCACTGCCTCCATGTTTTGTTAAAGGGTAATTTAATGAAACTTTGGAGAAGTCCATGGAAAGGCATCAGTGCTTTCTGCCTCCCTGCCAGCCTCTGTTCCCATCTCTGCCACAGCCTGGCTGTGCCAATGAGCAGGATATTTATCTTCTTCTCAGGTTTACAGTGAGATTCCCATTTTCCTGGTAATACTGGAGAAGACACTGCAAAACTAAGCTGATATAAATAAAAACAGATACTTTCTGTTCACCTTTCTGAAAAATCATAATATTAATCCACCTCTTAGAAAGCTTATTTCATCACTGTTTCTAAATTACTCTGGGGGCACTGCATTAAGAATGCTACAGACTTGCAAATTACTATAATTACCATAGTATTATGACTAGATTTTCTGAATAGATTTTAAATTCTTTAGGCCAAGCTGTGCCTATTTTATACAGGGCTGATCACACTGCTAAGGCAGTGTCAGCAACATAGATGGAGTGCGATATTCTCAGGTTATAGGTGCTCTGCCTAGTGCAGAGGAAGGGGCAAAATGAAGTTCGACTGACATGTCACACCATGTCCTAGGCAAATCATTTCTTTGGCCTATATGAATTTATAATTTCTTATTATTTGTAATTTTACAATTATATTGTAATGAATATAATAATATTGGGGCATAAAAGGTATAATTTACTTCGTAATATAAAATACTATGACGTCTTCTGGTATCCTTATATGAAATACAATTATTTATATAGTTTATTATAGATTTTGCTATGTTTATTTTACATAGTTTAATCATCACTGTAAAAAAAAACCAAACCCACTTGTGGGATATTTGTTATTTTCTCAGGCAACTGTGCATGCAGTGAAATGCTGCTCAGCAACAAGTAAAGCCAAAGGAATTAGCTTCAAGCTTTTTGCTCTGCTTACTATCTGGGTGGAAGAAACAATCAGGATGGCTTCGACAGCTAAAAAAAATTCTGCAGGTACAGAATGTTATTTACTAAGGTTTGTCAGTAGTAAGGTTGAATCAGGTTTCAATCTGTCCTTATCAGTATATGATACTATTCTCTTTGCCCTCTGCCTGCCAAGGATTTTGTGGTAAACATAGGTGAAAAATAGGGGAAGATAGCATAGTGAAAATACGGAGATCTCACCTGGACTTACACTGTGTATTAATTCTGCCCTCTACTTCCTTCCTTAAAGAATCTGTCCTAAATGTGGCCTTTCCCTTTATAGCAGAATTTTTCTTGTCCCTAACACAGAGGTTGAACTGACATTTATAAAAGAGAGTTAAAATCCTCAAAAATTAACTGGGAACTGGAAGGTACAGTCACTATCTCCAAGGCACTGGTGTTAAAGCCTTACTTCCACTGAAGTCAGTAGTAAATGGGATTTCAGAATCAAGCGTTTCTTGCATCACCACAAAGTTTGGTCATGTTATATTTCCTAGAACTTATCTATATTCTGTACCTTCCCTTACTGGAAGATCTAAAATGAGGTTGCCTATGCTCCTTTCAATCACTGGATTCTTCAGAAATCTTAATTTCCCATACATAGTTTATAGCTTAAAAAATGGAATGATATTGCCATTCCTTCCACTGGATGTTAAGGTGCATTAATAAAAGTGAGATTTTGATCAGTGATTGGAAAATGCGAATCTTAAACTACAACTGGCTACAGAGCACACACAAATACATTCAGACATTTCCCCCCTCCACGCTCATATGTTACGTGTAAAGACTTTTCCTGTTGTCACATCATGATTTACAATGTGAGATGATCTATCTTTAGCTGTGTTTGCAACCTATCCAAAGTGAATGCCATCTACAAATTTCAGTAGGGGCTGCTTACCATCTTTCAGACCACTAATTATGAAGTTAAATAACACCAGACTCCAGAAGTTACATGAGATCAGTTAAATAAGACTGAGGCTCGTGTTATCTTCCACGATATCTTCCCTACATTGTCACTATCATTTGTTTACAGTCTGGGCCAGTTGTCAGCAGTAATGTTGACATCAGGGAAGCATGGCCTGGCCCTGTATTTTATAGACTTGATTTCTCTTTGTCTTCCCTAGTTGTAATGTACTTTATGTGCATTTAAGCACAGAAGCTCAGCGCTCAGCAACCATTTCCAGTTCTAGCAGCTCTTTCTAAAAGCTTAATTGGCAACAAAATAAGTAATGGTGCTGTTCATTTCCCTTTGGTTAGTGAGAACTCCAAATACGTTTTGCCCTGAAGGTAGAGTCTGCAAGCACGGATTCCTCATCAAATCACCACCTCTTCAACTTTTCAGCTCACAGGTAAACTAGCACAGATTAGTCATATTCCAGCAATGTCTCAACAAGCATCTGTTATTTTTGCTCTCCTGAAATGTAATGAGAGACAAATTACTTTCTTTTCGGCAGAATTCCTGGAAAAGGCGTTTTTTCATCCTGTCCAAATCCAGCAAGGACAATTACATCCTGAAGTATCTGAAAGGCCAGAACATAAAAGGCTCCATAGCTGTTGATCAGTATGTAACTAAATGCATCACTTTTTTATGTATCAACACTCTTAAATAGGCACTGATTGTACAGGCACTTGCTCCTGATTGAGGTTATTGATCCAAAACCTACTAAAGTCCAGAAAAGTGTCCTTTGGGCTTTTGTAGGCTTTGAGTGCAACTTACAGTGTATGATATATATATAGAAGTAAAAATCCTAGATTGCTTTGATTAAATACAATACATTCATGTGAGTGATTGTGGTGATGTGGTATGTGCAAACCAGACATCTTGGCTCTGTGATCCCAAAGGCTGTATTCCTGTGAGGACAGTGCTATGCATTCACTCACAAGTAAGTAAGGATGGGCTATGCCACTCTGAACTGTGGCACACAACCTTCAAATATATATATATAAAAATATATATATATATAAACCTTACGGCTTTACAAAGTGCTTTGCAATTTGTGCAGAGGTCTCCTGGCTTTCATGTAGCCCTTTGGGCTGATGCTGGCTGCTCCACTGCCTCTTACCCCACCAAGAAATTGCTCTGCTTGGCTCATTTTTCAAATCAAATGTATTGTTCTGTGGTGATTTAAAAACGTCTGCCAGGAGTTTTTCTTCCTACCATTTCTTTTCAAGACTCTGTGTTAGACCAACAGCCCCTTTTTTCAGATCCAAAATCTGGACACAAGTCTTTGCTAAAGTCAATTTTATTCTTTTGCTTGGAGGTTTTCTTCACTGAAAGACCACGTCTTTTGATTGTGTGTGCTTATTTTCTTAAGGATGTTTTTTGAGGAAAAAATGTTTACCTTTTCCCATGCAGAACTCCCCATATTATGCTGTGCTTAGAGTAATAGACACACATACACACATATGTATGTGTGTGTGTATGGTTTTATCTATGTATGTATAGTTATATAGGATGTTCCGTATGGTTCTCTTAACAGAATCATAAATATTGAAGTTGGCATCAGCAAATCCGAAATGATGGAAATGGTGAGGAAGATGTTTAAATGCCTTCCTGAGCAGGTGATGTCCATCAACACTGGAAACAGGTGTTACTACCTCATTGGGAGCAGCAGGTAGGCATAGAAAGATGTGCAAATACAGATACTACAGTTAAGATAATGCAACACTAAGCCACTGCCCCAAGGCAAGGTCCTGCTCCTTCCCAGCCGCTCCCATCCCTTGCTGTGTCTCAGCTACAGATTGCTCAGCTCTGGGATGAAACGGTTCAGCTGGTTGATCCAATGGAAAACTGCTCTTTCCTGTATCACTTTCCCCACCCCAAAGCTGGGTTAATGTTTTGCTGGTTCAGATAGGTGAGATAACCTCCCCTGCATCCACATTTACAATGTCCAACACGCGGAAGTAGTGGGAGCACACAGCTGGGAGCAGGGATGGCAGCAGCAGCACATCAGTGCGGCAGTACCACGTCAAACTGTACTATTAAGGGTCAAGGAAGAGCAGAGAGCTTTGTCTTCTCACCCAGCAGCTGCTGGGAGTTAGGAAAGCTTCTGCTCCTTATGGATAAATCATGGGAAATGATCTTGCCCTGGTTAGTAGGTCATTAATTAGGGGAAGCAGGTTGACAGGGAAAATTCCCCTAAGGGAAAACAGATCCCAAGAGGAATGCCTGGGGCCTTTACTGCAGCAGGGTGGTGTGCACCCTGCTTTCCCAGGCTGCAATCCAGTTCTCAGCAAGGACAGAAACTGCTGCTGTCGAGGTGATCAGCCAAAGCTCGGGTAGGTGAGGGAGGACATTTGGCACAGTGCTCCTCTGCTGCTGCTTCCCAGCTTTTCCTCTTCGGTTTCCCAGCCACAAGCGTGCCAGGGGTTTTTCTGCCTTTATGCAGAAGAGCAGCTGATATGTGGAATGCTGATAAGCGCAGAAGACAAACACATACCTGTGTGCTACTTGAGCCTGCCACCCCATGCCTTCCCCCAGGGCACTGCTCTCACAGCTCATGCTTGGTGGGAAGTGTTCTGGAATTAATCCAACTAAATCAACCCCAATTATGAAACAGGGCTTCAGGGGTCCTTTCATGGCATGTTTCTCATCCTGCCCACCCAAATGCATTCTCAAGCCTTGTTAGCTGCTTTTATGGCAGGACTCAACAGAGCAGCATTACACACAGAAAATGAAGGAAGAAAGCACCATCCCACCTCCCCATCTCTTTCCATCTCCATGTCTCTTGCACACACACACAATTCCCTCCTTAATACCTTTGCATCTCTTTGGACTGCACCTCTGAAGTCAAACTTTACCAGCTGGTTATAGCCACACAGCACTCTCTTTTGAAAGGAAGGTGCACATTTTCCCTATCGATTTCAGGAAGTGTTATTTTGGGACCCATAGGAAGAAGTGGGTAGGCAAATGGGTTTTCCTTGTGTTTTACCTGTGAATAGGTTTTCACTTCTATTGTTCCAAAATACAGGCAGGAAACAGAGGACTGGGTCACTGCGATATCTTCAGTCTGCAAGGAGACGAAAAGAGGTGGATGCTGCCCTCAGGTGACACGTTACTGCACTTGATTTTAGAAAGAAGGAAGTTTGTAATTTCATTAGAAACCTGATTTTGGCCTTGCAAGTTGGCCCTTGCCTTGGTTAATCAGAAATTCATTTCCCATATAAATCCTGTACCGTGGCTTTATGCATTAAGCAGGTGCTGCACAGTCTGTCTGCGCCGGGATTGATTTTACATTGAAGGAATCTCTTTGAAGAGTTAGCTACATGGAAATTAGGAGATGATTGACATTATGCTGCAGTGAATTGCACCTTGATGAGTCAGAATGCAGACTTGTGTGTTATTCTTACTGCATGCTTTTTGATTATATTTATGTGCTGTTTTACAAACCAATCCACATCTACTCTGTGTTATGAACCAGCTAAAGCCCTATTATTAGTTCAAGCTCAGGCTCAAGTTTTTCACCTTGTCAGCCAGCCAGGCCTTCTATTCAGACTCAGCACTAAGCAACTTACGTCCCTGCAGCTTCCAGTCAGCTCAAAGTGCAAGCGGGGCAAACTTCTTGGCTGAAAAATGTCATGTAGACAACCTTTCCAAGCCATTAGAAGTAAAGATTTGGACTCGTGGGATGCACTGGTATATTGTAACCCATGCCAGTCAGGTACCTATCTTCTTACATTGCTGTTATCTTACTTCTAGAACCAAGATCTTCCAAATTCAGAAGTCAGAAGCCGGCCTTCCTCTTTGCCACTCTTCTTAAATTCTATAGATACGACCAGTTCCCTAGAAAGGCAGAGCTACCAGAAGGTAAATGGATTAGCCCTCCTTAATAATGAGCTTGTTCTGATGGGTGACTGTGATGTTTGATTTGTATAGTTTACTTTTGCTATCAGAAGTTCTTCTGAGCTTGTGCAATGTGTGCCCGGGTGGTCTGTTCTGCCTTCTGGTGGGGTTCCTGAGTAGGAGCTAGATGATAACGTCAGAAAGTCCCCAGGAAGGAAAGACTTTTGAGGAAAGCCTGCATGTAAGTAAAGGCAGGTGTTGACGGCAATGAGAAATGATACTCACTGCCTGTCTCAACTGGCTGGCAAAGATTAGTAGGCATGAAATAAGCCCCTGAAGATTCACTTTGACATGCCTTGGCAAAGCCGTGTGATGGTTGTTTTGGCAGCTGCTAGCCACATTCCTCCTGTTTTGTGACTGTGCTTTTCTTTGTCTCTCTCTTCAGGCTGTAACACTTAGAGGGGAGTTCAGATTCAGTTCCTCTGTGCCTTCCAGATCTTCCCCCTCAATATTTAAATAGAAAGGAAGGAAAGCACTGCTTCTGCCCAAAGCAGTGGCAGTCCTCATCCTCTGGTGACAGGCTGAATAGCAGCTAAGGAATTGTTGGTTTTCTCCAGTCACAAAGCTGTATGCACATGGCCCAGCTAGAGGAAGCGGAGTGCAGGTGAAGCACCTCCAGTGTATCTTTAGGAGGAGTCAACTTTTTTCCTTTTGTATATAGGAGAATGGTTCCTCAGAAGACAAGAACAGGCCTAATTCAGATCCTGGCCCTCATCAGGCTCAGCGTGATGCAACAAGAGGAGTTTTTCCAAGTCTGGTGAGCAGAACAAATCAAACAGCTCTTTACTTATTCAGCCTGCAGGAGTGACTGTTGGCTCTTGTTTCACCTGAGTATCTGTAACTATAGATTATCCACATACTTTCCCAGCATACTGAGCTGGTTTTCGCTATGAAAGGTTCCTAAACATTTTGCCTGTTGTCTTGTTTAGCACTGCAAATAGCATTCTAAGAACTTGTTTAAAAACTCTCAACTTGCACTGCTTGAGGATTTGCTCCTTCCATCGCATTTCTCAGCTGTGCCACAGTCGTCTTAAGTGCTTGCTTTCTGCAGCCTCTGCCAGCAGCAATTTAATCAATCTAACTGAACTACAGAACAAGGGTTTCTTAAATCAAGGCACACCTCAGGACTGACCTTCTGTCAGCATAAATATGACTTCAGGTAGTTTAGCTTCCATATCTGGCTGGGATGATTAAAAAAGACATAGTGATGAATGTTACTGTGTGTTATTGGCCGAACGTTCTGACCTGTGTTCACTGAACAAACTCCTGCAGCAGTCAGATGGCTTTCACCCATCCTCTGCCTTCACAGCAGAGTCAACAGAACAGAAGGCACAACCAAGGCTCTACCACACCATCATGCAGCTTGGCAGCTGAGTTTAAACCCAAATATTTATTGGCAATTTATGCATTGGGCTGTGATCTAGAGAATTTCTACTGTCATAGCTAACAGCGTGGTAAGTCACATGCTGCAGTCACCATCCACGTATATGGGCTGGCAGCACGTATGAGATAATACAGCTAAATTTAGTGGAAAGAGGTGAAAATAGTTGAAACTACATTGGAATGCCATGGGCTGTTAGCAAAGCTAAGCTGATGCACAGTAATTTATGAAGCTGCAATAATTCAATTGTGAGTCTGAGCTCTGAAATGCATGGAGTTAACTCTTAGTCTGACTTTAACTAGTGCTCCTCTGGATGCAAACCAAGGCTGTCTTTCTGTCTCTTCCTTATGCATGCCTTTTCTGTCTCATTCCTTAATTCTCCTCATACTTATGATGCCTCAGAGAGCATGTATTATACGCAGCTGTTCAGACACAGGACAGACTGACCATGAGGGTTAAAAGAGAAGGAATTTGTTTTTTACCTTTTTAGCCTGAAGCAGAGGCAATAGCAGGAAGCTCATATTTCTGTTTCAGCATGTGTAAAATAACTAACCTTGCCATGCAGCTAACAAGAAACAAAAATGTTTGTTCATTTGATAAAAATACTTCAGTTGCCTCATAAGCTCAGCATCTGCTAACATCTCCAGATCTATTCTCTGCTCAGTGATGTCTAGACGGCTGACTTCCAGATTAATCCCTTGTATTTACTTCCTTTCAGAAGTATGACTCCACATTTCTAGTATCTGATGGGTTTTGCTTTTTACTGGTGGTTCCCTCATCCAGGCCCAGATCTTGTTCAGTGGCCATTACTCATGCACACGCAGGCCTTTCAGTGTCAGTTGAGTCCACTCACACAGGCAAGGACCCTGCAGAGGTCTGGGGACCTGGCTCCCTTTCCAACCGCTTTTTGAAGCCACCAAACCAAATCTGTCTCAGCAATTCAGTATCAGCTATTTTGATACACAGCTTTAAATACCTGAAATATACCAAAATAAGGAGCCCTGACTTGCGCCACTCTATGCTTGTTGCAGTGTATGTGTTGCATATGTGTTGCAGGCACATAAGCATCCTTGTCAGGATCTGTTAGACACAGAGATTTTGATAAGTTCCTCTGTCCAAGTGCAACACGTAGCTTTCCCTGAGGAGCTTATAACTAACAATTACTCAGTTGTTCTCCAGGTATCATATCCATCTTGTGCTACAGCAAATTTTCTCCATCGCCTACTTTCTCTCTAATGTAAATCCACATCATGGTTCAACAGAGGCATAAAGAACGTGTTTAGCTGTACAATTGATAATAATTATACACTGAGATTAACTGCACTTCTCTGGTGGTAAAGCACCTGGAGGGACAGAGATGTCCACAAACTGCTTCAGGGAAATGCAGTGCTGCTGCAGCTTAACTTTCTTCTTCCCATTATCCCTATAACCTACAAAGGTGCCAAGGAGAAACACTAAGCATTTAGCAAAAGGTAGCCACTGTCAGTGATTGAAGGCTCAGTTTGGGAAGCTGATGAGTGCTGTCTGCTCTCTGAGATTTCCTAGGAGTTGGAGGATCTCAAGACTTCATAAAATCACCTCCTCTTCCCCCTTCTCCCCAAGTGTTTACTTGTTTGATTGATCTAAGTTCCCTCAAAAGCCACTAGGAAACTCATCCATGACTTTGGATCATGACCACAGACCCAGCTTTGCTCCTGCTGTGGTTTTGTTATGCACTTCTTGAAGGACCCTTTGCAGGTTTGTTTGGACTCCTACTGCATGAGTTGCTTTTTATGTTGTTTATACCAACAAGGAACAAAAATACATTCATAATCTTTAATATCTATTCAATTCCAGTTTCCTCTCTTTACATGTAAAAGCCTAATTAGTTTCATTTACTTTACCTTGAAAACAGTAATATATTCTGTGGCATATTTAGCAATTATTAAAACGATCACCATGGAAACCAAGGATGTAAGTGGAGAGATAAGAAGGCGTTGCATCACAAACATGCCATGGAGAATTGCATTGGGAGGCAGCTAAATACTAATTACCATAGTCTTCACTATAGTGAAGTCAACCAGGAGATATAAAAATCAATCATTTATCTTTGTGACTTAGAAAGGTAAACGTGGTGGAGGGATTATTTTCTCCTTGACTTACCAAATTGCCACAAACTTAGAATTTGAAGTATTTATGAAAGCAGAATCACTCAGGACACAAAGGATTCCATGTCAGATCTCCAGCCCTCCAGTGTATGTTCTAGTTCATGGAGAAGTATGAGCTATTGGACTTCTCATTAGTCATGGAAGTCCCAAATTCATTCTTTACTTGATAGCAGTTTAAAGGTGCTTTAAAAGGACAAATACATCCTGATCCACTTCTAGATTTTCCACAGATTTTTTTCCTAGTGCAAGGACTTTAGAACTTTAATGTGACATTAAATGCGTGCAGATTCATACACGAAGTGTTTAACTCACTTGATTTTTAAACAAAAATAACAGGTTGTGACCATACAATCCATTTCAACTTCCTGGTTACCACAAGTCCACCTATGAGAAGCACTAATGTAATACCAGTAGCCAGTTTTGTCTGTGTGCAGTGGATCTCAAAAATACAAGAAGGAGCACAAATATAGAAACCTTGTTTCTAAAACAGTCTGGCTCTGAGCATATTGGGTGCAAAATTAAACAGTGGAAGTTCAGGTTAGATATAAGGAAGAAGTTCTTTACTGTGAGGGTGGTGAGGCACTGGAACAGGTTGCCCAAAGAAGTGGTGAATGCCCCATCCCTGGCGGTGTTCAAGGCCAGGCTGGACAGAGCCTTGGGTGACATGGTTTAGTGAGAGGTGTCCCTGCCCATGGCAGGGGGTTGGAACTAGATGATCTTAAGGTCCTTTCCAACCCAAACCATTCTGCGATTCTATGATTCTATATCTCACTTCAAGGAGAAACATGTCTTTCCATGTTTTCTGTGCATGTTTGCTGATGCTCTTACTTCTCGATGTAGATGAAAAAAATACACTTAAAACAACCTGTGTAACTGAACCTGTTAAATACGAACCCATTCTTTTAACAGGATAAAACTCTGGGAAAGTCTGAGGAAAATCTGGTGTTGTCAGATACAGATGAAGACATCAAAAATGATGAAGAAGATTATTACCAAACTCCCAGCAATATTTTAGCAAAGGTAGTTTGTCAGTGTTTTTTCTGTTGGTTTGTTAACATCTCCAAGGACACAGGAGACATTTAATGAGGAACTGGTATAAGGAGCCACTAGTACCTTGCAAAAGAAATACATAGATAAAGCAGAAGGTAATAGAGATTTCATGTGAACAAGAAAAAATACACAGGACTTATTCAAAGGAATTTTCTGGTAGAAAAGCTGCATAGAACAAAGCAGTGCTTTAAAAACACTGTGAAACAAGGGAGCAGGAGAAATCATACTGGTAATTTTAAACAAACTTTGCAACCTATTTTGGGAGGCTAATTCCTCCCTTCCCTTGTAGTTAGTGGTAGGAGAAGTTGAACAGTCAGTCTTCTGCAGAAGTCACAGCCTCTCTTCCGAGACTGTACAGCTAACTGAAGGACATTAACAATGTGAGTTTGTCCTATTAAAACATAACAAAATGTTTGTGGTAATACTTTAGAACACAGCTGGTTATATCCCAAACTGAAAGTGTCAATAACACCCATCAGCATCAATTTGTATGTTTCAGCCACCTTTCTAGCTGACAGTTTCTGGGAAGTTACTCATTTGGGGAAAGCCAAGCTGTATTAGCTGATGTGTTTAAACAGCATGAGTACTGAACAAAACAAGGAAATTAAGATTTTCTCTCTAGGCAGAGCAATGATATTAATGTCTTACGTTGTTATGTGTTTCGAACAGTGGAATACTGACCCTGATGCTACAGCTGGGTTTGATGTGCAAGAGAAACCAGTGCAGACGAACCCAGTACAGGAGAACATTTATATGCCAATGAAATCACTGTAAGTAACAACTTCATTAATGTTTGCTGATTAAAAGTGATGTAGTGGTAAAGATAGAACTGCCGTCTGTGGTATTTACATAACAATATCTAGAGGCTGCATCTTCTTTGAATGAATCCTTCTTTGGTCTTGGTTCGGAAAGTGGGAATACCAGCGTGAAACTCAAACTCATCAAGGTGAAATTGAAACTGATGCATTTAGATGCGCTCTGACTATACAATGCAGCACTTCTTGTTGACTCATACTTTTCCTAGATTTTCATGACATAACAACCCACCCCTTCACTCAGATACTGCAGCCAAACTCCAGCAACCTTTCAGACAGGTCCTCTCCAAAGCAGGCAGCATTATCTAGTGGTTAAAAGAGAAAGGTAGACATGGGGGAAAGCTGGAAAAGCTTACTGGAAAAGCTCCAAGCTCTCCCAGTAATAAGTTCTGTGATCCTAAGTAGGTTATTTCCTTCCTTCCAGTTTCTCATCGAAGAGCAGGTCTGATGCTGAGTACAGTGTTTGGCATATCACAAAGAAAGACCTGAACTTTGTGACACAGCATTAATGCCACAAGGAAACTTTACAACCTCCCCAGTATAGCAAAGTATACTGAAGTGTGCCTTCGCGGTAAAACCATGCCTCCTGAGCCAGAGGACTGGTCACTAGCTGTTAGCTATGGCCTGCCACCTACTGACAGTCAGGTCTTATGCCACACAGTGGGAGGCAAGGGGAAATGCCCACACATGAACCAGTTTATTCCAATAGATCTATCCAAGCTCGTCTGTGTCTTTGGCAGCTCCTGGAGGGAATTACTATAAACCCCTCTCTAGCCCGTGCCATCCGAGTTAAAATACACCAACAGTAGCTTTTGCTACGAACCCCAGTCTTGTTTGGGGTGCGGAGGGTGTTTGCTCCAGGCATTTAAGGCTCATCAAATAAACCTAGACTGCGTTCAAGCACATCTGAGTTATTTTATCTCCCAGGGGACAGTGTTACATCCCTGCAGAAGCCAGTACAGCCAAGGCCAACAATCTGCACTCAGTTTCTTTGTCCAAGCATGTTGTTAGCTGGAATGTTTTCAGGCTTAATAAATAGTCTTTCAGTACTGAAAAGGTTTATTTTGGGATTTATGGTCCATTTTTAGAAGGACTGTTTATTTTATTTAGCTGTAATTTTGTCCACTGGATATTCTACAAGAACTTGTTATTCTTTGCTTCACTGATGGCTATTTGATCCAGCTTCAAACACAGCAAGAGTGCCTGGAATGGTCAAACCACTTCATTTATCATCACCATTCCTCTTTAGCACGTTGCTGGATGAGAGTTGCCAGCTCACATGCAGACAGGATGGACTCCCGTCTCTTCCCAAACGCCAGGACAACAGCACATGTCCAAGAGACTTGGAAGCAAACAGAGACCTAAAATTCCCAGAAAGCAGCACCAGCAGCCTCCAGAGAAGGCAAAATTCATCACCACTGTCAGTGGTTCAGTTGTCTATACTGCTCAGGTGAGTGTCTTCTCCATTTTCATTGCAGAGGAGACAGACATGTTCATGGGTTGCAGCTGAGGTACTGGTAGAGAGTGTCAAGCCTGTCAGAGTTCAAGGAGCATATGGATAATGCTTTTAGTCATACAATTTAGTTTTAGGTAGTCCTGTGAGGAGCAGGGAGTTGGACTTGATGATCCTTATGGATCCCTTCTGACTTGAGATGTCCTATGGTTCTATGATCTCTGATGTTTTCCCTCACAGTCAAATTAAAGATGAGACCCAGCTGCAGAAGTTGGATATTTTCGTCCCCCTGGCTGATATTAACAGTTACCTAAAACTTACCGAAGCAGCAGGACAAATATGGTGAGTTTTGGATGTCTTGTGACGGTGCCTGTCAGATGTGAACGAGTGACTGTCAGGTCAGCTAATCCTAAATAGCTTGTCATCAAGGAGAGTCTATCAGAGACCAGCAGGAAAGAGAAACTGGAATTTCTATAAAGGTCCCATCAGAACAGCAATGGATCTCTTGCAGTTGTATCATAGATAAAACACATGTTAATAAGTTTTAATTTCATTCTTTTGGGATGACTTCAGAAACCACCTCAGTCAAACACTGGGCTAAAACATTACAGCAAGTCTGGCCTGCTGCTTTTAGACTGCAATCCCCGACTTTCTCTTGTGAACTTACTAGCACCAGTCTCGCTTGTTAACATGCTGCAGTGTCAGTGTCATGTGCTCTTTTAGGAGAACCCAGTGGGATGGATGAAGCAGCTTGGTTTCAGCTAGAACCAGATCAAAAAGTTGCAAAAAGTCATCCAACCTCTGCGTTATTTCCAGAGGGCAGTACCATAAATGCAGTCCTGTTCATCCATTGCCATTCTGTTAGCAGTGACTGGGTATCCCATATATTTCCTTTATTGTTTGTCCTCCAAATACTTTAGTGTCTCCCAGTGGACTGGTCCTCACCAAGTGGGATGTTTGTTTAACCACGGGGACCATATAGTGGCTGTGAATGATCTGCAACCCCAGAACGTGGAGGAGGCTTACTTCTTCATCAGCAGGTCCACCAGAAAGGAGGTAAGCTTGACTAACCTGAAGGTGAGAGTCAAATGAATCAAGCCAAATGAGAAAGGAAGTTGCCTTTTGCATTTCTAGTGGCTCCATTCAAACCACTTTGCTCTGGTTTAAGTTTGGCATGAACAACTTCAGTACCAAATAGCTCCTCAGCATCATTCTGATGCAGCATCACTTATTCCTGGGCTATTTGGGGAATGCAGGGTCAGCACTGCTGTGTCTGAGGACTTGATCTCAAGGAGTCTGAGCAACCCCAAGAGACACTACTGGGCAACTGTAAAATAGAGTTACTTGGTATTTTTTTGCCTAAGGCCCATGAATTGCAAATTTTGGGAAATAAAAAATTGCCTGCAGTAGATGCTGTTGCGTAGGGGCTGTAGTGGTAGGACAAGGGGTGATGGGTTCAGACTGAAACAGGGGAAGTTCAGGTTAGATACAAGGAAGAAGTTCTTTACTGTGAGGGTGTTGAGGCACTGGAAAGGGTGTCCAAAGTGGTAAATGCTCCACCCCTGGCAGTGTTCAAGGCCAGGCTGGACAGAGCCTTGGGTGACATGGTCTAGTGCAAGGCGTCCCTGCCCATGGCAGGGGGTTGGAACTGGATGATCTTAAGGTCCTTTCCAACCCAAACCATTCTATGATACTATGATTCTATGCTTATAGTGGTTTTGGGTACTGAGGGCAGAGCCCTAGGCTCCTACCTCCTATGGATTATCAAGCACTACACATCTCCTTGTGTGATACCACTGTTTTTTGAAGAATGTGGGAGATTTCTAAGGGGTGCCTTAGCATCACTGTGACCTACTACATGTTAACACTGTGTGCCTCTCAGATAGACTCATATTTCAGTATCCAGGTTCTCTGACCCACACCTGAACTTATATGAATTTTGCTGAGAAAGCTGAAGTCATCAGATGCTGTTGCCACCTAAAGAAAAGAAAGCCAGTCTCAGCAATGAAAAAACACTCATCTGCCTTAATAGGGCATTTCCATTTAGCTGGTTAAAATACAAGTCAGGTAGTAGCACAAATGTTGGCCAGATATAATATGCTATGAAAATGTCTCTTTTTTTTTTTAAGGTGAAACTTACTGTTTGTAGGATTCCACATTCAGATATCTTCCATGTTAAAGGCTGCTGATGTTCCTGGAAAAAGAGACCTCAGTGATTAAGTAAGTGCCAAAGTTCAAGGGAAAAGATCAGGGAGAAGAATGTGATATATAGAGTACGGAGGTAATCTCTATCTTCTAGAGCTGCCACACATCTTCTGTTGCTGAAGTACAAAGAGTAGGGAACGTGGATTTCATTTTATGTCCTAATAACTTGTTTAGTTGAAATGGATGGCATGTGTTTGGCTTGTATTTCATGTTAGCATGTGTTTCAGTTAGATGAAAAAACCTGAGGGTCAAATCATTCATGAAACCTCTGCATTATGTGGACTTTGTACTTCAATAGTAAGTACTGGTTCACACATCTGCTCGCCTCTTTACACTGAATTACACTGATTTATACCAAACTCCTCATCAGTTAGGGGTGCGGACACAACCTGCATTTGGAACAAAGCCATGTTTTCCCTTGTTTCCCCTTAGCTACAGAAAGGCAAGCTGAGAGCTGTAGTGTTGGCTGGTAAATAAAGTGTTGTGTAGTGATTCACTGGGGCTTCCTTTTGTATTATGCCCCTTTTATGTTACAGTCACAAAAATACATTCAAGGGATGACAGGAAAAAGATCTGGTTGGAGAAGAAGAATGTGTCTGGAGTACCCTTGGGTTCACTGGCAGCCAAAATAACCCTAAGTAGAGAATGAATGAAATGATCTGGGAGAGAGGAGGGCTGGCTTGCTCTGTCAAAGTGTTACTGGTGAAGACAGCTGAGAAAAACAGAGAGAGAAATGATGTATACGAAGGCATGTGCGCTCATCCCAATGCAAACAGAGCTCACTGGAAGAGTTTTGATGCCACCAAGTACTACCATAGGGATGTCACTGGTACCGCAACAATTCCAGACCAAGTTCTCATTTGTTTCCCAAACAAGGACATTTCCTGTAAACATTTATTTGTGACTATGTCTTGCCTCCATTGTTATCACAGAAACATGACTGATTTTCAGCTAATAACACACCGAAAGGTGTTGGTGCTTGATAGGGACCTGCCTGAAGGGGAGCCTTTAAGTGGATGCCAAAAGGGAGCTTTGTCCTGTACTACAGTGACCTCTGTTGCTTACAGAAACATGGTGTGATGAGGTGTGGAGGCAGGACACATACCTATTCTCTAAACAGATGTGTACACATATGTATGTACATGTTTGTGTGCAGGTGTATTTACATACATCTATCTTAGAATCACAGAATGGTTTGGGTTGGAAGGGACCTTAAGGATCATCTAGTTCCAACCCCCTGGTAGGTAGATTGCATTAAATACAGTGATGTGGCAACAAACTGAATCACTGGTTTTGAGTACAGATAGTTTTATCTTGCCAGACACAGCCAAAATAACTACTGGGTTTAGCAGGCATAGGATTATTGATACTGAGAGATTTGATTAAGGTGGATTTGACCCAAAGGAAGTATTTGTCCAGCTTCCAATTGAATTAGGCCAAGTCAGCTACTACAGTACGAAACTAGACTCAATAAAATCATCATTAGTGCAGACTTACTCCAATAGTAAATCTGACAAATGTGCTTTGTATATTTCTTTTAAAATCCAGTCTGGACTCTGAAAAAATCGTTATAAAATTTTATTTAACCAAAGATGAAATCAGCGTCAGTAACTCAAAATGAACCAACACAAATATTTATACAATCTATTCTGACTCAGCTCCTATTCAAAAGCTTAATTTCCAGCCTGCATGTTTCCACAGCCTGTCTCTTCTGCTTTTGAGATAAGAGTGTTTGGGACACGCTCATTTCTCAAGGTGGAAAGGATCACTTTCTGATATTTCTGTTTCAGTGGTGTTCAAAAGCCTGAATTGTGCATAATGACAGAGGAAAACCCCAGTTCTGGAACTACAGAGGCTGTAGTTGGAAGACAAGACATTCCTTGGGAGCTCTTCTCCACAGCTGCTATGGGACCCTTCGCTCTGCACCGCCTCTTTGAGCACAACAAATCCACTTTTGGCTAAGGAGTCTCTGAGGGATGGGATGCCCGGCTATCACTACACAGGGCTTCTTCCAGCTCTGTAGCTATGTCATTCTGCCAGGACAGTCTCTAGGCCCGAATCCTAAAACCACAGATCATCTAGTTCAAGAACATGCACCGAGGATGTCACCCTCATCCTTTCCTGCCCAAGGCTTGCCTAAGCTCTTCTTCTGAACTTGAGAAAAGTCAAGTCCAAACCTTCCTGTGCTGTTCCAAGACTCATCTTTCTGTATAATTATGAAGGTTTTTTCCTAATATTTACACCAGATGATTTTTTTCACAAAATGAATCTGATTCTTTTCTTGCCCTGTTTGCAGTGGGCACAGGGAATGGGGATTTCTGCTGTCTCCAGGGAAATCTTCATTCTAGAAGGCGTTTTTTCTGACTGCTCATTTTCTTTCTCCTCCTACATTCTTTCAGCATGTTTCCCAACACCTCCTGAAAGTAAGTGGTCATATGCCACAGAACTGCAAGACAAACACACTGTGTTCCCAGTTATGGGTGAACAAACAAAGGAGGTGAGCCAGCCGTGAGGCAACTTCCTGCAACTTCATAAAGAAGCATGTCCAGAAAGAGGTGACCTAGAGAAGAAGCTGTGAACCGTACATGGTGGTAGGAGGAGAGCCATTGCCATGGAACCTGCACGTGGCATTGCTGCTGGAGGTGTTGAGCAATGCATGCTGCACCTCTTGGCCATGGAAGAATGTGCCTGTTGGACAAACTATAGGATTTGGGTAGATACAGCATGCACAGGATAATTCCAGGGTATTTCAGAAAACTGGGGGATTACTTCTGTACTTCACTAAACAGTTCCTGACGTGTTAGCCCATAGCTGGTCATTATGTCAGTTTGCACAGTGATAAATGCAGAATAATGTCACATATTGGCTGATTCATAGCACTTACAGAAGTACAATATGGAAATGACACTGGTACAGTAAATTCTGGGAGGGTGTATGCCTGCCCACATGCAATTAATAAATGTGTTAACACTTTACAACACGTTGTGTTCTGCTAATACCTGGCTTTCTCCTGACACAGCCCCTCCTCGTCCTCTAAAGGCTACCTGTAACTTCCCAGTAACCTGCAGCTGAACCACCAAACAGCCCTTCTTAAAAATGCTACCCTTAAAACCCAAGACCAACCTCCCTCTGTAACATTTACCCCCATGTGAAAACGTTACCTTTCTTCAAATGAGCAAATTCTGCCAAAGCTCTGGGCTGCTTCTAGAAGCAACAGCCAAGGGAGATGCCTACATGCATGGTATTACCCAGTGCTCACGTTTAGTCCTGGAAGACCTGAAGGGAATGTCTTTAAATCCACACCGTCTGAGGGGTAGTTGCTAGTTTCTTAGATCATCTACAGGCATTTTAAATGTGTCATGTTAGCACACACTTAAAGAAATAGGTGATATTGCAGCTTCTCATTGCAGCATGCTCTGTGGTGTCTGAATCTTCTCTTAGCCTGTCTCTAGGTCAGTTTTGGGCTCTGCAGGTCCCTGACACAGATGTTTAAATTGACATGAGCTGAAATTCAGTGAATCCACAGACTGGTGAATCTGTATAAAAACACAGCTAGAAGAAGGCTGCAGACCATAGAATCACAGAATGGTTTGGGTTGGAAAAGACCTTAAGATCATCTAGTTCCAACCCCCTGCCATGGGCAGGGACACCTCTCACTAGACCATGTTGCCCAAGGCTCTGTCCAACCTGGCCTTGATTCAGATCCTGAAACCTTGAACTTGATCGCATGAAGCTAGGGCCATTGCTGGCTGCAACACACACCACTTGGAATCACTCAGCATCTGCAGGCTGGGTGTACAAGAGACAAAACCCAGCTGACTGCAATGCGGATTACATGATTTGTTCACAATTAACATGCTCCTCACTAACTCCTTTATTTCCTGTTACTGAATACAGCCAGTACCTTTAGGTTGTTTCCCTGGCTGTTAATTCATGGCACATTCCCATGCTGCAGTCATTCATTAGTGGTGCTCATTTTCCCTCCTGAATTCCCCAATATGAATCATGCTCTCTCTACCACTCTAGTACCCTTCTCCAGCAGGAAAATGGCAATTGTTCAGGAGAACAGCAAGTTCCTGGACAGAGAGAAAGTGATAGTAAGAAAAGTCTCCACATTAGTGTGAGGTCATAGAAGAAAAATAATAAGCCCATTGTACAACAAGCACAAACCAGGTGACACGGCCCCAGCACTTCCTCTCAAGGGCCACACTACCAAGAACTGGGGTTGGAGTCATGTACTGATGAAGAGAGCACAGGTCCTGCAGGGCAACGACTCCAGCCAGTAAAGGTTATCCATGCTGTCTGTGTCCATGTCCACCCTGAACTGAGCCAGAGACATGCTCTATGTAGTGCAGTGTCTGGCTGCAATGTGTTATTCAGAGCCCCTCCAGCCTGGGGTACCCAACCAGATGTGCTTCATGGGGGCACTTACAGCAAGTGGAGTCAATAGAGGAGCAGCTGCAAAGCAGGAGAGCGATGTCACCTTGCACACCACACCAGTGGTGAGCTGGGGACACTTAGTCTGGGTGTTGCTCCAGATCTTTTGGTGACCTCAGGAAAGCCATTTCCTCACATGCTCAGTAAAATTCAAGAAGTGATTTCAGGCACACATCATGCCATCTGTTATCATGCATGCAATTGCCAGCATCACATTCAACACTGAACTGCTTTCCCTCGCAGAACATCAGCTGGAAACACCTCCATCAGACCTGTATGCTGGGGGCTGTAGCCCCATTATATGGAGAGATGCTGATGTGCCCATTTGGTGCTAAGGGAAAAGCTGTCCTGAATGTCCTGCAGGAACGTGTCTTACCCTGTCACTCTTGAGATAGCACCACCACGAGAGAACATTAGGTGATGCTCCTGCTTCCCTGCAGGGAACTGGCTCACCCCATCTCTGTGCTGCTTATGGAGAGCTGCGCTGAGCAGGGGCTATGGAAATCTTCTCATTCAGGATTTCAGGTCCCATTAGCAGACATACTAATTTTTACAAAGGAACTTCCTTGGTGCTCACTTTGGCAGTGCAAGACAGTGTATGGAGTCCTCAGCAGAAAGCCTTAACCATGGGACTGTCCAGCTTCAGGTTTGGGGAGCTGACAGTGCAACCTGAGATGTGCTGAGGGATGTTTTGGTTTGTTCTCCAGCGATCGACAGTGGAGTGTGAAGAAGTTAAGCAGTTAGTGGGGTGCTGAGACTATGGCTATCAGTGGTGCTCATCTGTTTTAAACTGCTGCATGTTTGCTGTTATCATCATTCAAGCATTGATCCAGAGCCCTAGTTGCAGGCTGCCAGCCCAGGGATCTCCGCTATGAAGAAACCACCACCTCTGCCACCAAAGCAAGCAAACCTTCTGCATGAGACCAGAGCTTAGTTCTCCTTAAACTCCCCTTCCCAGTTTGGTTTAGTTCTTCCATCATGGCAAGGAAACAGGATTAGCAAAGCTGATTAGAGGAAATAAGAGCCAAAAGCAAAGCCCAGTAAGCAGGCCCCAGGTGGCCAGAGAGCAGATGAGCAGCCCACAAGCCTGCTCCACCTCTGGTCCTGCCACTTCCAGCAGCAGAGGCCATCAACACTGATCGTGCCAGACAAACTGCTGCTGCATAATAGTTTTAAGCACACGTAATCCCAGGCAGTACTGTAGGATAATTACACAGTTTGTAATTGTAGGCTGAAAATCTGAGACAGCTGCTGCCATGAACACCAAGGATGCTGCTGCCTCTTTCAGCAGCATTAAAGTTGGATCAGCCAAATAGCTAGAGATGGAGACAGGCTTTCCTGGGAGTGCTCTTCTGTTGTAGCTTTGCTCTATGCAGCATCTACTGGAACCACAACAATAGGGTGCAGGCCTGAATTCAAGGAACCTGAGAGCTGGAGAAACAACACACACACATGAAAAACCCCAAAACACAGAAACCCTCCCAAAAACAAAACCCCAAGGCAAATGTCCTCTTTCTAAGCATAAAGGTGAATTCTGGCAGTGTAATGTTTCTGAGACATCCCCAGTGGTAGAAATGTAACTTGGGGGAGAACAGAGAGGAAGGAAAACTGCATCATGAGGAATAGCTACGAACAGCAAGAGGGACTGGAGGTACAGAAAAATCAAGTAAAAGATGGTAAAACTGGAGTCCTGTAAATATGGGTTTGTTATATTTGGTGATTAAAACCCCAACATTAGCTTGAGGTTATTTCCCAGCATCAGACAGCAGCAGTAAGGAGTACCTGGGAGGAATGAGCTGTGCTGTGACTGACCATGAAGGTGCTGGATCAAAACCAGGCTCCTGCTGTGTTGCAGAGCTCAATTCCTCATTCGGTCGCTGGGTAGCAGCACAAAGAGCTGAATTTCAGCTCTGCCTCCCTTGCGCAGGCAACAGACACAACCAAGAGCGGGGCAGGGAGCCAAGCAAACAACACGGCTTCAGTAACGAGTGAAATCCAACCTGTCTTTCTCTGATTGAGGAAGCCCTGCTGGGATAAATGCCTCAATCCATCTCTTTTCTAAAAGAGGAGCTGAAAAGTGGGTTAGATCGTGCTGCTGGCAGCGCTGCGTCTGGGAAGGGCTCTGCTGGGAGCTGACAGACGACTGGAGGGATCACAAGAAATAAATCTTGCTACTCACAACAGTTCACTGAAATCACTGTCTCTGTGCACGGAGGAAGTGATGGGCAGCTGGGATGGGTAGGCAGCAGCAGGGTCAGGACATGGAGAACCTCACGGCCAGCCCTGATCTTGCAGAACTCAGCTCCAAAGTCACCCTTTCCCCTCTGTGTCCTCATGTCACCTTTACCTCGGGTGCCCTGTTGGTATCTTCTTCCCTGAGTGAATTTTTTCCTCTTCAATCCTTACCAACCAACACCAAGTACAGAAGGGAAAGGAGAATAAAGTTAAATTCAAATGCCAATTGGGAAAGCTTAGAGGCTTTAAAAACTGTTTGGTTTATGTAAGTACTCATTGGAAACTGGCACAAACAAGTCACTATCTGCTCTGAGATACCAGCGCAGATGTGACAGAGTGGAAAAGCTTCTTCCCTGCCAAAGCATTTGCTGGAGGTTCGATAACAAGGTGCCGTTGTACAACAGTGGGTAAAGGTTCAGAGCAGAGGGGAAACAGAGGCGGCTTCCAGGCAAGGCAGGGCTCTGCTCTGCAGCTGCAGCTCTGCCGAGGCTCCTGTGGATTTCATTCATCCCTCTCCTGTTTCCCCCTGGATACTGTGTGGTTTACACACACTGAGTGTTCTGCAAACACAGGTGAGTTGGAGTGGTGGCTGTTGAACAGAATTTCAAATTGCATCATTTCACTGTAAATCCTGAAGACATGAAGCGGGCTGTGCCTCACCCCACAACACATGCTCTTGTTCTGATTCTGAAACCAATCTCTTCTATTGACTCCGCTTGCTAAAATTAATGCTGTAGCTAAGGGAGGATAGGAAAGTTTGGGTTGCATTGTCTTGTTCTCAAAACTCACCTGCTTTTTGTCCCCTGCCAAAGAAAACTCACCAGACACAGAAAACACATCAAGGCAGTAACTGCATCTTCACCCTGACACGGTAACAGGTCTCCTGTGCAATCCCCTTTAGCAGTCATCAAATTCAAAACACAGGCTCAGTACAAATCAAACCCTGAGTGTTTTGAAGGGTGTATCTGAAATCACGCGATCTTTAAAAACAAACTCAAATGGTAACTTATCTCAATAGCCTTTATGAAGCGTGTAGAAGTAGATGGGTTTGACCAGAAAAATGCTTTAACCATTCTGGTTAAAGCATCTCGGCTCCTTTCTCCACTCCAAGTTACTATCAATGCTTATTTCACATCAAGGTTTAAAAAGATACCCAGCACCTTGGAGATCCCTTTAATTTTCCATGTGCGGTGTCTTTGGACTTGCCTTCCTAGAAGCCTCCTCAGGAGTGACCACAGGCCATGGCTGCAGGAAGCTGCTTTCATTTACCACAGCCAGCCTGAAACCCGTTGCCTGAATCAGCACAGCAAGTGAGCTGCTTTCCTCCTCTCCCCTTTCCTCCCCTCTGCCCGTTTCAACTGGGGTTGCTTTTAGCTCATTTATCTGCCTATTGGGGTGATATGTAATCAGAGCAGGAGCCCTGATGGGAAATACAAAGTGATTCTCTGGAGTGGTTGGCTTTGAAAACCATTCTGGGCACTGATCAAGTGAGTGTTACAGCTGCCCCTTTCGTTTGCTTTGACTTCTGCCCCAAGTCTGTCAGCACCACACAGACTGGAAGAGCTTCTGGGATGTTCACAGGCCCGTCTTGCTTTAGTAAAACCTGGTATTGTTTTTGTCAGTATGTGACACTCATTTGATGTGAAGGTAAGGACACAGGCTGACTCCTGACCCCACTGTCCACAGACCTCTGGTCTATTCTGCTTTCAAGGCCAGACTGGATGTGGTTCTGGGCAAGCTGATCTAGCTCAAAGCGTGCCTGTTCATTGCAGGGGTTGGACTAGATGACCTTTGAAGGTCCCTTCCAACCCAAACTATTCTATGATTCTCTGAACAGAGACCAACAATCTCTGCCTATTGACTAAAAATACGGTATTTTTGCCGTAGTTAGAGCCACTCCGCTACATCAAAGTCACAAATACTTTCACACCTGCAGCTATAATGCCAACAGTACCAAAAGACTGAAACATTCACTCCTTAGTTAGGAAAAGTGGAGCTGCTCCCCAAGTCCTGATTAATTGCACCTGAGTAAGAATGCTGAAATCAGGTTTATCTGTGTGAAGTCCTGCATCCAGCTCTGGAACCCCCAGCAGAAGAGGGACACAGACCTGCTCAAGCAAGCAGAGGAGGCCACGAGGATGTTGCGAGGGCTGGAGCAGCTCTGCTCTGGAGCCAGGCTGAGAAAGCTGGGCTGGGTCAGCCTGGAGAAGAGAAGGATCCTTAAGGGGAGACCTTAGAGCAGCTCCCAGCGCCTAAAGCGGCTACAAGAAGCCTGGAGTAGGGACAGGACAAGGGGGAATGGCTTTAACCTGACAGAGGGGAGATTGAGATGAGCTCTTAGGCAGAAGCTCTTCCCTGTGAGGGTGCTGAGGCGCTGGCACAGGGTGCCCAGAGAAGCTGTGGCTGCCCCATCCCTGGCAGTGTTCAAGGCCAGGTTGGACACAGGGGCTTGGAGCAACCTGCTCTAGTGGAAGGTTTCCCTGCCTGTGGCAGGGGGTTAGAATGAGATGAGCTTTAAGGTCCCTTCCAACTCAAGCCATTCTGTGGTTCTAAGATCATAGGTCTGTGTTCCCCAAAAGGCTTAATCTGCCCTCCCTTGGAACAGCCCAGACAAGTGAACAGGAAAGGTCCTGCCACAGATCTTCCTGCAAAATTCTTGTTCAGTTGAATGGTTTTCCACATCTGTTTATGTGTCATCCTAGGCAATCTAAGCAATCTAATCCTGTTACTGATCTTCTTCCTTTACAATAAAGAAAACAAAAATAATAATTTCTTCCTGGGTTTGGGTTCTGAAAAGACTTTTTCCATTCAAAGGAGGCCAAGTACCTGGGTCACATGGATATCTAACATGAAGCTGAATTCAAGCCTGCCCACAAAAAACAGCTGGTAGAAGTGCAAATACAAACCAGGAGGAGGGAAGAATGAAAGGAACCAGCAGGCTGATGCAGGAATACCTACAGCAGAGCAGGCAACTGGAAACAGACCCCAGCACAAAAGCCATTCTGCTTTGCTGGCCGAAGTGAGCACATCACCATCTGCTCCAAATCAGGGCAGGATTAACTGGGTCACTCCAGCAGATGCCAATGTCAGTGTCTGCCAAGATACATCATTTTTGTGGTTAGTTTCAGAAATAAGTTTGCTTTTAGAAGAAATAAAAACCAACCAACCCTTCGATCAGGGTAACAGGGTAGAAACTGACAGCAGGAAGAGCCACAGAGGCAGCAGGTGTCCTGCACCTACCTACTAAACCTGGAACAGCAGCAGCTAACTGGGATCCCACACACATGCTCACTCCCTGCAGGAATACTCATTCTTGAAAATGCACCTATGGAAGGAAGCAAGACGGTATCAGAGCTGTGATTAAGGTTTTGACTTCGGGGTGCTTATTCCAGGCCCTCATACTTGATGCAAAGTCAGGAAAAAGAGTTGGAAGGCCAACCCCCCCCTTCCCAGCTCATTAATGATTCAACTGCTAAAAGCATTTGCCTGCCAAAAAGAATCCCCAAATTTGCTCAGACTCACAGAAGGCATTAATTCAGGTTTGGTATTTGCAGGGGCTATAAAAGATAGTTTTTCACACATCTCCTCCAAAAAGGAGTAGAACCCTAGGAATGAGCATGCCAATCCAAGAGAGCCAACAGTTCTTGTGACAGCTAGCTAGTATAATGCCTTATGGAAAAGAAAAACTTCTGATGCCTTTTAACTGCTTAATTTAAACAGAAGCATTTAACAACGCCATAACTGAGTGAATGCACTGAAAGAATTGTGAATCAGAGTTAAGAACTTTTTCCTATCAGTTTTGCAGCTATTCCTCTCAGAAGATGGAAAAACCCTGAAGAGACTTCACATTACAGAGCTCCTCACTCAGACACAAGGAGCTGTTTATGCTTACACTGATCACTAAAGAAATGTTTTCCCAACAAAAAATGGCATTGAGGATTTCAGATGAGCTATTCCTGGGGGCTGGGGATGACTCTTTATGCATGGTGGAACTTTCCTAAATCCTGGAAGTTTGGGACTTAATGCTTAAAATTATACTATTGTGCCTGCATGCAATCACATACTTCAGCATCATAAATACCAAGCAGATAAAGAGCTGCACTTATCATCTGGTAGGATTCAGGAGGAAAAAAAGCAAAGTGAAACCTACCTTTCTGCTGTCAGAATTGGTATTTACCTTTCTTGTTTCTTCAGAATGTGAAGAACAAACCTGTGTATACAACCCTGCAAACCCAAATGCACCATAGGCAACTACATAGAGAGGAACCTCTTCTGTGCTTGGAGCGTGTGCTGAGAACTAGCACTACCAGGATGCGAGAGTGACACATACAGCACATTCACCACAGATCCTACAGGACAGTATCAAGAGTAGCAACTGAAAAGAAACACATTTTGCTCAGAAAGGACACACAGGCTTCATGGGAGTTCTTTATTTAAAAACATCAGAAAATCTTGAGTGGAACATAGGTACCAGTATCTTTTTATAAAAAGCATTCTCTGAAGTACATGTACTGCAAAAGCCGAGCCGGTCCTTTCACAAGGTACAGTTTGTTTACAAGGTTTGAATCATAATAGCTAGTTCTGCCTCATGAAACCAGCTTCTCTGAAGCCTGAACTGACAGCATGTGGCATAAGCTGAATATAGTCTCACTTATTGCAATAGATCTTTCCAGGGATGATTAACCTGGAGGTAGATTTTTCCCCAGCATTTACATCTGGGCATCTCCAAAATGTGAGGAAAATGAAGAATTGGGAGAAGAGAGTAAGATAAAAATAACCTGAAATATGTATTTGTAAAAAAGTTATGAAGTTATAATGAAAATAAGTAGTAGGTACATGAGGAAGCAAAGTGCCTTTTTTTTTTAATGCAAACTCAACTTTCTCAGGAGAATGGCAGCTTAATCCTCCCTAAAGGAAGCTCCATGGAAAAAGGAGTTAAATAAAACACACAGGAACTCACAACTCCCACTGCAGCCTACCTCCTCTGAAATATACGTACTTCTTTATATCTATTTATGCCTATTGCCCTCAACCATCCAGTCTCTAAAATGCTTCTCCATCGAGCTTCTTGCTCTCCAATTACCAGCATTTACAGTGGGGATGATTTTCTGTGGCTTCAGCCATTGCACAAACCGCTTCATTTCCAGGTAACTGCTGTGCTCACTGTAAGGAATCCCTGAAATGAAACATATCACAGCAATCTGTCAGTCTGCTTAGCTCCTTGCCAAAATACTTTTGTAAGCCTTCCAGCTAAGGCATACTTTAGATAATATATTTGGTTTTAATTCCTATTTGAGATTTAAAGTTTATAGCTAAAGTAAAATGAAAGCCCACATTTTCCTTCTGGAAAACCTACCTTGCATTAAGTTACTGAGTCATTCATCAGTGCAAACTGAGCGACACCAAATGCACTTGGTTAAACGACTGTCAAGAGATTCAACTCCACCCCCCAATAAGAACTGAGAGGAAGACCCACAGCCTCTCACAAATGAGGAAGGTATGGAATGAAATCTTGGCTCTGGAACTGCACTGCCACCAGCATCAGCCAGGCCAAGACTTCACCCCTGGAAGTGTCTACCTATATCAGATAAAAGCCTTTATCTGCATGAGAAGGACAGGAGCAAAATATATGTAAGAAGCTGTATTTACAGCGTTCTCTATTATTCTGTTTACAGCTCTCTCCTGGAGAGACCATCTGCTCAGTTTCTCAAGGAGTTATCAGAAAAAGCATTGATTACAAAGAACAGTAGGAATAAAAGTACAAAAAGCAGCCACACAAAATGAATCTTTACCACACTTATACCGTATATAGTGATGTTTCCTCTTGTCTGAGGTTTGATATCTGCCAGGGAAAGGCATGAATCAGAGTAGGTCCATCCAGTAGGTTTGAAAGCCAGAATGTGATCAAAATTCTCAGAAAACTTAGTTAAGTGATTTTGCAAGCCCTGTGGAAAGAATACAGCATATACTGAATGCCATTAAATAGCTCTTTAGTCTAAAGGTTGGAGATTTCATGATGGAGAGACTTCAGACTAAACTTTATTTTCATGTTTTAACAGAAATACCATCTGCTTTGGAATTATTAGTGACAAATATTTACATCTGCAGAGCACCTTGCACCTTAGGATCTCAACTGCTTCATCTGAATAAGCCCATATTAACAGCCATGTATTACAGATCAGAATACGTAAGGCATAATCACATCCTCTTACAGATCGTGCTCCCCAAATCATCCATTTCTTCCTCTCAGCTGGAGGTCAGCACTCTGGCAGCTGAGCGGTGATAAAAGATGGTGAAAGTCTGCTTCAGTGCAGAATCATCCAGTTAAAGTGCCACTGAGATCCTGACATCTGCTTATGCCCAGAAGTGCTCAGAGTTAATTAAGCTACCCAAAAACTCCCAGCAAGCTGTGCACGAGTCGAGTACAGTGCATGGCTCTGAGCACTAAACCATGTTTTAACACATCTCCACTCAGGATAAGAAGGAAACTACCTCTAAAAAAAGTGAACTTGAAAAGGTTTCCAAATTGGTTAAGTTAGCCTTCAATGTTAAGCTAGGATTGGGAAAAGGATGAAAGGGAAGCATAAGGAACATACAGTCCTATTCCTGGATAAAGTGAGTATTATTTCAAACAGTATTATTTCAGTATTATTATAAAAAGAGAAAATCAGTTTCATGTGTCCTGAACAAAACCTTAAAGGCACAGTCTCCATCTGAGAGCCCTACAAGATTATAGAACTCAAAATCATAAACTTTACATTAGCAGCCAGAAGGGGAATACAAAATAGACTGGTTAACAAAAGGTGGGGATAGACAGGCTGTGACAGAATCACAGAACCAACTGGATTGGAAAAGACCTTTAAGGTCATCAAGTCCAACCATTACCCCAGCACTGCCAAGACCACCACTAAACCATGTCACTAACCTGTCAGACACTTGAAAACTTAAGCAGGGAAGCAAAAAGCTGCCTGTGCCACTGCCACATTTGAGGGCATCTTCAGTACAACATCCAGTAGCAACATATAGAATCCATCAAACCAGGCACGTAAACCACAAAAGACCCAACCACAACACACGTTTCATTGAGCAGCAGGAATTGTGGCTGGCTGCCATGACTCTCAATACACTGCAAATGTTCAGCTCCCACCAGATGACAGATGTAACTGTAGCAGTCAAATTCTCCTTCACACTTCATTTTTGGAAGATTAACATATCTTAAAGTAATAATTGAAGTATTTGCTCCCCTTGCTCTAATGAAATCTAAATACAACACTTCAAACACCATGATTATTATATTAACCAATGCTAATCTGCTTTCACATTTTGTTATAAATCAAGTGTGCAACATTTACTTTAAGGATGCAATTTTAATGTCATAAAAAAATGATCTGTGTATTTCAATCACAGGCACTTTTGAAAATCTCACCTCAATGCTGCTACAATCATCTTTATAGTTCTTAGAACTGTCGAGTCTGGAGCACAGACAAGTTTGGGGGTTTTTCTATTAGTAAATAGCATGACAAAGAAAAAAGGGCATAAAACTGGGACTTCTAGGGGATAATATACCATCAGGGGTTGGCTATTTGCATTCCACAGGATCACAGATGTACTCAGTTTACTAAATAAGAACTGAATCTGAGTTTTCGACTGAGAATCTTCCCATAAGGATTTAATGGATCTGTAGTTTCAGCCGCAAATCTAGACAGCCAGGAAATTAGCCCAAATTAAGAAGTAAATTGTGGTTTTGAGCAGGGCTGTGAGATCAAATAAAAGAGAAGAGGTAGGAGAGACTCAGAGGACAATGAAGCCATTGGCATTTAGTAATGAGGATCACTAAAAAATTCTGCCTTTCCCAGTAATAAGCCAGTAATTCAAGAAAAAACCCCTGTATAATCCAGCACAAGACAAGACCATGGAACTGGCATCAAAAATTACATGGTCTGTAAAAACAGACCATGATATCATTCTAAAAACAGGATGATATAATTCACCATTCTTTAACTAAGATGATATTGCAAGAGATCAGATAATTTATTGTTAAAAATACTGCCTTTTCTGCACTCCTATTTACTGATGCTGAGTAGAAATAAAACATGAACTCATCTTTAAGCATTTAACATTCTCCACATTGTCCACTAGATGACTGTGCTTTTCATCTTTCCTGGTCCTTTCCAGGGTCCAGGTATCACTTCCAGCATGCTGTAGATTTGTCTAGAACCTCCTATTCTCAGAGGTAAGACCCTGCATGATACAAATGCCTCTGAGCAGCCAGGCTGTCCAGACATCCTCGTGATATAATCACACCCTCTGCCTGAAAGCCCAGCTATGTGAGCACACCATACATGCTGGGACACATGACAGCAGAATCACATAACAACCCAAAAACCTGCAGAAGAAACCCAAATATATTCCTGTTTAAGACAACACAACACGTTAAAAATAAATCCATACACGTTGCCATTACTCATTTTCTGCCCCACCATGGAAAAGATTATAGAACCATGTTAAAACATTAAGATATTAAGTTCCATTTCCTGCAGCTCCCATCCAAATCATAAAGCCTCTTTTTCTCCTTTTTAGGTCAACTCTGACATTGACTGGTCCCTGCAGCTAAATACCATCTTGCTCTGAAGGATTTGCTTGAGATGGCACAGCAGGCCTGAAGCAAAGCAGGAAAATTAATCCAAGTCTGTAAGGTGAAAGCAACCATTGTTTTCTCTTTCTTTCAGGTTACCTTTAATCTCTTAACCTTCTGCTTTGCCTTAATGCCATTCCGTATTTTGCAGTTTATTTACAAAAACCTTTCCCCCCCAGGAATTAGTCACCTTTCCTAAGAAATTCCCACAAAAACTCTCCACAAGAAAAAGCCACCATCTCAAATCTCAACTGAAATGTGCATTTGAAGTCAACTTAGATGAAACAATGTCTTAAAATAAACTAGTTTACTTGCTCTTGCTCCAAATATCAGAGAAGAAGATTGTGTGGAAAAAAACTAAAGCATGTGTGTTTATATGAGGTGTCCTTCAACTCACTCAACGTGTGCATTTGTTTCTGTGTGAGTTTGCATTGATTTTCAAGTATCCTTAGCCCCACGTAAACCATCAGCACAGGATGCCAGAGAGGGACCCTTCATCAGGGACTGTAGCGACAGGACAAGGGCTAACAGGTTTAAACCTAAACAGGGGAAGTTCAGGTTATAAGAAGAAGTTCTATACTGTAAGGGTGCTGAGGCACTGGAACAGGTTGCCCAAAGAAAGAGTGAATGCTCCATCCCTGGCAGTGTTCAAGGCCAGGTTGGACAGAGCCTCGGTCTGGCGTGAGGCGTCCCTGCCCATGGCAAGGGATTGGAACTAGATGATCTTAAGGTCCTTTCCAACCCGAACCATTCTATGATTCTATGATAAAGAGAATTATTCTTTTAGGAGATGAAAATATGATTATAAATACATGGAAATTGAACTGAGAAGAACATGAAGAACCTTATTCCTTTATCAAACACCAGACAAAGTTGGCCATGTTCACGGGCTGCCTCAAAACAGAGACTGACAGGCAGAAAATCCTTTTAGTCTTTTCCTACATCGTACCAGGTGAAAGACAGGCTGAAAACAGGGACTCCATGTCACAACATATTAATTGCTAACAGGACAGATCCTGCAGTCATTACATAAATCTACTTCAAAAAGGCCCGCAAAGAGCAACCCTTTGAACAACCCTCATCTTATCTTGTACATGCACCTCACTGAAGTGGAATTACACTTTCTGTGCATCACGTTTGGAGACAGTTATTAATGTTTAATTGCATTTCATTTTCAATGTATTGCTACATGTCAAGACTCTGCTAAATAAATATGATCTGACAAGAGGTTACTAAGCACCTAACAACACTGGTTGGGAGGAGCCAAGAGTAAGATTAGCCAGCAGGTTAATCCACAGAGTATATGTTCTGAACTTACCTTAAAATTAATTTGCATCATGGGAAGGATGTGAAGCAAAGTACCATCCCAGTCCACACTGATGAGTGAATTCACAACTGCTGACTCCAAGCACTGCAGTGTTTTGTACTTGTCACGGGACACACTTGCTTTTGTGCCCAGAACTTCAGCAATTGCTTTAGCATTAATTGGGAAGAAATCAGATAAAGAAAATTGTAAGAGTTAATTTTTTTGCTTGGATCACTGGATTGTTTCTACTACTGAAAAATATCTGCCTGCTCTAAAGTATACACTTGGGCAATCATGTTGGTTCCTAATGGATGCCGGAGAAGGACCCTTCATCAGGGACTGCAGAGATAGGACAAGGGGTGATGGGTTCAAACTTAAACAGGGGAAGTTCAGGTTAAATATAAGGAAGTTCTTTACTGTGAGGGTGGTGAGGCACTGGCACAGGCTGCCCAAAGAAAGGGTGAATGCTCCATCCCTGGCAGTGTTCAAGGCCAGGTTGGACAGAGCCTTGGGCAACATGGTCTAGTGTGAGGCGTCCCTGCCCATGGCAGGGGGGTTGGAACTAGATGATCTTAAGGTCCTTTCCAACCTAAACCATTCTATGATTCTATAATGCTGTAACCGAGTGAAGCATAGCACACAAGATTTTTATTAAGTCAGAAAAGATGTGCTTTGGTTTGGGGAATGCTTTGTTAAAATGTTTTCCATTAAAACTGATTACTACAAATACGTAATAGAAACCTGGAAGAAAAAACTGTTATCAAAATAGACATTTAAGAATAATTATATCCCTTTGCTTTTTCTTGACTACATGAAATTATTAACAACAAAAGTGTCATAAAGACCTCACTTTTCTGTTTATTATTATTATTTCATTGCCATTAGCAATTTTCTCACCGCAATAAAATAGGTTCCAAATTGGCCTTCTGTATATTCAAGGGGGGTTGTAAACATGGCAGAAAGATCTCTTCCAGAAAGCTAAAACTTATTGATTAAAAAACTAAAATACTAGCAGTCAGGGTTTTTTTTTTACATAATATATTAAATATAGAAATATATTAATGTATAAATATATTATATTTAATTTCTTTACACAATATTTGACTATCAAGACTAAGTGACCCTTTCTATCTTCAAGAAAGTATCTTTTAACACTGACTTAGACATCTATTTAGTTTTTGGATCCAGTACACTTCTTTTACATACCTAAAAAAACTTTTTCTTTTCCAATGGAATAGGTGCCACAGACAACTAGAGTACGTGGGTTTAAAGTCACTGTCTCAAAGGCAGTATTAACAGCAAACTGGATAACTTCTTGTTGAGAAGGAAAAGTGTATTCGGGACTACAGTATCTGGAGCATGGAAATAAGAAACACCATTACACAAGATAGAGGACGTGAATTTACCAAGAAGGCCCTCAAAACTGCATGCATACAGTAACAAAGTAATGAGAAAGATGTTACTTTCTACAGCCTTTCAGTCTACTTGCAATCTATTTATTAGAAACACTGAGGAGCCCAGATGAAATTGCTGCAATGAAATTCACATCGAGTGTACCAGTCTTTTCTCTACAACTATTCACTTGTCTGCCACTGACACTCAGTTCTGCAGTTTTTTCTCTATAAATACCAAGTGCTCTTTCAAGTTAGATATTTGTATCACTTACTAATTACATCCTCATGTCTATTTTTTGTCATGCACACAAACCATACCATAAGGCATTATTCATTCGCAGAAACATATGGAACTGAAAGTCTGCAGCTGGGCTTTAGTCACCATGCACAGAAAAACAATTTTATATACATGAGTCAGAGAAAGGTCTAGTGAAAACTTGGACAACTAATTGAACCATTTGGCATTCTTTCACTCTTTGAATTCCCCCACACCCTTTTTCACAATGGATTTGAATTCACATAAAAACAGTGTTCCATGAACCTCTTATTTCATACACAGAATGTTCAGCTCTGAGTTTTGCCACCCAGAATTTTTACCATTCAATGTCATTTCAGCAAATGCTTTAACATCTTTTTTACTACCCACTGCTATTCTCTCATATAACAGTGTAACAGATGAACAAGCTAGACATACATGGACTTTAAATAAATCCCTGATTTTATTCAGCACTAAATAGAGCTAACAAGTGTTAAAACAGTAATGTCATTTACACTTACATTTATTTGGTTCATATAAAGTCTTATTAAACTGAAAAGAGGGTTATTCAACACAACTTACGTGGTATCAAGGTAAAGAGTGTGGACCTGTTGACCACTCAAAGCAGGGTAGCGCTCCATAGATGGATCAGCCCTGAAGTCCCCTGTGTGCAGGATAACAGTTCCACTGGGTAAGCAGAAAAGGATCATTGTTGCACCTGGACAACTGAAACACAGACAAAAAACCCCATGCAAATTGAGTTAGTTCTCCAGACTGATAAACCGCCTTAAGAGATATCCCACACTACATTCAGTAGCAGGAAGCTGTGCAGAACAGCATTTTAAATCACAGCTAGTCTGCAGCCTAATTTAGCTAGAAATTCCCAATTTCTAAAGGAATTCTGAAGCTAATCTTATGGCTATAGATAAGCTGGACTTGAGTTCTCAGCTGAGGTGGAGAAAAAAACCACACCAACAGTAATCAAGCATTAACTGCCTTTTTGGGATCCTCTGTCTTCTAGGTACAACAAAGATGCTGCCTCTATTGCAGTCTCTGAGGTTCTATACTTGATTCAAAGGGGAAACGGCATTCTTATGCAGAAAGAGAACTGTATTGTTGCCGATACATCTTCATTCCTTCAGTACATACTGAAGCATTTCCTTTTAAATTCCATTTGCATATTTTAAACATTATTCTCCATCCAGAATTCCCTGGTTATAAATACAATTCTGTTACTGGCCACAGTGAATCTATTGCACCTTTTGCAGTTCCTTGCCAAAGCTATCTGAAGGGCAAGAGCTCAGACTGCAAAACCAGAGTGGGACTATTCTGGACATGAATCATCTGTAAAGGATAAATGAAATCTCAAGAAAAATGGCATGAATCAGAGCTCAAATGACAGAACTGGTGAACTCTCCAAGAAGTTGAACTTTGTACCTAAGGTTTATATGCCTTTTAAATTGAAGCAGAGGATCAGAGACACAAACAGGAAAAATGAGAAGTGTCCAAATTACATAAGCAACAAGGCTTCGTTCATTCCCAGAAAGGGTTCTCAAAGGACTTCATGGAATCTTATCTCTCTAACTATAAACAAATCCTACAATAAGCAATATTCAAACCAGCTGTGACACAGTCCTGCGTGACAATAAACACTTTAGGGAAAGGACTATTCCCCTAACCCATAGCCAAATAAGGTACCAAGAGGCAGAACAGCAAGAGCACAGGGCTGTAAGTCAGGTGCTACTGAACCACATGGTACCAGCGTAATGGACAAAAATCTCACCCTTTATCACCAAATCCAGGAGAAATTTTGCTCCAGGTTTCAACAGGTTTATCTTTAAAGTTCAATTTTCACAATGTTGGCTACTTTCATCTCTCCTGGCATCCAAAGTACCATGTTTTTCTTTCGCTGAGGATTTCACTATCTTCAGTTGAAGCTACAGGAACCTGACAGATCTGATAATCCAATGTAGGATGTTGCCAAGTAGAGACCAAAAATTAAAGCGTCCAGACCACTAGAAAAATCACTCAACCTCTCAACAAACTTAATTATGCAGCTATGTATCGTTCACACTATGTACTCATTACAAGCAAACAAAATAAAGTTAAACAAAATGATCAAAAAAGCCTAAGTTCTCCTTCAAAGTTAACCTCTTTCAAAAACTAATTACTTGCAAGAAATTTAGGCTCCTACATGCCTAATTCACTTCTGAAGTGAAAATGCATGTTACTAAGCCAACTCAGGAATGTGAAGTATCTTCACTCTTCTTTTTTCAGATCCACTAAAACCTGAAAATCCTGAAAACATAAACTGTGTCTGTACAGCTCTTTAATATTCTATCCATACAAATACTGCACACCAAATGCAACGATACATACTGATTGGCATCGAGCAGCACCACTTTGATCCCATTCACTATACATTCTGTGTCCATTGGCAGTATGTGGACGTACTCCTCTTTGACTCGAAGCTTGCTCTTCACCAGATTGCCAGTTATCTGCATCAGGGAAAGGATTTAATATGGAATAGGAACAAAACCTAAAAAAAGCCTTTGTTTATTTTAGAAACAAAAGCTCTCAAAGCCAGACTGTTTGGCTTAGAGAGAAACTATGAGAAACTATGAGATCCTGGGTATAATCAAGCCTTTCAGTAGCATTTCACCTCTCAAAAAGCAGACTGAAAGAAAGCTGTCTTAAAAAAGTGCAACCTTTTAAAAGCCCACCAACAGGTTACGGGCTGGAATCCAGGAGGCAAACAAGGGGGAATAACATCTGTTACAGACTGCCAAGTCAAGAAGAGGAGGTGGGTAAAGCCTTCTTTAAACAACAGAAAAGTTTCCAGGTCACAGGCCCTGGATCTTATCACAGAGGACTGCAGTCACCCCAACACCTACTGGAAGGGAAACACAGAACACAAGCATTCCAGGAGACTTCCAAAGTACATCAGAAGCAGTTTTTTGATGCAGGTTCCGGATGGGCTGATGAGGCAAGGTGCCCTACCATGTTACAAGTAAAGAAGAGTTGGTTGGACATATGATAGCTAGCAGCAGTCTTGGCCATTCAGCAGCCTGAAACACAAGATACACAGGAACCTCTGATCTGTTTACTTTCACCAGTATAAAAGTGATTGTGGTTGCATATGTATTTGATTAGATCTAGTAATCTTGGAAAACCTTACCTTGTTACAGTAGATTGGAAACATGAAGTTTTTTGTTAGCCCACAATAGTGATCGGAGTGAAAATGAGTAAGGAAATAAGCTGTGCAGCCTTCAATTTCTCCATACTGGAAGGCGTCAACTGTAAAACCAGTTCCTAAAGCAAAAAAGGAAGTGAAGCCAGTCAGTAAACTTGCATAGTTCAGAACTAGTTTCTAATTAGATGTTCTTTTTGTTCTTTTTCTTCCAAATGAAAAGGTAACACAGTTACACTGCATGCAATTGAAGGAGCCACTTAAACATGAGCATGGTTTGTGTATGAGTCAGTCACAAAAAAGATTTTCACTTACTAAAATAAAAACTTAACAAAGTGTCCACACACAGACTTTCACAGGCCTCCCAAATACCTGTTGTTCAGCTGCCATCCTACACAGATGGCAACTGATGAAGCAAATGAAATGCATTTACCTGCATTCTGCTGGCATTTCTGAAAGTTCATGTAGATTAAAATATAATACCAACATCTTAACACAAAATAAAACAGGTAACTACAGCTTAACAAAATACATTTTGCAATCAAATTGCAATCATTCATTTATTCTACATTTAATACTCCTCTTAAAACAGGCTACCATGTAGAATCATAGAATGGTTTGGGTTGGAAAGGACCTTAAGATCATCTAGTTCCAACACCCTGCCATGGGCAGAGGCACCTCACCCTAGACCATGTCGCCCAAGGCTCTGTCCAACCTGGCCTTGAACACTGCCAGGGATGGAGTATTTATCACTTCTTTGGGCAACCTGTTCCAGTGCCTCACCACCCTCACAGGGAAGAACTTCCTTATATCTAACCTAAACTTCCCCTGTTTAAGTTTGAACCCATTACCCCCTGTCCTACCACTACAGTCCCTAATGAAGAGTCCCTCCCCAGCATCCGTGTAGGCCCCCTTCAGATACTGGAAGGCTACTCTGAGGTCTCCACGCAGCTTCTCTTCTCCAGGCTGAACAGCCTCAACTTTCTCAGCCTGTCTTCATACAGGAGGTGCTCCAGCCCCCTTATCATCCTCGTGGCCCTCCTCTGGACTTGCTCCAACAGCTCCATGTCCTTATGTTGAGGACACTAGAAGTACACACAGTACTTACTCCAAGTGAGGTCTCACAAGAGCAGAGTAGAGGGGCAGGATCACCTCCTTCGACCTGCTGGTCATGCTTCATTTGAGCAGCCCAGGACATGGCTGGTTTCTGGGCTGTGAGCACACACTGAAGTGGCTCATGTTCAGTTTCTCATCGACCAATGTCATTATGAAGCAGGCAGTCTGGGGCTTCCAATCTATCTGCTGAGATGAAACGTGACTGATTTGCCACTGTATGCTTCCAGTGAGGTTCTGTTTGTATAAGGATGTTGCATAAGAAGAGTTGGATAGAAGATAGCCCTTTCCTCTGCAAATGTATTTGTTTTTAATGCAAACACACTGACAGATGGTCCTTTCACACCTTCTTAAGCCCATCAAATAGCACATAAAACTAATTCATCTGGTGGCACTCAAATATTTTTCATTTTATGTAACATTATTTTTCCAGATCTTCTAGAACTAGAAATGGCTCTACTTGCTTGAGGTTAGAGCTTCATGGATTTGCAACTCCAAAAACAACATAGCCGTCTGCTAATTAAAAATCACAAGCCAAAAAATGCCCAAGTGTTTGAGAGGTACCAGACTCAAAACCTCAGGGAGGCTGAACTATCCCAGGCCATGGGGATAAATACGTATCGTTAGCATCACAGAAAATACAGTCAAACAGACTTCAAATGGAGTAACAAAATTCAGAACAAAGACAATACAGTTGATAACAAAACAACTTTAAAATTGCATTGCAGGCATAGGAACCTGCTCTTGAAAGTTATTATATATGGAAAATTCTCTAAGCCCATGGAAGCCATGATACTGGTGTAGCCCCACAAAGACTTACAGGTCAGTCTTCAAGCAGCAGCTTTGCACTTTGGATCACTAATATATTTCTATTTGGCTTCTTCAAGTATCTCCCTAAGACTATCCTTTGGTGGTAAACAGAACTGTGAGGACTTGAAGCTTTTTAAGCCACTGATCCCTCAGCATGTAATTTATGTAACTGCTTGAGGAGATTCTGAGAAATTCTTCTCTGTTTCCTTAACTAAATTCCACTGCTCGGTTTTCATTACTTTGCTTTCACAGTTGTAGTAAATCATATTTCTACTACTACTGAATTTCAAATAAAAAATTAAACTCAATTCTTTTAACTTAGGGTAAGGAAATAATTACTGTTGACAGCCTTGTTTTCAGGCACAACTGAAGCAATGTGAAAGATTAAATTCAGGAATTAGAAGTGAGCATTAACAAGGGATATATGCAAAATTATGTAAGAAAGTAGATCCATCTTTCCAAACTGCTTTTTGCTGTGGCAAAACCATTCAGAAGTCAGTCCTTAAACTCATTTTGGTGAGATAACTGTTTCACTAACTATTTTCAGCCATTGCTAACTCTGGTTCTGCAATCACCTGCTTCTGGAGATCTGCACCTACGCCAGATTTTGTCAACTCAGATGGAGGAAAGAAAGTTCATTATGAGCTGCAATCTAAATGGTTATGAAGAGTGTAGAATACTGAAGTCTAAATTTAGGAAAAAAAACCACCACCCAACACTCAAGCCAAAATTAACCTCTACAAAAAGCAACAGTTCTCTCTCACCTGGAATCTTCTTGTAGAAAGGGCAGTACTTTTTTCTTGTTCCTTCACCTGCAGGAGATAATACTTTAACTTTCTTTCTCCACCTTTGTTGGCCACCAGAACTTACATCTGCCAAGGCTCCGTTTTTTGTTAAACTTTCTGTAACTGCTTCTACATCTTCCACAGACCCTTCAGCTTTCCTTTTTTGCTGTCTGGGCCTCTTTCCATTGGGAGTTACTGAACTTGATATCTGCTTTCCCTCATTCAAACACATCTCTTCTTTGCTTTCCTCTTTTACTTTGGGTTTTAACCCAAAGAAAACACCAATGTCCATTTGTTTGAGTTCTTTGGCAGAACTGGATTTGGCATTCCTACTTGCTAAAGAAGGAGACGTTACTGTTTTAGAGTTGGGGCTGGGAAAGCACACAGCAGCTGTATCAAAGTTTCCTTCTTTCTCCACTACTGACTGCAAACTCTCCTGGCAAGCTGTTTTTTCAACTGCGTTGGCAGGCATTTTATCTGCATTAGTTAAAATGTTACTTGGCTCCCTCAAAGCATTACTCTTCTGAGTCAGAAGAGACCCAGCATCTTCTCTGACCAGCAGCGATGATGTCTCAGTAAAACTCAGGTTTGCAGAACCCAAAGCACAAGCACCAGTATCTTCTGACCCTGTAGCACCTGATTTAGCAGCAGAGGAAATCAATTCAGGCTCTTCAGGCTCCTCCCAGTTAAAAGGAGAAGGGGAGCCACTGGTTAGTGCCTCTTGCTGATGCTGATTATCTACACATGTTGAATTACAAAACTTCCTG
This sequence comes from Strigops habroptila, assembly GCF_004027225.2. NCBI lineage: Eukaryota > Metazoa > Chordata > Aves > Psittaciformes > Psittacidae > Strigops > Strigops habroptila. Next base: position 73,608,903 of record NC_044281.2, read on the forward strand.
TGGCTCTGAGAAACAGTTTTTACACTATGATCTAGATAGTCCAATGGCTTAACCTCTTCACAGTGTTTGTTTTTAATTATGGACTCTCCCTGTTTGGTATGCTCATCCTGAGGCTTCTGCTGTAAGAGAAGTCCGTCAAATGTTTTAAACATCACAGAATTACCGTCTTCATCTTCAGAGTTACAGTCTCTGAATAATTTCTTCTGTGATATTTTCACCTTCTCTTCCTCAGTTTCCTCTTCACTTTCCTCAAAAGCGCTCAGTGGAGAATAAGAAATGTCACACTCACTGAAGTCTGCTTTTGACTGTAGTAAACTGAGCTGACTTGTATCTTTCTCACTACACAGATCTTCTCCTGTTCCACTTTCGTGAGAGGATACGAAGTCATAAAATTCAAAATTACAACTATCATCTGTGGTCTGTGTATGCTGAAATGTCTCTTGAGGCTTCTGAACATGTGCAAAAGAGGAAGTACTTTCACTGATTAAATTTAGAGACTTCATTTGTGGTGAACTCTGAACCCTCAATGTATCGTCATTATTTGGGACATTTTTTACATTATTAGATGGTTTCTCACTCTGTGAGATTTGCTCTACTTGACCTGGGGAGCAGCCGGGCTTTGGAGCAGCAGAACACGTCATCTTCCTCTCTAAAGTGTTTGACAAAGAGTCTACAAGATAATCTCCTGCCCTGCTTGCTGCAAGTAGAAAATGGCTGTAACGTTTGTAGTGGGATGGAATGGTGGAATTGCACAGTAAACCATCAGGACACTCTATGAAAAGAATTAAGCAGAGAAGTAATGTTAGTATCTTTGCAAATATAGTTGGAATGCTTATTAAAATAAAAATCACACATGAGCCAATTTAAAAGCTTTTTCTCATAAATGCAGCTATAGGAGGATAGAATGCACAAGTAAAAAGTATGACCTCCCACCCCAAGCTGGCTAGAAAGGAGAATGCTTCCAACCTAAAAGCAAACAGCTAATGTTAATATAGCACTATGCCTGAATTAATACTCCTCTAACAAGAGGAGTACTTAACCCTGTTCCAATGCTGTGCTAATGTAATCATATGGCTTCTAGTTTTGAATTGTCTCACAGGCAAGCAATGAGCTCAGAGCAGTAGCACCAGAAAGAGCCAGTAGACATGTTTCAAAATAAACGAAATCTTGGTTCTGAGTCAGCCTGAAATTCGATTTCAAATTGTCTGCTGGGTCACACAATAGAGAAAAAAAGAAGCTCATGTTTTACTTCTGTGAAAAAAGTATTCAGCAAAAAATCTGTGGCTATCCTCTAAGCCTTTTTTGTTGAGAGTTTGCTGGCCTAATGTTGGAGGATTTTAAGGTTAATATGTCGATCACTCAGAGGGATTTTGCATCTGTTAATTATGGGAGCAAGAGATGGAAATGAGGTGTTAACCATCTGCCTTATCTTAAACCACTGCCAAAATCAGGATTAAAGGACTCGCACTGAAGTGAATTTAAGTTCTCTTCATCCTTGAAGACGAAACTTCAAAGAAACTTACAAAGATATAAAAAGCAAAGTGACTCTGTTACCTAAAAGAGCCTTTACTCAAGTTTCCTGACTGTATGCTGTTTCAAAAATTACAAGGTATGCTAAGAACATAGAATCATAAAATCATAGAGATCAACTAGTTCGGGAAAGACCTTTAAGATCATTAAGCCCAACTACTACCTCAGGACTGCCAAGACCATCACTAAACCGTATCACTGAGGGCCTCATCTACACCTAAATACCTGGATCTGTTCGGACATGGTTATTTCCCCACACAAAACTAGCAACTGGAATGCATCAGTTTTATTCCTCTTGAACAGAACTCAAAACAAAATTGTGTTGTCTTATGATACAGAATGATCATGTATAATTCTGTCTAAAATTTCTAAAATATACTAGACCAGGGGCTAACATTTCAAGTAAATTAGCATAACGGACAGATTTCAGCTTCCAACCATCCATACACAACTGGACAAATTATACAGCCACATGGATACAAGATAATTTATACCTAAGGGGAAAGAAATTCAGTGTCAGAAGTAGAACCCTCTTAAGCAAAGGAGGGTTTTTGCTGACATTGACTTAGTAATTGAAACAGGCTCCATTATTTTAAAGTAGTGAGTATGCACCTTCAATTTCTTCAATAAACTACTAAAACCTGAGCTTGCTGAACAACCATAAATCTTGATCGCTACTCTACAGAGATCAGGTTCTGATGTGAGATATTCATGTCAGATTTCCATGTTCTTCACAAAGAACCAAAAACCTCATACAAAAATAGTACTGATAAATGACCAGTAATAACATTCTAAAAATCATATCAACGACTCTCTCAGATTTTGAACTAAATATGAAAACTGAAGTTTTACAGCAACATTATGTGAGAAGCCTTTTAACTTTTCTCTGAAGGCTTTTTTCTTACTCTCTGCATACCTTTTTCATTGGATCCTGGAGTGTCCAAACATTCAGCAACGTGCCATCGAGGTGTCTGGACCAACAGCAAAGAGAAAGGCATCTGACAGCTCGGGCAGCATCCATCATAAACGGGCTTTTCATTTTGTGAGCTCTGGTCCATCAGGCTGCTCGTGCTTTCCTGGGAGTACACACTACTGTCATCTTTACATGGATCCGCATCCTGATTTGGCCCTGATGCCTGCTCGGTATTCTGAAGGGTATCAGTTTTTTCTACAGACTTTTTTCTTTTTCTATTTGTCTTCCTTTTTGGCCTGCACTTGCCATCACTTACTGTCTGCACAGGTGTAGAGATGCTTTCTGCATTACTCTGATGCTTTTTTTTCCTAATGGATTTGTACTCCCAAATGTCCTCTTCCAACAAGGTATCGTCAGACATGACAACGCAGGAATTATTCTCCTTTCTTTTAAGCAACAGTTCACAAATTTACCATTCCTTCCACTAATATGTTTACTCTTCTGTCCCCACTTCACTATCTGACGCAAAGCACCTAAACTCCATTTTAAAAGAGCAACACTGGGCCACAAACCACACAACAGTCCGTGATGGGACTGAAGCATGGTGAATCCTAAAAATAACTTAACGAGCGTCTCTTTGAACACTTGTAATTACTCCTTTTAAACAGAAGCTTAAATGAGATGCAGCACGACTTGCAGGGTGAGCCATTCCCCCCAGTGTCCCCCTCGCAAGCGCCCAGCCAAGCCCGGCGCGGGGGGTGAAGCCCCGCCAGCCCCGCTCCCTGACTGCCCCCTCGCTGCCCCGAAGAGGGATGATTTTAAACGAAAACAACGAAGCGTTCGGACACGGGATCGCTGCCGGGAGTCACCGCACGGAGAAGGATAACACCGGCCCGGTGCTGCCGGGGGGGCCGCGCTGAGGTCCTGTGCTGAGGTCCCACCGCAGGCGGGTGCAGCCTGGTCCCAGCCTCCTGTGGGCACCGGGGGCAGCCGCCGCCTCCCCTCAGCTTCCCGCCGCTACCGGGGTCGCCGGCGCCCGCACCTCCTTAGCCGTTCCCGCCGCGGCAACACATTCGCTTCCGCACTTTCGTCACGTCCGCTATCGCTGAGCTTTCCGCATATGTCATAAAATCCCCACAACCACCACCCAAAAAAAAAAATCCCACCGCTTAAATTATTGCTGCCTTGCTTGGAATTTGTCCCGGTATTCCGCGATCTTCACGTGTATTCCACTTATAAATAAAAAAAGGAATAGGGCGGGGAAAGCGGGCTGTGTGGAATCTGCTGAGCTGGAATCCCCGCCGGGGATTCTCTTCACGAATATGCTTCTGTGAACATCAAAGCTATGTGAGGACACGGCATGAATGAGAAGGTCCGGCATTAAGACAAACGATGTATTGCGTGTTTGTGCTTAGGTATTATTATTATTACAGTTATTATTATTATTAATTACAGCTGTCTTCGCTGGCGCTGCGGGACGTGCCGAATGTGCGGCGGTGAAACAGCAGGCGGGTAAACAGCGACCGGCCCGGGCCTTCGGCTCGCCCAGGAGCTGTCATGGCGGCGGCGGGGCTGGCGGGGCTCCTGCCCGCCCAGACCCAGCTGGAGTACGCCCTGCTCGATGCCGACACTGCCCAGGAGAAGGAGAACTTGGTCTACCAGTACCTGAAGAAGATGGACAGCCGGGAGCGGGACCTGACGGTGCCCGAGCTCGGCGGAGGTGGGTGGCGGGGCAGGCCCCGCGGCGGAGCGCGGTTCGGCTGCAGGGCCCCTCGGCAGAGGTGGCTGAGTTGTAGTGCTCACCGTGTGGCGCTTTCCTTCAAGTCCCGCTGCCTGCGAGGGCCGTGTAGTTATGGCCCCGTTAGCCGCTTTGTTTTATTTTTTTAAAGCACTTCTAGTCACAGGAAATGTCACTCCCGAAAGCAGCAGGAGCAAAGGACAAGAAGAAAGAATCCTTTTATACGTGCTCCCCCTGCTACTGGTTGCAAAAACCTATTCTTAAAGCCTTTCTTCTAAATCTCTGTTAGTTTCATTAATTTTACTTTCCTTTTTCTTTTTTAATAAAGCCTTTCCTTTCTGTACAGTATGTTGGTATGTCTCTCCTCTGGTCATAGCAAGAAACTTACCAAGTCTCACAGCTTTCTCCTGAGTTCCCTTGGTTTCACTGCAGCCATTTGGGATGTTTCCTGGCTCTCTCTCCCCATGACTTACCTGTGCTTTTCAGGTTTCTTCCCCTGATAACACAAACTGTCCTGGAGATGTCATCCTTCTTCACTGTTGCGCCCATTTCCCTTTCACAGATCTCACACATTCTGTATCTCTTCTTCTGCTAAATATGAAATCAAAAGTTAAGTCTTGGAAGACCTTGCAAGTCCTGCTCAGGGTCCTTTTAACCTCATTGAGGCTCTCTGCAGCTCTGCTCATGTCTGACTGCAAGACACAGACCTCAGGAGGTAAACTTGTATCATGGGCACAAATTCTGACTTATAATCATTGGAGCAAAGTGAATGCTCCTGCTGTCTAGATTTGGACCTCTGAGTTGAATTTTCAGTTTTGTAATTCACACTGTTCACTTTCTGTGTTCTGTCAAAGCTTCTTTCTCCTCTAAAAAGAGTTCACATGGGTAGTCAACACTGTTTACTTTCAGTATATTTTATGAAAGGTATTTTAATTCTAGTGAAAAGAGGAGCAATGCCATAAAATAAATACCCCACTCTTTTAAAATGTGAACAGCAGAGCCATTATACCATGGAAATAGTGCATATACTTGGTACCTATTATAGTCACCAGATCTGAAAGTGTGTGCATCCATTTCTGTTTATAAGTATATGGCGGTAGAGCTCAATCCTCCCCTTAGTGAAACTGAAAACAAGCCTCCTGCTGGCTTCTGCAGCAATAACCTCTCCTGGAGCAGTAAGAACTTGGTGTGCTGAAGCTGTCAGAATGGAAGTTTTGAGGATTTTTAGATTAGTCAGCGTACTTTTTTTTTTTTTTAAATAGACCTTCAGGAATTTAGTTCAGCTTTGCCTTGCCTCACATCTGTCTTTCTCCCACCCATTATTTTCAGAAGTGTTAAGTGATAATAATGGCAGACTGTATTCTAGGATATTTATTTCTTAAGTTGAGATCAGTTCTAATGCAATCAGAGTGATAGCAGTTACCTGTGAGAAAAGAATGCTTTCATGCTTCATATCGAGTGGTTAAAATAAATGACCAGGATTACTGCCAGGTATATCTGAAAAGGCTGTATTTCTTCCCTTGTAAAGGGATTAATTTATACCTGTCACCTCAAACTTTGAAAATCAAGATCAAAACTGTAATCACAAAAATATTTCAATCATCTCTTTTCAGAGTTCTTTACAAACATGTTGGAAAATCATTAGGATTTTAACAGTTCTTCAGTTTACTACCATTTTTGTGGGTTTTAAATAGTTGTTACCTATATGACATTATTAGGGGTTGAATAAAATAGATCATGCTTTTAAATATATGAAAATGGTTCTGAGGCTTGCATGTTCTTTCAGTTAAAAGGTGCCTGTTAAAATATATGCACTGCACTTTCATTAGTTTAATTTATACATTTAATACATTTAATATATTACATTAAATCTCATGAATAATCAAACTTTTCATTCTTCCCTGTGAGGGTGCTGAGGCGCTGGCACAGGGTGCCCAGAGAAGCTGTGGCTGCCCCATCCCTGGCAGTGTTCAAGGCCAGGTTGGACACAGGGGCTTGGAGCAACCTGCTCTAGTGGAAGGTGTCCCTACCTGTGGCAGGGGGTTGGAACTGTATGATCTTAAGTTCCTTTCCAACTCAAACGATTCTATGATTCTCTGAAGAGTGGTGGAACATAAGGATGAGTTGATATATAGGACTTTTGGTTTGCTTTTCTACCTGTGTAGAAAGAGATGTTGAACTTTTTTATTTCTTTAAAGTTAAACACACCAGGAGTGTTGTGTGGTGGTGTGCAAATTAGCTGTAAGTATCTGCCTTTCCCTACAGTTCCCCTAACTGGCTATCACTGTTCTCTGAATTCCAGATCTACAATGGTTAAACACTGAAGGTCCTATTTCTCTTCACAAAGACCTTTGTGGAAAAGTTGTGGTGTTGGATTTCTTTACTTACTGCTGCATCAACTGCTTGCACCTGCTGCCTGATCTCCACGCATTAGAGCACCAGTACTCTGATAAAGGTAAAAGTGCTTTGGCTCGCTTGGAATAGAATTTCCTGGCACTGTTGACAGTGGAGTAGCTGAGTCACTTTGTTGCTGGTTACTAAACAGCTGGCAAAATTTCAGGGGTGCCTAAAAATGTCTTCTAATCTTTTAAGTAGCCTAAAAAAGGTGACTGTGTGTACTCCCATCACATTTTTAAATGGGGTTATATAAGGTATCTGTTGTGTCTGTATAATTAAAGAAACAGGATATATGCTCAAAGCCCAAATCTGATATCCTCATAAATAAGGCTATTTGCAAAAAGCTACACAAGGATGTAAGATATGGGTTCAAAGTTAATACAAGTATGTAACCCGCTACACTTGACTTAAGGACTAACTCTGAGAAGAATATAGATGGCAGAATGGATGCAGTTAAGATCACTTGGAGGTTTTTTTTCATTCTAACTGAAATAACAAAATATGTAAGCTTGGTTTAGAAGGTTGGGGTTTTTTTGCATTGGCATCAAGTTATATACTATTAGTAGTCCTGTATTCTGGAGAGGGAATTAAGCTTTTGAAAGTCACATCTGAAATGATATCTTCTCTCTCTCTTTGAGTGAATAAAAATATAGGGTAATTACTATTTAGAATGCAGTCTCTTGTCATCATGATGACTTGACAGAGATAAGCTCTGGTCTTACACAGAATGTATCAGCTGCGTGCTTATCTTGGATATTTTAATAGACTGAACAGTGAGATGAACAGTGTTACTTTCAGCCCTAAAAATACTGCATTAAATATAACATATATGCAGTAAATACCCTTATCTTATAAAGTTTAAGCTTCTGTTTCTCCATTGGCGTTTCTGATCGGTTTTAATTTTGGCAGCATTTATTATTGCTGCCTTCTTTCACTAGAAAAAGAAATTACAATGTCTTTGAAATTTCAAGTTCTTTAAGGAGTTCACTTGTAGGCTTACACAGTGCTTGACAGAAGACTCAAACTAAATTTTCTTCTTTGGAAAGCTTAGCTGTTTGCTTTGGAGAAACTGAAGATCAGGTGTAATGTTTCAGATATAAGGAACTTTAATAAGGAAAACTCATGGCATTTTTTTGGGAGGGAGGCAATTTTAAGTAGAAGGCGATTAGCAAATTATAAATGGACTGCTGTGGATACAAGCCGTGCTGGGAAGAAGGTCGAGATGTCAGGAGATTATACTGATCATATAATGAATAATATCTTTAAATTATAAACATTTTGTAGCACAGTGTTACTGTATTACTGTATCTGTCATATTCTTAATCTGTTTTTTAAGAGCAAGCTGTTCAATCAGTTGATAACAAAATATTAATTTTAACAACTTGTCCCCACAAGCTTTCTCTTTAAAGTATTTGAGCATCTCTTCACTGGTGCTGAAGAGGCTGCAGCACTGAACTGAACTGAAACTCCACTTGGAGACACATTTTTCTGTTTGACTTGTATTAAACTTCCTGTCACAGGAGTTATTACTTGAGGAAAGTACTTTGCTGATAGGTGATAAATCCTTCTTCTGTTTGAGCTATCCTGTTCCTACAGGAACCAGAGTGAGAAAAAAAAGAGACTTGGGATGAAGGTGGAGGTAAAAGGAAAGAAGAGCAGGTGTGTGGAACATTAGTCTTGATTTTAATCCGTTAGGAAACAAAGGATAGTAGTTGGATTCAGGAAGAGATTAAAGTGCTTGAAGGTTAAAACAAAGATACATTGTTCTTTTCACTGTAGATCTCCCTTTGGTTATTTTCTGCTCTTTTCATGTTTTGACTGTCAGCGATTTCAGGATTATTTAATCTTTCTTTGCTGTGTTAAGTGTGTAAATTTTAGCATTACAGTAATATGTATAAATATGTCAAGGTAGTAAGAGTTGTGGGGTTTTAAGCCATAGAAAAATACTTCAGTAGATGGTCTTATATCAATGTGCATCTTCTTCACCAAAGGTAAACACCATTTACCAATCACGAGGAGAAAGAGGAGGGAAGAGTTGTTGACTTGAGAAACTTGAGAAAGATGAAAGGTGGAAGAATAAAACTGAAGTAGAGAGGATACTGGACATAACAAAAAATGTTTTAAGAATGTCTTCAGCCATATTCTGGAGTTTCATTCTATTTTATTCTGCTCTTTAATAGAAGTCCCTTCACTTTTAGTTGGGTTAGTTCCAAAAATCTTACCACCTTTCTGTGATAACAAAAAACCTGATTTTGGCTCATCAAAAGATGAGCGACGTGATTTCTTTTGGCAGCAGAGAGTCAGTGAAATACATAGTGAAACTGCAGCTTTACTGTAGATCTGTAAACACAGCATTTATTTACCCATTTCATGTATATATTTACCATGCTATAGAAGTGGCAGAGGGTGCTGACCTAGCACACAATATTAGTCAGAATGAAAACAAGCATCTTACTCAGACAAAGCATCTATCTCATAATGCATTTGGCCTGTTTGAATATTTGAAGGAACGTTGCCTTTGTTTTTCTGCATAACTAAAAACAAACCTCAATACTGATATAATGTCTTTTTTTGACTATACATTGTGCATGTACATTTCTGATACTCTGATTACTTTGTTTTTAGTGCTGTTCAAATACCCTTTTATGTGGAGTATGTTGAAATTTCAGCAGTGTGATCATCAGACGTGAGAAGTCTGAACACAAGAAGCTCTATTTTTAGGGTGATCCTAAACCATTTTTTATATATATATATATAGTCATTGTACATATGCACATAGTTCTATTGTCTGGAACTTCAGGAGATTGCTTCAAAATGAAGACTGCTTTCCATAGGATTAAATGTCACCTAGCATCTTTATCAGATATGTTCTCGCTGCTATCTTCAGTGGTGCTATTTCTGTGTTTCAAGTGGCATTCAGGAAGTTATTTTAAACTCCAGTGCATATTCAGTTCATGTTATCAGCAGTCCAGAAATGACTTCTATAAGAGGGAGTACTTTTTAATATTCAGAAATAGCTTGGCTTAAATCCAGTGTTGTGCTCTGTTATAATCCTTTGAATAAAGTGTTTTAAATGGTGTGCATATTCTTACATCTCAGCATAGCATCCATCAGTTTCCAGAAGAGCTTTCTTCAGTAGAGGATGTTCTAACTTGTTTGTCCTGTTCAGGTGTTCAGTATAGAATTGCCTTTCTAGCTTTAATGGTATTGTTGAAGGACAAATACAAGTGCTGCTGCTGATCCTGTTACAGTGAAAATATTTGACCTGCTCTTTGGAGTACAGCAGTTCATGATACTACAACTTCAGCTATCTGATACTGCAACATGCTGTGCTTATAGCATTGATAAAGACTATATCAGTTATAGTGATTTTATAATTCTGTTTCTGTGGAATTCTTATATTCAATTAAGTCTTTTATTGTGCAGCACTTTAGCTTTTTCTGTTGTCACACTGAAGATCATATTCTTCTCCATGAACACTGTTTTATGGCTGGGGAGAAGGGCTAAAAGAGAAAAATAGTTTTCCACTTCTTTGTAACTGAATAAAAGCCAACTTGAGATTAAATTAGGTTTTCTGGAAGGAAACAAACTCATCAGAGCTCAAATAATACAAGTGTTTAAGACCTGAAATAATTGCCTTTCTTACATTTCTAACACAAAACCAGAGCTGAGGGTAGAACAAAGACGTCCAGCTAATCAGATTGCACCTCTACTGTAGAGGTAGGAGAAAAGCATAAAAGTAAATACTACATTCTGTTCCAAACCATGTCCTTGGATGCGGTTGTTTGCGGTTGTAACTTTTTGGGCCCTGGTTCAGGCCCTCTCTGATCAGAGGGCTGGTTTCACTGTTCTTGCAGTGGCAAACTCCACTGACTCTTAACTGCAGAGCTTTTGGAGGGCTGTTTTGCAAAAGCATTTCATTTTTACATATTTGCTTGAAGTTTTCCAAACAGTGAAGCCCTTTAATTCATTAGGTAGTAAATGCCAAATAACAGTAGTGATGTAAATTTCCGGTTTAGAATGACTTGTTGTGTGACACATAACAGTAGATGCCAAATGAAGTAAAATGCATTAAATAGGTGAGTTGTTGCAGAAAAAAAGCACACTTCTGTTGGATTAAAAATCAAAATGATAGAATGCTAAATAAATAAAATTACTTTCTTTGATAAGGAGAAAGTTGAATTATGCAAGCTGCAAAAAGTTAGTTTGTGTGCAGCTTTCCTTCTGGGAGCACTAATTCTGGGTTTTGATAACTACATTTGCAACTGGCAGAATGAAGAGATGAAAACTGGGAAAGAGAGTTACTGTTCTAGCAACTGTGAGAAGCTGGAAGAGAAGAAATAAATGTGTTAGCAAGGTGATTACAAATATTTAGGTTATGTTCTGGTTAGGCTATTTTCCTGTCGTAACCAATGGTTATATTTGAATGAGAAAAAAATTGCCTTCTAAAAACTCAAATAGCTGAAACTCACTCCCAAGTCTTCTTAAAACCTTGCTGAGAAAACATTTATTTTAAAACTAGTCTTTTCCAGATGAGTGTCCTTTCAGGAGGGCTGTTTCTGTTGGCTGCTGTTCAGGATAAATATGACAATATTAGAGTAAGCACGAAGTAACAGAACTTGCTTACTTAGAGATGCACATTGCATATCTGCCTTTATCCTTTCTAACTGAATTGTATCCTACTTATCCAAACGTAATAGCTGTTCGGCCAAACCTATTTTGTCTGTAGTAGCGCAATACAACATTTTGAATTGCAGTGATTATGCGTATGAGCACAAATTAGTCTGATTTAAGAACCTTATGAAGTTCTTGAGGGATCTACAGTCATATTTCAGAGTATAAGCATCATCAGAATTGAATTAGATTGGATAATGGCTCTTCTCCCCTTGTGCCACTCTGTATGGACTCCAAGTCTTTGCTCTTTGGAATTACTTCTATTACTGAAAAAATACAGTACTGTAAGGAATCCACCTATAGACATTGGTGACTGGGAAGGAAGGAAACACCACAGGTACTTCAGTGGTGCTGATAAAAGTGTTTGCAAATGCTAAATTATGTTATAGACTGGGGGAAAAATAAAGTGCTTTTTGTCAAAATAATTTCTTATACTATGGTAAAATATAACTCAAGTCGGGTATCAACTCTAAGGATATTTTCCCTTCCCATTTAATTTCACTCCTCTCCTCCAAATAACAAAAAAGGTCACATGAAAATTTGAAACTTTTACTTGCACAAAGAAATAAAGATCCCAGTTGTTTTTTGTGGTTGCAAAATGCTTGCACTCTCCAGAAACATGAGTGGTATTTGGACAAGTGGTAAGGTTAATGGCTAAGGGTTTCCATTAGATTGACAGTTCTGGTTTAAAATTACTGTAATGCAGCTTTCTACAACTTCATAGTTACTATTGTTACCTTCCTTACTTCAGGCAGAATTGACATGTTACTTCAACTATAACAAGATTATGCTTATGGCTAATAGTATTCTTCTAGTACAAAGAGAGACAAAGTATGGCATTGATGTCATATGCACAGTTTACTTCATTTGGTGGAGATTACGCTAGTAAAACAAAATTTAAAGCCCTGCAAAAGGATGTAGTGGGTTTTGGTTTTGTTTGTTTTCCTCTTTTTTAGCTCCTAGACAGTACTGAAAAATGTCTTAACTGAAGGAAGGCTCTTAATTCTTTTTCTGTTGGGTAGGAAGGGGGAGTGGAAAATTTGGGGCTGCTTACATAAGTGTTTACATGGGGGTGGAAGGAGATTTATTTCTCATCACAAGGGAAAAGCAGCTGAAGTCTGAGCCGTAGATTTTTATTTCTGTGTTCAAATTTCATTAAACTAAGAAAATAAGCAAAGGGTTGCTGTTATGTAAGCAGTGTATAGAAGCAGACTTATATTACTTCATGCTTATACAACACCTTCATACCAGAATTTCAAGTGCAGTTATCCCTGATATCGGAAAATCTAAACTCTTCGTTGTCTTCATTATCCATATATTGAAGTTAAACATTTTAAGGGGAGGGGCAAAAGTCAATGATTTAATCTTTTCCTCCTCCTTTTTTAATTGTATGTTAAGGAAAAGGATTCAGGCCTTTCAGGTTTATACCAAGTGCTATTTGTCATTTTGTCATAGCTGTCAATGTTGCTATTTGAAATATAGAATACTGTATTGATTTCAGAAGCCTATACATTTTTGTTATTGAGTTAAATACACCAAGGTAACTCTGGACTACAGAGTTCAATGTTACGTTTGTGATTCCTAGTTAACTGTGGAAAAGAATTCAATGCCTAAAACACCATAGTTGTGTATACGCATCAAAAGACAAAGAGGTGTCATAAACATCTGAAAAAACCGAAAGTATCAGTTGAACTGCTACAACTTGCCCATAATTATTTTGAAAGTATTTTCTACCTTAGTATGTAGAGGTTCAGGAACTAAGAACAATTTCTGACATTAAATGTAAACCAGCTGGGGAAGTAATGGTCCTAAAGTTCAGTCATTTTACTGAAATGTTATTTCTGAGTTTCAGTATTTTGTCTGCACAGCTATTTATAGCCCTACTGAGATGCAATTGCTTTTTGTTTGTTCAAACCCTTTTATTCTGGAAAGCAATCAGTCACATTGTGAGATAACTGTGCTTCAGTTTTACTTTTTAGTCAAATATGTTTCAGTGCATGACTTTATTTTTCCTTTCAGATGGTCTTATTATTGTTGGAGTCCATTCGGCGAAATTCCCAAATGAAAAAGTTCTGGATAACATTAAAAGTGCCATTCTGAGATACAATATTGTCCACCCTGTAGTAAATGATGCAGATGCAACACTGTGGCATGAACTCGAAGTGTCCTGCTGGCCAACTCTGGTCATTCTGGGGCCTCGTGGAAATATGCTCTTTTCGCTTGTTGGAGAGGGACACAGAGAGAAGTTGTTTTTATTTACTTCTGTAACACTGAAATTCTACAAGGAAAGAGGACAAATCAAAGATAACAACATTGGAATAAAGCTGTACAGAGACTCGCTCCCACCTTCTCCCCTGCTGTTTCCTGGCAAAGTGACCGTGGATCATTCAGGAGAAAGGCTGGTCATAGCAGACACTGGACATCATAGGATATTGGTTACTCGAAAGAATGGACAAATTCTACACACTATTGGAGGTAAGGGTATATAAGTTTGTCACAGTAATTTTAGTTTAGGAGTAGAGTATGTTTGCTGGGCCTATTAGTATAATTACATATATAGTATAATATGAATTACAAAAAATACATTTTATATTCTTATGAAAGTGTTGCAGATGGGTTTAGATTGAAGTGGCATACATCAACATCCAGCAGCAAGGAAGGGAAAAGAGACAGCAATGCGTCCCTTTTCAATAGAAGAAATGAATGCTGAATTGTGATGGTGGTGGCACATGGGGAAGCTTTTGGTGTGTGTTTTTAGTTTGGTTGTTTTTTTTAAAATGAAGAGCATTCCTGTATAGGATTTTGGAGGAAGGGAGAATTACTGAGGACAGTGGCATTGCACTAGTACATAGGCACCTAAAAATGAAGTTGCTTTAGTGTATGTGAAAAGGCCTGTGTTGTCACCAAAATTGAGGTGTAACATACAACCAAGTTACAAAAATAGTAGTAGTATTTTAAATTTAGGTACATTTGTTACCAAGTTTATATTAGTACCATTTCAGCTTTAAAAACCTAATCTCTTTAACTGATTTTGTAAAATTACTGTCTGCTTTACACTGCAAATCAAGAACACTTGTACACTCTTCGTATGCTTTACTCTTTCAGAAATGAAACATTTGGATTTGTTCCTTGTTAGAATCTGTTACAGTGGTAGAAGTTACAGCTTAATGCACCAAGTACATAGATGTCAGGACAGTCCATTCATGAGAAACCATAACTGACAGATGTAGGAAGTGGTTGAATCCTCAGATCATTGACAACAATCATTCATTTATGTCTCAGAATCAGGACCTGATGGGTCCTATATTACTGAGTCTGATATTGGCTAATGCCTGTTCCATGGTAGCATCCTAAAAACCTCATAAAAATACCAGTGGCACTGCTACTTAAAGAAAGGAAGAAGATCTCCTGCTATTTGAAGTAACAGTGCATTGGGTAGACAGAGTAGTTACCCAAGTTAACCTGATAAAGGCATTAGTCTTAATACCCTTCTCCTGTGGGAAGTATCAACAGGATTTCTTATGGCAAAAGTGAGAGAATTTGGTTTCTGTTTGGTAGGTGAGATAAAGTGTCCAGCAACAAGCTACCCTTTAGTGTTCTGGGACAGTCATTAGACAGCAGTTCAGAGGGAAATACCCTATCCCCTTCATGTGGCATTCCCTGGGGGTGTGCACCCTGGCACTTAGAAGGGGAACTGCTGGAATCTGACACACCAGCACCTCAGTCCTTTGTGTCTGTTGAGGTCTAAATTGTCTTCTGACAGTAGGTTGTAAAATTCTGTGTATTTCAGTGACTCAGTTAAATGATTCAGTGGGCAGAAAATAATGTAATGAAGTTGATAATACAGTAACAAATGTGGGCATGCACAAAAGTTGAAATTACTATATTTGCATCATAAATCATGATGCACACATAACTCATACCTAAATGTCTTCTGCTGACACATACTGCTAATGCGCTTTAAATGGTACTCCCGCTGACATACAGTGCTTACCTTCATACTGTTATATTCAGGTCATGTTCCTTTCTATTTCTTGATGGTTCTGTGTACAACACTGTCACTCCATCATTCTTACTGTTCTTTTGTGTAATCAGTTCCATGGTATCTTTTTCCTAATTGTTACTAATGAGGAAATGCTGCTAATCAAATATTAGTTTCATTTGTGGTAACACCAAAATCTAAACCACTGAAAGTGAGTTGAGTTTGGGAAATTAAAGTTTTCCCTGATGGCTTGATTTGATATAGTTAGGAATAAAAAAAGATGTAGTTCTTTTATTTCTGTCTTGTGTTGTTGCTATTATCCTTTAGTACAAGAGAACAGGAACAAGTTAAACCCCTCTTAAGACTTCTCTTTTGGCTCCTTCAATCTGCTGGTCACGCTCCTTTTGATGCAGCCCAGGATACGGTTGGGTTTCTGGGCTGTGTGTGCACACTGCCAGCTCATGTTCAGTTTCTCATCAACCAACACCCCCAAGTCCTTCTTCACAGGGCTGCTCTGAATCAATTCTTACTCCAACCTGTAGCTGTGCCTGGGATTGCCCCAACCCAGGTGTAGGACCTTGCACTTGGCTTGGTTGAACTTCATGAGGCTGGCATCAGCCCACTTCTCAAGTGTGTCAAGGTCCCTCTGGATGGCATCCCTTCCCTCCAGCGTATCAACCGAACCACACAGCTTGGTGTCGTTGGCAAACTTGCTGAGGGCGCACTCAATCCCACTGTCCATGTCACCGACAAAGATGTTGAACAGGACCGGTCCCAACACCGATCCCTGAGGGACACCACTCATTACAGGTTTCCAACTGGACATCGAGCCATTTACCACAACTCTTTGCATGTGGCCATCGAGCCAGTTTTTTATGCACCGAGTGGTCCATCTATCAAATTGATGTCTCTCCCATTTAGAGACAAGGATGTCGTGCGGGACGGTGTCGAACGCTTTGCACAATTCCAGGTAGATGACGTCAACTGCTCTGCCCCTGTCCATCAGTTCCGTGGCTCCATCATAGAAGACCACCAAATTGGTCAGGCAGGATTTGCCCTTAGTGAAGCCATGTTGGCTGTCACCAACCACCTCGTTGTTTTTCATGTGCCTTAGCATGCTTTCCAGGAGAAACTGCTCCAAGATTTTGCCAGGCACAGAGGTGAGGCTGACTGGTCTGTAGCTCCCTGGGTCTTCCATATTCCCCTTCTTGAAAATGGGGGTTGTATTACCCTTTTTCCAGTCGTCAGGAACTTCACCTGACTGCCAGGATTTTTCAAATATGATGGACAGTGGTTTAGCAACTTCATCCGCCAGCTCCTTCAGGACCTGCAGATGGATTTCATCAGGTCCCATGGACTTGTGCACATTCAGGTTCCTAAGATGATCTCGAACCTGATTCTCTCCTGCAGTGGGCGAGTAATGTGAAATGTACAAGGTGCTGTGAAAGCACCTCTTTGAATGTGTAATTTTTTTACAAGTTTAAATGTATGAATTTTGGTTTTGACTGTTTGGTTGTTTTGTTTTGTTTTTTCTAAAATTACTTTTGAGTTTGCTTTGTTTCATTTATAGGTCCAAACAGTGGAAGGAGAGATGGAAGATTTTCAGAGGCAGCTTTCAACTCACCACAAGGGATCGCTATAAAAAATAATGTTATTTACGTAGCTGATACAGAAAATCACCTGATCAGAAAGGTAAATTTTCTGCAAGGAAATTCAAACTTTAATCTCTTTTACCTTATTCTATTTACAGAGGTGAATATTGACACCAAATTATTTACTCTGATTATTTACTCTTTGAATACCCTCAACATCAGGAAGGAAATTCAGCCCAATATCTTATAAATAAATGCTGTTGTGCAGTTTGTTGTTTAAAGGCTACATATGCTTTTGTGCTTCCTTTCAAATGGAGGTGATATACATTACTTGCTGCAGCATATTTGATTTTTTTTTCCTAGTGACTCTTACTTTCCTGTTATGAGAAACACCTATTCTTAGTACTACAACAAAATAGTTTTTGTTTCACTTCCAGTAGTATCTGATTCTTATCTAAAGTTATTGTACTACTATGGTTCAGTGAGTATCTAAACTTCAGTGAGCTGTTTGGGTCTCTAAAGTACAGACTGGTAACTGCTGTAATACCAGAATTGTCTGCATGTGGAATTTTTGTTTTATTGAACACTTATTTTAGCTTGTTTTAGGATGTAGGAATGTTACTCTCTATATATAGTCATTGCATCTTACATTTCGCTAGGATTTAGAATTATGATTTAGAATAATGAGATTTTAAGTTTGTTGAAGCAATATAGTATTACCTTATTATTAAAAGTGTTTTATACATCTCAGAAGATCTTGTGCTCAGATACTCACTAGTATGATTTGTGATCAGAGGAGGTACTTCTTTACTTAGTTCGAAGTGCCTTTGTACTCTTAAGTGGGTTCATTGTGTGTTTCACTTCAAAGCACTTGTCCACAAACTCCCTGCACAGTATTCATTGTTGCTGGCTACCAGGTTTTATTCTGGGACAGGACCACGGCTCCTGGCTGGTAAAGAAACATTGTATACTAAAAATGAGCACTTTGCTCCAGGGTCCTCACCTTACAGACGCTCATCACTGTAGCCTGCTGACCACAGGATATGAAGTGTTGCAGGTAGCAAAGACAGCACGGAAACACCTGAAGATCCGGATCATGCTGCTTCAGCATTTTTGGCGATAATTAGCTGTTCTCTTTCATCTAAATGTGCCATGAGGGTATCCAAGACTTAGCATAATACAACAGGCTTGCTTTCAAATGCTTGTGCAGGCCATGGGCCTTGCAAGAAGTGCATTCGCTGCTACAAAAGTTAGAAGATTCTGTGTATGACAGACTTTCTTTTTACATGGTCTTCATGATAAATGCATGAGCAGTATTGGAAGTCAGTTAGAAAATGAGCAAAAGGAGAAGAAAAATAAAGGGATTTAAGCTGCAGAAATGAAATAATTTTTTTTTTTGCCCTAGGGCATGAAATAAACTGCAAAAGTAATTTGCTTTATACAAATTAAATGAGATGGGAGATATCCCATCTGAATTTTTATGTCATATTCCTATAGAAGTTTAAAATAAAACATCCACATCCATCAAATGAGTATTTCTTTAGAAGATTTTGGTGCTTGCTTCTGCAACTGCTGGGCAAACCTTGACAAAACAGGGTTAATTTTTGTTGAAGAGAATTCCAGATATGTGGTTTTCCTGCTGCTTCCTGCCCCCATCAGCCAGCATTGTGGTGAAACTCATTACATACATTTGTTAGGATTTGGGTTTTATTTGTCAGCAAAAACTCTGGTTTTGGCATCTAGCTCAAATTGTAACTTCAGTCGAGTTAATTTTGTACATTCAGTGTGTATAATTGTGCTCCTTGTAGATTGACCTGGAATTAGAGGTGGTGACCACTGTAGCAGGCATTGGGATTCAAGGTGTTGATAAGGAAGGTGGAGCAAAAGGAGAAGAACAGCCTATCAGCTCTCCGTGGGATGTGGTCTTCGGAAATTCAAGTATTGTATCACTTGAGCTTTTAACATCTCATATTTACACATGCATGGCTGTTTGCTAAATGTTTTCCTGTTTTGGTAATAATCTGAGATAGGAAAAAGTAAAGATTTACCTTACAACTGTGTCTAGAAACAGTGGTTTCATTTGCAAGTGAGACCTGCAGTTCTGCTTTGGATCCTGAAAAAACATGAACTGTTACTTGATGGCAGAAAAATTCTTTTGTAATGAGCTGTATAGTTACTGGGTCCAAACACAGGAGGAAATTGTAATTGCTTTTGTTAGACCAGTGCTTTTTATGCCAGGATCACTTAAGCAGCTACATTTTACGGGAAGTGAGCATTGTCTAGAAGTTCCTTTCCTTGACTATACACACATGTTTGACCATTTGTAAATATTTGAGTTTAGGAAATAAAAGTAATTTTAGTTTGAGGCCTCTGTTTATTCCTGTTTAGGTGACATAAAATCATTAGATTCAAGATCATGATAGAGTCAATCAGATAGGAGAGGAATAGCTCAGAAAAAACTTTGCAAGCATCAGTGGGTAAGAATGAAATCTTTGCATAATGGGATGCAAGAAGCAGCTTCTGAAGATTTAAGTAGCTTGCTTTCCTGATTCACATAACACACACCTGAGCTTGACATCACATAACTGTGATGATGTTTCAACTGATATTAACTGTGAGTTGATTCTTTCTTTTTTCATGTTTCCATTTCAATGTAATTCAGAAGCTGCAGATGCAAGTTTTTGAACAATGACAGAACAGTGCTTTAACGTGACATAAACCCCTTAGGTCACTATTTCAGACATGAAAATTGACTTCCAATATCAGGATTTCTTGAATCTGCAGATAATGGGGTGGGGAAGTAGCATGATTTAAGTCTAATAGTTTTAAGATAGAGGTGCTTTGCAAGATTAGTAAATCAGAACATTTTACTGACCTGGAAGCATTTGTTCTGATCTTGGGTCAGTTACGGGGGAGAAGACACACTCAAGTTTAAGTGAACATAAAGCTAGTTCATATAGATATCTTCTGGTACAAATACGTTGTCTGTACAGACACCAGCATCTGGTGCACCACCAGCAGCCTTGACTACTTAAATAAGCAGCTGTCATTAATTTTCAGATTTAAAACTTTTAATAACGTGTCTTCCACATAAAAATGAAAGGAAAAGAAGTTAAACTAAGGCACTTTTTCCCAGAGGGCACTTTTTCCCACAGGCTTTGCCAATGACCCTTACAATTTGTGTTAAGCATTTGAATTTCTACTTGCAAGAGGGAGGAGGAGTACCTGAATCTCACTGCATGTGGGTTGCTATTAATGAAGACATGAGTTCTGCTGAATTTTATCCAATCTGATTTTCCTTTTGTCAGCCAGTAGCCTGTTGTGTGACTAGCTGATATAGTTTTCAAGGTGTCTTGAACAAGCAAGCTGGTCTCCGTGGGATGTTACTGCAGAGCTGTTTCGTAGATCAGCAAAGGAGGAGACGAGTAACTAACTCATCAGTGCTTCAGAAACCTCAGCTGGTTAACAGAACTATTCAAAATAGCCTTCAATTTTACTTTTCATGATGCTTGCTTCTGCTTCTGCCAGTAGCTAAATATCTGTTGATACTTTCTGGTTTTGAGAGCTCTGCTTGTTAAATGTTGATTGATAGGATTGTTATCAACATGAGCGTAGTAATCACTGAATGATTCACCTGTAGAGGATTAGTCATCTGCACTCTTCAACACTGCTGAATTTTTATAAGCATTTACATAAAAATCAGATCTTCTGAACGCACTCTCTTCAGACCAGTAAAATTTTGTCCTATTCAATTAAAACCTACCAGTGAGTTGTCTGTTTAGAGCTCTACAAAATATAACCTGTCAGTTACAAAGAGATTAAACCAATTTAAATCCCTTCTTTGAGAGGGTAATAGGCCAAATAGATAAAATGGGGTTGGATTGTGTGTTTTCAGATTCTTTTTAAGACTTTTTTTTTTAATACGGCTTTGTGTGGGTAAAATAAGCAAGGAAAAACGTAAATAACTGTAATAGCTATATAAAATTCTTTTAAAAAACTATAACCAGAGAGGGATGTCAAAACAGAGGATTATACTGAATAGAATGCTGACAGGAGTCTGTCCCAGATCATGAGGAACCAGGGCTGTGTCTTGTAATCTGCAGTGCATTTGTCTTGCAGCATAGATACTGCCATCAGCTGCAGTGACTTCTTTAACTAAGTTTGTTGCCAGCCATCAAAATAGTTTGTCGACACTGCAGCAGAGTTTGTCAAAGTTGTGCTATTACTGCAGATTGCTTGAACCCAGTAGGATCTTCTGTTACTATCCCTTATACCATATATATAGATAGTATGCATTAGTTATTCAGTAAATGTGGGAAATCTTCATTCTTCTGGGCAGCCACCCAGCCTTCTGTTGGTGATTCTCAGTGTGCTGTCTTAAAGTATATACATTACTATCATATGTTAAAACTGGCATGCCAGTGTCTGTCTGTGCATATGGGTGGATGCAGTAATTGATGAGAGTTTCAGAAATCACTTTGGTTCATATCCACATAGCAGCACACATATTTTACATGTGTCTATATGTGTCTCTGCAAGTTGCAGAAGGTAATGGACACTTCAGCAACATAGGTTCATTATTACAAAATTCCTAAGTTTGACTTCTATGTTAACTGGCGTGGCATATGGGAAATAACACTGTACTTTCCTGTTTTCCTTAGAGCTATGTAGCTTACACAGTGTACAAGAGGCATTTTTTTCTTTTCAGAAGATAGATTTATGAATTGTATAGGTTTTAAACAAGTGATGCATCTGTGAGTTTCCTTTCAATGTCCAAAGCCATGCTATCCAGAACATGAAAGGGAGAAAAAAAGGAGTTTAAATGTTTATGCTGCTTATGTACTACACTGGGTACTGTTGAACAGTTTATGCTGACCTTTTTCAAAGTCTCAAAGGGAATGGTTACCTCTTAAGAGAAAAATATTTCTGTATCATTTCTATTTCTTGAGATTGTTCCTACACACAGTTTAGACTGTGTGTTACAGTATCACAGAGTGGTTGAGGCTGGAAGGCACTACCGGGGGTCACCTAGTCCAACCTCCCTGCTCAAGCAGGGTCACCCAGAGTACCTTACTCAGGATTGTCTCCAGACAGCTCTTGAATATCTCCAGGGGAGGAGACAACATTTAAAATATTGAGGGAAAAAAAGTTTATGAAGGCACATATAAGTTAATATTCAGAACAGATACTAAGCAGCATGCTTTTAAGCATCCACATATTATTTCCATGAGATAATAGGCTTTTGTTTCCCCATTTTATACAGATGCTGAAGTCTGAGGCAAAGACATTAAGTGACTGTGAATTACCCTTTAAAAGAAAGTTGGCACAAGTCTCTCTTTAAGGTAGGGGAGTTAATGGAGATAAAACATATGCTAGGATTCAGGCAGACAGTATTCTTCCTTGTTATTTATTTCTTTAGTTGTGGCCACTGAGCTTGTGTTTTACCCTTCCCTTTTAAAATTCTTGAATGAGCTCTTGTGGATTAAGTTCTGGCTTTGTGGAAGTTGGTGCTGAAGTTTGCACTGATATAGATTGTGCAGGAAATACAGGGGAGGGCCAGCAGCTTAAAAATACATCATTAAATTACTCGGTGCTTTTTTAGCTTTCTCTGTTGTCCCCTTCTATTTTTATTCAGTGGGTGTTGAAAGCAAGTGATACTTAAATGCACAGTTGATCTGAGCGTGAAATGTTCTTGATAGCTGCATTCTTGCTGGTAGGAACAGGACAATGACCTGCTCTTGGTGACATAACTGTGTGATCCGCATTCCAAAATCTGGTCTCAAATTGCATGATTGTAATCTATTTATAGCAACTCCCAAGTACAGTGTTGACCATGCTTTCATTAAACTAGTTGGAAATTTTTACGTCAGTTTAGGTTTTACATAGTTATGATTTAAATGAAAGTACAGTATCTGATCATACTGCTGCAATTTTTATAGCCCTTAAAAGGCAAAAGTATGTAAGATTATTCTTTTTCGCTCTGGGTGTCTCTGCTAGAGGGTTATTTGGTACCACTGCATTCCAGAGGAAAACACTTCTTTTTCCTGAATTACTTATGGTATCCTTCCTTAATTTTACAAAGAATTAAAGCAATAATTACTTCAGCATATGAACAGTTCATATATGAACTGTTTATGTCTGAACTGTCTGTATCTTGAAAGTATGCTTTCAACATGTTGCTCTTTCAACATGTTTCTCCTTCTAGTCTAGTCTCATTCTGGCATTGAGGCTCCAGCCTTCGCTGTCCTGTGAAAGGAATTTGCCTTGATAATAGCTGAAAATAAACGAACTGCTCTTGTAATCGTCAGGGATTAGTTGTGTATCGTTTTCGTGGACAGCTCAAAACTTTGAATTACTCTAGATGTATGTTATGTAATATGCCTGCATGATGTAGCAATGTACATAATTTGAATGCAAAAGGCCTTCTTGTCTCTTTAGCAATTTTCTATGCAAAGCATGAACTCAGAGATACCCCATTCAGCTTTGGGCAGCATCTGCCCTTGAAGTTCAGTTCCACAGAAAATTGTGTTAGAGACATCATTGACATGAAACAGCGTCAGCTGACTTATATTCTTGAACTAGATCCTACATTTACTTGTAAATGGTAATTATTTTTTATTTAAAATATTTGACATTTCAAAGAAAAAGTATCTTCTTCATTAGAGTTAGGGCTAAAGTGAAAGACTGATTATAGTGTTTTATTCCTATGTGAGAACTGTTTAAGGAGAAAAAGCCTTTTGAGAAATGTGACATTTAGAAGTTATGGCAAAGGACTGCAGTGAAGCAGGACATTACCCACTCTTGCTTTGGGAGGACTTCTGAAGCACACTGTTTAATTCTAGATACTCTCTGAGTGGGTCAACCAGCTTCATGCTGTAGGCAGAATCCCAGAGAGGGAGAAATAGATTGGACTGGAGGGTTCACATGTGCTAACATCATTTAGGTATGGGTTCTCTCAACCCTAAGTAGCTTTCATTCCTGCTCCTAAACTGGTATGTTCTCCTTTAAGCATTTGAGAGAAAACTGAGGAGGAATAAGCTTTCAGAACTAGTAGCTTTTTGTGCAATCAGCCCAGCAGACTTTATCTCTACAGGAACCTTGTTAAACTGTTGACTGAATGCTCTGATTCTGTATTCTAAGCCAAAATTTAGAGATTAAGGAGTTTATGGTATTGCTGAATAGCAATAGCAACAAAAGTTATTATTATTTCACATGTTCGCTATAGAAACAGGGAAAGAAATTAGTCATTTATGTTAGTATTTTACTATAAACATGCCTTTGACAGAAACATATGAAGACTGAAGTCTTAACACAAGGATGTAATGAGAGTTGTGACTAAATATCCAACAGTAATCCCACACATTTTAGTTTGACAGACTACTTTTCTAGTAAATTGGACTTCTCTACATCTTGACAGAATGGATGGTGGTGATTACTTTTTGCAGTAAAAAGAAGCATTTGAATTAGCAGTTACCATCTTAACAGATGTCAAACTTAGTAACATTTTGAAGTCCATAACTTGAAACTGTCTTCTATTAAAAAAAATATGGTATTTGTACTTGAAATCATGATTTCTCATTCTCTTTGTTCCACAGTCTGTAGTCTTGTTCTGTGAATTAAATGTGTGCTCACGATAAAGAAGTTAAAACTACAAATCAGACTTCTAAACACGAGTTGAGGTATCAGATACTGTTTTTAATGCAAAATTCCAGATGCAGAGCTGCTGACAATAAATATCCTTAACAAGTCTTACAGAGACATGGAAGGGCTCAGAATGAGACACAGTTTTTAACTGTTCCCGTTTGATGCTGGAAATGCTTTTGAATATGGAATGTGCATATTGGGGATCAGGGGAGACTGCAGTGCTGAAATACCCTCATGTGTACATGTTTGCTGTGCTTAAATAGGAATGAATAAAATGCATAACCAGACTTAGCTTTGTCTGTAGTTATAGTGATGTATCCCAACACTAAATAATCTAAATTCGTTCTTTCACGTTAATAAATACTGTCATTTCTACTTTGGATTTTTTTCTTAAGTATTTACTGACATTACAGTCAGAAGGCCAGAGTTAGAAGACTTGGGAAGGAAAGAGAAAATATTTAATTACAGTCATCATTTTTAGGTCCCTGTTACCTCCCATTGTATGACATCTCCTTGATATCTACTGAGTCCAGCGATTTCCCCTGATGAGAGGGCAGGTTTGTTAACTAAGAAGGAAAATTCCAGAAGCATTCTGTTTTGTAAAAGGTTATGCTGTTTGCATGATGGAACACTATGTGAAAGAGGTAGTGCAGGAAAAAGAAGAAAATGAATTTTTTACTCCTCCAAAAAGGATGATGTGTACTTGTGACAGTTCAGGCTGACAGTGCTAAAGCATTCCTTTGAGGCTTTGCTATCTCTGTCTCACTGAAGAAGAACAATCCTCTAGTTGTTCTGTCACTCAGAATTGGATTTAATTTGCTAAACTACCACTGACTTACGTGTAGGCGAGACTTGCACTCACAAATGCACATAGGCAGTGTGCCCATCTGTAAACTGGAGGGTGTGTTTTGGAGCCCTTTTTTGCCTCTTGTGATTTTGCAGAGGATGAGTGTACCAACAGACTGCTTCCTTGTTATTTTTTTAATAGTTAGTAGACAAGAATAATATTTTCAAACTTCAATCTATTTAGAAAATGTCAGTGGTGCCAGCTACAAAATCTGACTTTGATTCCCAGGCTTCTAATTCCCAGACTGGAAGTAAGCATGCAGTCCCCAAACAGGGAAGCTGGAAGAGTGGGTAGTCCTGGGAATGGAATCTCTTCAAACAGATATTGCCGTTGGATGTTATGAGATAAACTCTTTTCTGTGTGTCCAGATTGACTCACAGTTATTGGTCAGCAGTATTACTGAACTGTTTAAAGTTGTGTAGAGGACTGTTAAGTCTTACAACAGATATATAGCAGAGGAGGATTAAGGAGCTGAATCGTTGTATAATAACTGAAGTATTGTATAATATGGAATGCCAGTGCATTCAGAGCTCTAGTTCATTATTAGTGAATCTTTATAACATAAGCATATCACATTTGCAAGCCATACTTCGCTTTGATAGAGGCAGCACTAAAGATAAGAAAGCCTAATAAGTTTCTCCCTAATAAGGAGAAACTACACTGGATTTTTGAAACAGCTCAAGATAGGTTGGAATGTGGTGCTTAATTGAATGAATGTAAAAGAATTGCTTTGTTCTTTTATGTTGTTTTACAATAAATTCTTTAAAACTAAATTCTTTCCATTCAAGGATGATAAGGAGTTATGATAATGATGGCACTACCATAATTTTAGCATGCTGGTTCTCTCTGGCCTCCTTCTCCTGTGAGAACAGTACAAGGATGACACTGGAGACATGTCCTCAAAGTGTTCTATCCTGGAAGAAAAGGATTTTCTGTCTTTTGTTTCAGAACATAATGCGTTAAACTCTGTAGTGTCAGGCCCGTTGTGTGATAAAATACTTTAGCTGTGCAACTATAGGCGTTGGTCTTTTAGTTTTGTGTAATTTTGTTTATTAAAGTCCTGACATATTTTCCACAAGTCAGTACGCTTGTGCTGTTCCCATGTTTGCATCCATTCTCTTTGTTCTAATGGCCAGCCAGTAGAAAATACTTAAGTTGCATTAAAATCTATAATGGTTATGGAACTCCTATTTTTATTGCCTCATTCTCTAGTTGAAGAAAGGATTTTTCTCTCTATTGATCTTACATTTTCAGTAAAGTTTGAAATTAATATTGATACTTCTTTCCTGTGCCTCATATTTGATAAGCTTTTTAGTGTGCAGAACCAAAGTAAGAAACCTTTTCCATTCTTCAACATATAGCTGTCGCAAGGGAGTTTTCAGTGGATGGAATTAGAGGCTTGGATAGATGAATGGAATAGATTTTTCTAAAGTGCTCAGTTCAAGCCTTACTTCTTCATTTCATTGCTGGGTGAAGTGGATATTAAATAATTAACAAAGCACTTTTTGACATCCCTTATAATGAACTGTACAGCATAGCAAGATTAAAAACTCACTTTCTAAACTGGCTAGTGATTTTAGCATTATTCATTCTGGGACACTCAGAATAGTAGCATCTGAAGAGTGCAAGGTGTGCATCTTGGAAACATAAAATGCTGAAGTTGAACATGTACTATGTAGGAAGTAGTGAAATGATTTTGTAGACTACTTTCTCAATTTAAATCTCTTAGAAACAACCTCTAATCAAAGGTGATACTGTAAGGGGGTGTGTGTTTTGGTTTGAGTTTTTGATTGGGGTGGTTTTGGCATCTCCAGTACTTCGGTAACATCTGTGGTGACTGACTCATAAAATGTGTGTTTTCCAACTCATTTTGCAATCCTTTCTGCTCAACAAAAAACTTTTAGGTGCTTTGGAAGTTGAACTTTTATTCTTGGAGCTCTAGTTTACATAAAAACTGGAGCCACGTAGAGGTGCAGGAGAGAGTCAACAGGTTCCTTTGACCACAGTCATAGAAACTTGTGTCTTGATCCAGGAAACAGAAAAGGTTGAAGATAAACTGTGCTAAAATCATACCAGTACTATTCTGAAGAGGGCTCACAGTATGAGGAAATTAATTCTGGAGACAGAAGGATGCTTTTTTTCCCTCTTGCAGTGTGTGAAGTGGGAAAGGTTTAGGATTAAAAGAAAAACAGCAGGATCTCAGTTGGGGGAATGGTGGTAATTTCATTTTAGGAAGATTGATTTGGACTAGCTTCTCAGGTTTAAAACACTTGCAAGCATTTTACATAGAATTGCTTGTATTTTGAAACTCCCAAAATACTGGGGGGGGAGGGAGGTATCCATTAGATTTATTGCAGAAATACCTATGAGATGTTTCAAAAGTTCACGTGAATAAAAGTTTCCATGACCAATTTGAAGGTATTTTTCTTCTGAGTTGCTCATACTTATTCCAATACCTGATACATTCATTCAGAAATGAATGTGTCTTGTTTCTGACTAGATCAAACAGTTGTTTACAGTACGTGTAGGCTAATACAGTGTCTACACTTAGAAAGATAAGTGTCCCCATTTAAATGCAGTTTTTAAATGTCAACTTTCTGTTCCTTAAGATATTCAGAAGAGGCTAAGATAAGCAAATTTCTTTTGGGTTTCTTGTTTTTTAATGCTCTTTCACAACTTGTCTTCATGCATTCTTTCTTACACTGTAATGTGCTATGTTTAAAGCTATAGAGCACTTACATGTTCTTCACTTGCCATTTGTATCATATTATTTGTGAAGTGTTATCAGGGCAAGCTTCATGTAATTTATAGATTTGGACTGGTAAATAGTAGTTTTATACCTTCAGTTTTAAAAACTAGCTGCTTGAAATATGTTTGAACACTTCTTGATAGAAGGTCACCGTTGCTCAGATCTGTGTCTTGTATTTGTGATACCACATGTACATGCGCATAGGGAGAACAACTTGGAAACTGGAAAGGGGAAATCAGTAATTGCCCACATCACATCTAATGTTTGAATAGACAGCAGTTGTTGCGCTCCAGAGCGTAAATCTGCATGACGCACAGTCATCAGTTACCCTTATCTTAAAAACGTTATGTACTCTGCATATAATGTACTGCCATGCTTGTTTCTCTCCAAACCTGTAAACAACTGCCAGTAGCTTTTTGGAATATCTAATTTTCTCACTAACGTAGTAAAAAAACCCAAAACGTATGTCCCCTGCTGCCCCAAACCATTCTTAGCAAAGATAAGTACATATTTGTTGGCTAGTATGAATCCAAAAATAATAGGTGAAACATGGGCTCAATAGCAAAATGTTGCAAAGAGCAAATCCCATTTGAAGTATTGTCCTTAGGTAGGGATATTAAACATACTATTTTTATGTCTTGGGAAGAGAGCAGAAATAGAGTTTTTGATAGATGAAAGACATTTTCTTTCCTCTTCCTGTTTTTTTGGTTGAGGGTTTTTTTTCTTTCTCATGGGAAAAGGTGAGCTGGAGTAGGGGGGATAGCAGGGTTGATTTGTTTATTTCTTTGTTTTATAAAGCATTCCCAAAGTGTTTGTTGGGGTTTATTGCATCTGGTTTTACACATCCATTTTAAAGTTTCAGGGACCCAGGAAGATGATGTTTTATGGATAGCAATGGCAGGCACTCACCAGATATGGGCACTAATGTTGGAAGATGGAAAACTACCAAAAGGAAGGTAAGCAGCTAATAAGAGACAAGTGAAATTGCTGTTTGTCTTGATAAACAGCTTTCAAACCCCAAAGAGAGAGATAATCAAATTAAAAATAATTTTTCTTGACTGTACTTAGCTTGAAGCTTGCTGCTTCTGTTTAGGCTTAAAAGGCGTGTGGCCTTTAAAGTCTGCATGTTTTTTCCCCACATCTGTTAGATGGAATAAAAAATGCTACTTTTGCTATAAATCTGTGACTTGGTAGAATACATTCGTATGATCGAATGGTACTTTTCATTGCATTTGCTGAATTAGCTAGTGAGGAATGATATACTGAGGTGAAATGTAAGTTAGCAGAAAGGCATTGAATAATTCCTTGTGCTGCAGTAAAGTTGGTTTCATAACTCGCAAGTGCTTGTCCTGTAGCTTCTGTTTATGCATAACGTCTGAAGTAGTTCAGGCTCATTCCTGAAGTTGAGTACTGCTTTCCTTTAGTGATTTAAAGAAAGGAGTCTGCCTTCGATTCGCTGGAAGTGGGAATGAGGAGAACAGAAACAACGCATACCCACATAAGGCAGGCTTTGCCCAGCCTTCGGGTCTCTCTCTGGCTTCCGAGGAACCATGGAACTGCCTTTTTGTAGCAGACAGCGAGAGCAGCACTGTGCGAACCATCTCCCTGAAAGACGGAGCAGTGAAACACCTTGTAGGAGGAGAGAGAGATCCATTGGTAATCACTTCAAACTTCCCTACACTGCCCTACTAATATTCCTCAAGCCTGACCTGGAGGAACCACTTTTGGGGTGAGAGGGTAAATCAGTTTCCATGGCCATCAATTTCTTAACTTCACTGCTCGGAATGCAAATGTGTGCCCGTTGTGCCACTCGAGTTGTAGTGCAGATTGATGCTCCTCAGATAACAAATTACTTCACTTATTTTTAAGTAGCCAACTCAATTCAGCATTTTGTGGTCATTAAAGCCAGCTGGATTCATACTGCAGATTTAAATGTGAGAGTTTCCATTTCCATGGTTAGCATCCGCACTTCCCAGTTTTCAGTATCCTTGTTTTGACGTCGTCTTGATTTTTTTTTTTAATTCAGTGAATTTCCATTTAATTACAATCATTTAAATTCATGTCAACATTGAGTAAGCAAATGTATTAATCTAATAAAATAACACTCTTTCAGAATTTGTTTGCCTTTGGTGATGTGGATGGAGCAGGCATAAATGCAAAGCTGCAGCATCCCTTAGGAGTAACATGGGACAAGAAAAGAAAACTGCTCTACGTGGCAGATTCCTACAATCATAAGGTATGATATGTGCTTACCTTATAGGAGCTTGTTATACACGTTTGCAGTTTTTAACACTACAAAGGATTGTTTTAGGAACATATAAAAATTGTACTTGGTTCAGTTAAGCTGAGGAAACAAATCATACAATCACAGAATGGTTTGGGTTGGAAAGGACCTTAAGATCATCTAGTTCCAACCCCCTGCCATGGGCAGAGATACCTCATACCTCATATGAATTCCTTTGGGGTTCTTTTTCTTTTCTTCCTTCACTTATGGGTTCCTCTCTTTACCATCATTTTGCTGTCACATGCTTTTGTGTTGATATGATGATCTCTTGGGGAAGGTGAATTTCAAGTGCTAAGTTACAGTTCGGACTGAAGACCCTTTGCATATCTCCTCCTGAAGATGCTGAACTAGAACAACTAGGAGTGCTTAGTCAGGAATACTGCAGGTTTGAACAAGAGGACTTGCTTTTCCCTCAAAAAAGCCACCCAAGTTTTGAGAAGATGTATTGTGGGTTGCCTCCATGGAGCTCTGAGATAAGAGAGATTGTTTTGCATGATTATTCTTATGCAGTGTTGTATAAGCTTTCATGCTTAGAAGGTTGTGTCCTTAAACCATGCTTAAACCACGACAGGTTGTTAACTGTGTATTGATTAAATGCATTAAAAGAAAATTGATTTGTTTTAATTTGAAGAATAAAGTATGTAACAATAAATGCTTACTGAAAATTGTGTGGCAAATGAAGTTTTGTTTCAGGTATTGTACAAAGCATTATAAACTTTTTTGCTACTGCTTTAAGGAAAAGAAATCACCTATTTTTAGGGAAGAACAAATAGCATGCCAGTTTTGTTATGCTCTTATGCTTTTGCATTTGATTTCAGAAAGGCAGTACACGTTAGAAAAACAAGCCATTCAGCGTACTTTTATAGCAGAGGATTATTTGCTTTCAGTATTATGAAAGGGAACACTCAGTGAGGACCAAAGGAAGAAGTAGAATCCAGCAGGAAATTGGGTTGGGGAGATGATGGGACATGTAATTTGATAAAGTATAATAACTTAGCTTCTAGGACACACTGTTGGTAGCTAAGGTACTGAAAGTTAGTGCTGGCTTCTGAAAATATGGGGCATAAGATAATGCAGAACTTAATCCTGGTGGTTTTTTTTCAGAGAAGTTTTTTTGCGACTGTTTTTATCCTAGATTAAGGTTGTAGATCCCAAGATGAAGAACTGTGCTACCCTGGCGGGCACAGGAGAAGCAAGCGACATCACTGGTTCCAGCTTTACACAGTCAACATTTAATGAGCCAGGAGGTTTGTGTGTTGAAGAAAATGGCCGCTTGATGTATGTTGCAGACACCAATAATCATCAGATTAAAGTGCTGGATTTGGAAACAAAAATTCTTTCCATGGCAAGTAATACGTATTTGACAGTCTGATAGTGGTGTTTCTTGATACAAATTGCTATTGCAGGCTTTGGCAAGTAGTATAAAAATCATACAGCTAACACAATTCTTGCATACAGTAGCTATATTCACAGAATGTTTTGTGATGAGCTGACAAATAAAGCTTGCCTGTCGTTAAGATAGCACAGTTGCTGAAAGCTAAAGTCTTTGGAAAGGCATCTTTTGCATGAAAGCAGAAAATGATGATGCTCTACTAAAGAGCAGTGCAGAAACATGAGTTGTTAAAAAATACAGCTTAGTTTTTCAGTATGAAAAGCATTTCAGGAGCACTTTGTAATGAGTGGAGCTTGAAATCAATTACTAAGTCCTGTAATTAAGCTGTAAGAGGTGATTTTGGGAGGTCAGTGACTTTAAGTGGGATACATAGCGGGCTTCCAAGTTGTCAAGTCAAAACCACTGTCATAATTGAGCAGTACTGTATTTGCTTAGAAACGTGAAGGCAAAACAATGTCGTGCCCCTGTCCATCTTACAGTGGCACTATGTCTTAATGTTTTCATATAAAGATATATATGTATGAGACACAACGGTTCAACTTCGTCCTGTATGTTTCTTGCATTTAATTGTACACTATCCTAATGTGTGTTTAAATTCTCCTATCATATAACATGTCAATGTCTTTTCTGGGAAATTATCCCTTTTTGTGCAATCTGCATGGTAAAAATCTTGGATTTTATTACTGAAGCATGCAGTTGCCACCAGATTAGAAGAAAATACCTCTAAATTTTATTTAAAGTAAAAATACATTGCACCTGTTAAAATTTTAAGTTAAAGGATACTTTAAAGTAGTTGTGGATTTAATACTAAGCATTATGTTTATTTCTATTAACCAGTTTTGTCTTTTTAGTTTTCAAAAAGCGTTTTGTCCTTCCCTTCGTCTTTGTCGATATAGTATTGTTACAGTCAGAAAGTTTTCATCCAGTAGCCAGTATTTCGTCCAGTATTATCATGTGTTAGTTTTCCTAGTCCCTGTCAGCTTTGAAACTCTGATTGCATTGTGAAAGCCTCTTTGCTTTCAGTACAAATAAATATTTTGTTTGATTTCCACCCATAGTTGCCTATCCTGAATCCAGAAGCAGGCGATGTTCCAGATAACCTGCCTGTGCAAAAGGAGAAAATGACAAGCCTTCCAAAGCTGCCTAAATCTGCACCAAATGTTCAACTTCCTTCACTAACAGTAGCTCCTGGCCAGACAATTCAGTTTTTATTAAAGTTGACTCTTCCTCCAGATTCAACACTGAATGAAGAAGCACCCAATTCGTGGTTTATCACAGCAGAAGGTAAAGTGCCTGTGTTGTTTTATCAGTGGAACAGGCGTAGGTGCGACACAAAGTGGGTTATATCACGATGTGCCTGTAGTACAGGGATCTCAGCCTAATGAATCAGAATGTCCTTCCCAGTCCTGTGTTCCTGTTTGACCTTGTGATGCAATACATGTTATTTAGAGTTGATACATTTAACAGCTGGAGTGTGAAGATTAAAAAAACCCGAAATACCTGATAAGCTGCCTTTTGCTTGAATTAATACCTGATGCATTATTATCTTTATTTTTGTTTACTTTCTTGGAATAAGCTGCCAGTGAGAGCTTGCCCTCTCCACTTTGTCTCTATGAACAGCTTATCCCAGCCCTACTGTCTGTTTCAGAGAGAAAGCTCACCATGAAGCTGTAGCATATTCCTGAAAGGGCTTCCTTTTGTTTTTTGCTTTTGTTTCTTCCAAAAAGTATTTGAGGTACATTTATACGTAACCACTTCAAACCTACTTTGTTATAATTCATATTTGCATATTTCTGCCTTTAAAAGCAGTCAACAAATACTGTACAGGCACTGCGATTTGTTTATATGCCTTATGATTTGAAGTAGTTTCTCATCCCAGTTTGTGCTTTTGGAGTCCAAATAGACTATTTCCAGGAGTCGACACACTTTTTGGCCTAGAGAATCTCCAAATGTTGTTGAAGGAAAGATATATGTGATTGCTTCAAGGGGTAGTAAAATTGGAGAATATAACAACCTAAACTCAACAAGTCGTTTCAAGCTCATAAATTCTAGAGCCAGCTTTTATGTATTTTCTGAAAAATGCCAAAAAGAGCATTTCATCCATCTCACTCACAGTAAAATACAGAGTACAGTGCAAGGAGCTAGGTACATTTATCCAGCAGTTCATTTTTCAGTTCACGTACTCTTACATATTTAAATAAATGTGAAACTCAAGTTCTGTTGTAACAGTCAGCCTGAACATTGCTAACTTGCAGCAACCCACTCATAAAACCAACACTTCTGTTTGGAAATGCCATCATTTACCTGCAGTTTTGTGCATGTATGGCAGATATCTTGCCTGGAGTATTTGATACAAATGTATAGAATCTTGTTAATTTAAGGAGTTTTGCTTGCATATCTCAGAATAAATTTTAATATCCTCTGAAGGACATGGGACAAATTATAGATCTAGTGCATTTAGGTAAGATTGACTATATATATACATAATTCTGAAGCAAAGCTATGGATTGCTCCATCCTTAAATGACTGCTAGAAGCATTTGTAAATTACTATCCTTTTTTTATTGTCCACGACTGGAAAAATCAGAAGGGAAATTTTTCCTTATGTTACATATGGGAAGTCCATGTTGTCTTACAGGTAAAATTAGTGTGTTCTGTAGGTTTCAGACATGGTGTTAAATATCCTAATCACAAAACTTGTTCTTTTACAGAGAATAGCTGGTTGCTTCAAGGACAGTATCTTTCTGGAGAAATAAAGGATGTTTCCTGTCAAACTGTCATTCCCTTTCAGTTACCAGGGAGCTGTCTATCAGCCGAAGCTATCCTGGCTATCATAGTGTGCCTCTACTATTGCAACAAAGGTAGCAGTACCTGCATGATGAAAGGAATCTCATTCAATCAGCCTTTACAGATAGCTAGTACAAACCAAGGCAGTTTGACTCAAGTTGAACTGATACACACATTTTTAAGTAAATAACCTGAAGCCAGCTAATTTCATACTTTACTTTAGTATCCACCATTTCTATAGGAGAAAATGCAAATAGGTAACTTTTCTCTGTTTTTCATTTTCTTGGAGCTTATGACAAAGCTAAGAAATAATAAACTTGATAAAAGGAATTAGAGTTCCCTACAGCTTAACATGAAAATTAATCATCACAACCTCACTTCATTACAGTAGCAGCAATAATATTGTAATACCCTGGGCTCTGTTGCCAGTTGTGAATCTGTTGGATGTATGCCATTCTAAGCAATGAGCAACAATTGTTAGAGCCCTGTTGAAAGACCTGGTGTTGCTTTGTGATGTTACTGTAACAAAGTCTTTGCACTGAACATACTGTTAGAATAGCTAGATCATTTTGTACTAACAGTTACAAATTTTAATAGAATGTCAGAATGAATAGTTCCTTTCTCCAGGTTGTAAAAGAGGTATCTTGCTTATTTTTCTGTAATGGAATTTATGACACATGTATTTTGAAAATACATCATAAGCTAATCGTGGGTCTGATTTTATGCAAACTGAGTGTTTTGCTTACCTACATATGACTGCCTTATGTGAAGAGCATAGTTTCATGGAAAAATTTCTGTGAAAGGAAGTGTTCAAGTTCCTACAGAAGAATTTCCTGCTGATTTCTAACAAAGAATGTGCCTCTCTAATGTGTATATATATAAAGAAAAAAACCCACAGAACCATGCTGGAGTTTTTCTGATGCATACCAATTTACATTTTATAGTAAGTAGAAGATAAAGTTTGAATATGTAAACTGCAAAAATGAAATGTTAACTATGTTAAGCAGGGTGAATCACTTTACTACTTTTATGATTTCTCTATAAAGACTTGTCTGAAGACTTTTTTCTTGCAAATACATAATATTAAGAAGAATATTATACTCTTGAAGTCTGATTCAGAGTCTTTTGAAGTCACTGTTAGCCCTTCCATTTGTAATAGTGGCCACTGAACCAGAAGTGTATGTTTAATAATGAATTATTTGCATTAATGTTCTTTTTGCTAGAAAACCTAATCTTTGAGTAAGGTGCTTTAAAACTGTATTTCAAAATTCTGCCTTTGGTTATTAATGTTTTGCAAGTAAAATTCCTCCAGTTTGCCACAGTAAGTAATAGGAATACAGGAGGGAGTGCAAGTTTTGTACTTGAAGAGTTTCCTCAGTGGCAATTGGATTAGACTGTCTGCTTGGGTCATGAGGATCAGGTCCGAGAAGATGATTTTGTTTTAAGTTTGAAGATAGCATTTTCACATACGTTATGAAGTACAGTAGTGAAAGAATTTTTATATAGTCTGTTCTAATCACCATTGTTCCTGACACCTGTCAAGTGTCATACCCCAGTATGATTTGTTGTGGCTCTTTCCTACTTAAAGGCTGACTGAAATGTCGGTCATGAACCCAAAAGGCTTTTGTTTTAAGGGAACCATGCAGACTGGTGTGGTTTTTCCTTCCATTCAGATGCCAGTCTATCTGCAAGTTCTTTGTAGTACCAGAAATGGTTATTATCTCACCTGTCAGCAAGGCAAGGGCTGAACTATTATTTTTCTTGGGTTTGTTTTTTAAGCAACTTTTCTAATTCAGTGTTTCAGCTCCTTTGGGTAAGCCTCTCAATTCTCACATGCCATTTTGAAGAAGGAGAAAGCTTTGCTACTTTGTTCACAGATTGCAAATGCTATTGGAAAGATGAAGGTAAAGAAACTGATTTGGGCATTTAGAATTTTTTACACTTTAGTACAACTCTTTCAGAATTTTTTGTTTGTTTGTTTAACTTTGGACAGTAGCCAGGAAACCGTGGATCATCACCCAGGTAACCCACAGGTTTTCTGTTGCTTACTGAAAAAACAAGCTTTAGTTTCAGAAGTTCAGAATAATGAACCACACTCTTACAGTTATCTTGAACATACAATTCGACAGATACTTTTTTTCTCGTTATCAACTAGAATTGTATTATATTTGCCTATTTCAATTGGATGAGATCATCAAAGTCTGCCTGTATTCCAGTACTCAAAAAAGAAAACCAAAAGTCAACAAATCTGTTTTCTTATTGACTTTTTAGTTAATGTATTGCCATAGAGGAGAGACTGTATATTCCTAACTTTATTTAACTATGGTGTGTAACGTTTGAATATAGTATTGTAGATATGTTTTCTATCTAAATGTACATACATGAATGTTTGAGTGTCATACCTTTTTTGTTTTCAAGTTTCAGTCACTCTATGTAGACACACTTGGAACCACTATAAGCTTATTGGGAAGAGGTAATAGTAGGTAGTAGGATCAAGTCCAGGATCAGACTGTAAAGGACCTTTAAGTTATGAATCACAGAATACCAGGTTGGAAGGGACCTTAGGGATCATCTGGTCCAACCTTTCTAGGCAAAGCATGACCCAAACTAGATGTCCCAGCACCCTGTCCAGTCAAATCTTAAAAGTGTCCAGTGTCGGGAAGGCAGAGGCAGAAGGTGTGTTACCATCTCAAAAAGACACACAACCCGTTATTTACCAACAAAAGTTGTATACCTCAAAATGCTTTCCCCTCTCATCTGGGAAATCCTAAATCCTTTTAGGCTGTAACCTCTTTAGTTTGTAAGGGAGAGCTGCTTTTCCTGACTCTGTGGGTTTCACAAAGGGACACTGCTGTCTCTAATCGTTTGCCTTCATCATCTTAGATGCAGCTCAATGTGCTCCAGTTCTTGTTGATGAGGTAACGGGTTCTTCTGCTCATTGCTCAGTCTGTGTGTTCACTGTGACTTGCCTTTAATCACACAGCCTAACACTATGTTTTGTTTGTCCAAGGAATACCATACACATTCCTGGAGTCTCTCCTGTTTCACTTGTGGTGTGCAGACATTTGAATGTTCTATAATTAGAAAAAAATGGGGTTTAAAAGCTCATGATGTTTAGGGATACTATTTCCAGTGCTTCCTCTAGGCTTTACAAAATGCTGTTAACGGTAAAGCAACAAGTGCTGTCAATGTAACCAGACAGTCAAACAGAATAGCATGTACAGGTTACAGAAATTCATTTCAGTTAAGTGCCAGAAAGCATCTTCAGAATATGATTCAGAAAAATAGAAAATGTTACTACTCTGTCAAAATACTGAAAAAAATCAGGTATATTGATGACTGCTGCCTCTCTGTATGGTAATTCAGTTTATTAGTGTTTCCTGATATAAGAATTCTAAGTAGGTTGGTATGGCTCAGCACTCCCAGATTTGTATCTTACAGTAAAAATATGTAATTGAAGACCTCTTCAAAGCATGTCTTTCAGCTGGCTTTAATAGGTTCTGCATCAGACCTTAATAAAGTAATAAATTAGCAAATCTCTAAAGAATATTGGTCATGGTTGTATTGTATAATGGAAACAAGTTCAGTGGCATTTGCAGCTTTTATTTGTAGCTTTTGCTTTTCTGGAACAGCTTTTTGATTTTCAGTGAATATATTAATAGTTCCACGAGATGCTTTTAGAAATTTTTATTTAATTACCATACAATATTCTTCATTAGACTAGGAAAGAGATAATGTGGTTTGGAAGAGGAAGTGCAGTGTGTTTTAATAGCTTTTTCATGTTGTTTGGGTTCAGTAGTATCTTTCTGTAGTTTGTTCCCTTCTGTTGAAGGAAGGGAAAGGATGCTGGCTGTGTGTTGATGGGCACATACTTTATGCGTGCATTTTTAGTTGATTCCTTTTTGTGTTAGATTCTCACATGTCATTTTGGGTTTTTCTTCTGGATGCGCTTCTTCATAGTTTGTGTTTTGCCTCTCATGTCTTCCACTTGGAGATGTGGTAATGTGATACAGAGCAAGTACAGAACAGATGAGTAATACATGAGAAAGGAGTTTTATAGCATCATATAAATGCCTTATCTGCTTAGCCTAAGAAAAGGTGCATGTGGCTTCCAGTACTTTGTATATATTCTTAATGCACTTTTTTTCATTCCAGTGGGCAAATCTTGTAGCTCAAACTATGGGTAAAACTATATCTCTTGCTTAGAGGAGGGGGATGATCAGAATGAAGTGACTTTCCTTCTCATGCAGGGGCATGTCCTTCTGTTCCTTTAATTACTATTTATTTTAGCAAATAGAATTGTATTATTGACCACAATTTCTCTTGATTTTTTTATTCCTAACAAGGTTTTCTACATACATGGAAGCTTTAAATGTCTGAATTTGTAGAGTTATGAGTGATATATCTAGTTTAAAATGGCTTATAGTTTAGCAGACAATAGCAGAAATTTATGTGCATTCTTAAGAGCTGTAGTATTTAAAAATCACTGTTAACTCATTAAGACTTACCTCAAAGGCACATTGCAGCTAAGATCCCACAGAAGCGTGTTCATAAACTCTGCATGGCAACTCAAAAGTAAGTTTTCTTACTTGTATAATGTGTGAGAGACGCTGTGACACGTTGTGTGTATGTGTCCTCCAGGCTGCAATTGTGCTACCTGAGGAGAATTTACCATGCACAGCAGCTTATCAGCCACCCTCCACTAACTCTCCACTCGAATCTGCCAGCTCAGTTAATAAAATTGCTAACACGTATCAGTAATTTTAATTAAACATTTAGTATTAGAATTAATCATTATAAATTTCACTGAAATCAGTTATCAGGGATTAGAGCTTCCCTGTCCCAAGCAGGGAAAGAATAGTGACAATTAGTTGGAGACAGTTGTTGAAAATTTGAGACCTGGGTATTTTTTAATTAAAACACCACATCTGTCTTTGTATTCTACAGCAGATCATTAATTTAGAAATGATATTTCTAATATTTTACATTCCATTATGTTCATGTAACCCAGTTTGAATTCCATCAGAAGCAGCTGTTCTGTATTTTAGAGTTTCTGTACTACCATATGTAAAATTCCTCCTCTCATTAATGATTAGGACTCACTCTTTTTTAAGGATTCAGCACACCTATGACTGAATTTCCGAGTTTACCTTAGTTTCTTTGTCATAGAATCATAGAATCCTTGAATGATTTGGGTTGGAAAGGACCTTAAGATCATCTAGTTCCAACCCCCTGCCATGGGCAGGGACACCTCACACTAGATGAGGTTGCTCCAAGCCCCTGTGTCCAACCTGGCCTTGAACACTGCCAGGGATGGAGCATTCACCCTTTCTTTGGGCAGCCTGTTCCAGTGCCTCACTACCCTCACAGTAAAGAACTTCTTCCTTATATCTAATCTAAACTTCCCCTGTTTAAACCCATCATCCCTTGTCCTATCGCTACAGTCCCTGATGAAGAGTCCCTCCCCAGCATCCTTGTAGGCCCCCTTCAGATACTGGAAGCTGCTCTGAGGTCTCCACGCAGCCTTCTCTTCTCCAGGCTGAACAGCCCCAACTCTCTCAGCCTGTCTTCATACGGGAGGTGCTCCAGCCCCCTTATCATCCTCGTGGCCTCCTCTGGACTCGCTCCAACAGCTCCATGTCCTTCTTATGTTGAGGACACCAGAACTGTACACAACACTCCAAGTGGCGTCATACTAGTATGGGAGATTTTGGTTAGGTTTTGGGGTCTATCTTTTCCTGCTGTAGTTTCTCATGAGTGAAATGCAGCCAGTATCTTGTTACTATGGAGGGATCTAAGCAGGGTAATTCCCTCCTCCTTACCTCTCACCTGTTCTAGGGATGGGGATGTGAGCAGCAAGTGCGATAGGGCTGTCCCATATAAAGATGGCATTACCTGGCAGCTCACTCCAAAAGGGTGCAAGTGGGGTGAGGGTTTCAGGATGAGTTACACCATGACACTGACTCTCAAAACAGAAAGACTTAGTGCAGACTGGCTTTCTGGGGTTACCTGCTTCCTAGGTCTACTTCTATTTATGGCCTATAAAATCTTATTCCATAAAGAAGGCAAGAATTTTGCCCTTATTATTCTTTAAAAACAAATCAGTTGATTCATTAGTACTGTTAATATAGCCTGGTAATAACTAGTGGATTCTAGGACCTACCAGGACCTATACCATGATTCTAGGTAGCATTAGAGTAAGATTATGCCCTCAGGTCAGCTTCATCAACCTTAACACTAACACAGCTACTGTCAAAATTTTTACCTCTACCTCTGGCCCTGTCCGGTGAGGTCCTGAGGTTGTTTTTAGATCTCCCAGAGCATCCCATCAGACTTGAGTACCCCGTGCAGGGATTTTGATGCCTCTTGGTTTCAGGAAACTTTGATCCTATAGATCAAATACTTTGGGTGTTATGTACTTTGCTGTCTTAATTATGTGCTTAACTATTATCAGTGTAACGGATTTTTGTCACAGCTGTAAAAGTAGAAAACTTGGATATCAGTTGAGGAGTGTGTAGGTATAATTACCTATTGCTCAGTGTACCTCTTTGCTGGTCCATTGCTTTCAAGCATACCAGAGGATTTCTTGCCCAACTGCAGGCCCTAGGACTAAGCAAAAGAATTGCAAGTATTTTTCAAGTCTTGCCTAGTTCCTTTGAAACATTGACAATTTTAAGCTAAAGGAATTGCATTTGTAAAAATCTGTTCCTTAATTTAATGCTCTGTACTCAGCGTGCCTCAGAAGAGCAATACTCCACACTGTGTTATTTCCCCTTTTGCCTAAGTATTAAGAAACTCAACCCATCTGGCCATTGTCAGACTTCATAGAAAGCAAGGCAACAATTCGCAGTTTGATTTTACATTCATGTTGTTTGAAAAATAAGAGCTTGTTTTTCAAGCTCTTGATTAGACTGAAATACCTGGGTATGAACCATACATTCAAGGCATCTGTCCTGAGGGTTTTCTGTATCAGATAAGTGTCTTCCAATTCTTGACAATTTTGAATTGATAGAAAAGTGAAGGAACAGAATTGCAGAATCTTTTATATTTTGAATATTTAACTTCTAAACTATCCAATTTCATTTTTAAAGGAGAATTAGTGCAATTAAAACTGTCTCTTCTGTAAATTGCTGCCATTAGTGTATCATTAATCATTGTGTCATTAAAACCTCTGGTGGATCTGTGTGATTTTATAGAGTAATTAAGAAGAAAGAACAAATGAAGGTAGTTGTAAAACTGCAACTGGGTGGAATCCAGATGCTCCAAGGTTAGCAGCAAATATCTTTAGGGCCAGGAGTTCAGCCCAATGTGACAGAAATTCTGTGTTTTCATTACATTGTGCTGGCTGAAGGAAGAAATCAGTGCCTTCTATAACAATACTTGAAAGTGTATCTTCACAGAAATGCTGGAGTACTGATTGAAATAAGATATTTGACCTTCATGCTTTGCAAGTTTTCAGGGGTTTAATTCTACTAATTCTGAAACTGTGAAGAGTTTTCTTCATGGTTTTGGATTAAGTTGAAATTAAGGTGCTTATAGTTCAAACTACTCTTCTTACGAAGTACTTTAAAATGTTGTTTTTTGTTTGGTGGGGGGTTCTCCATCTTGTGAACTTACTTCTGAAACTATTGTTACCTCTTCTGTATGCTTCAGAACAAACTTGGCAGGGAGGTTTCAAACAGCTTGAAATTCAGTGAGATGGAAGGCAAAACATGCAGTGATCTGAAGGGGCGAGGGTGAGGGTGATGCTTCTTGGTATTGGAGGGGTGGAGGGTTGGTTTCTGTTTTGTTTGGTTGGATTTTTTCCCCTGCTCTATAGATCACCAAAGATTCTTTCAATGGCAGAAGGTTGTGTGTAGGGGCAGCTGGGAAGGGTCAGCTTTTCTCACTGTGAAACCATATAACTGCATTTGTGTTCTGATGCTGGGATGTCTGGAAATCCCAGTGGTATAATTCTAGTGAAGAAAGTCACAATTGAGCACTTAACACCTTAATAAATGTCTCCATATGGTTTAAGGGGAAAGGGGGTCTTTTTTTTTCTTTCTTGAGAACTTCAGTGTTGCTTTGTGGACATTGGAATATTTTTGTCTGCTCTTTGAGATACGAAACCTCTGTTTTTCCATTACATGTGATGCAAAGCCTTTCAAATGTCTGAACATTTAAAAGATGTGGTTTATATTCGTCACTGCAAAATATGTGAAGAATTAAAACTGAAGGCACTTCATCTACAGCTGATGTAGATTGTGTAAATTCTTCATATACAGCATTGCCTAATAGTGTTCTTAACAATATTCATGGATTATGATCCTTTTTCACTAAAAGGTAAATGTCCTGTAATATTATGAGAACAAATAAATACACTGTAGAAGAAATGTCAGCCTCGGTCATCAATTCAACAAATAAACAGCGATTAAAGAATGTCCTCTTTCTCCTGTGAAACCTCTTTCTCCTTGTAAAGCTTTTTTTTTCATGGAAAAATAAACATTCAACATTTTATCTTTTCTTTCAAAGCTGTCTTTGTGTGTCAATCTTTACATGCCATAGATGTGGGAGTTATGAAATGCATCTGCCATAAGGGGTTACAGCTTGATTAAAATCCTTTAATTAACAAGTGCTGTTGGTTTCACGCTCCCTTTCCCACAGGGCTCTGCGGTCGTGGATGTCAACCGGCCATTCGGTGACCTGAGGGCTGGTAAAAGAGCATGCAGTCATGAGGCCTCCTCAGCTTCCAGGTTACCCAGTGGTCTGAAAACAAAAGATCTGGTTTTATTCCATTTCTGCAGACAAGAGAGATGAGAAATGGCGTGCTGCATGAATCAGAGACCGACTGCTTTGTAGCCTTCAGTTTATTGCAGAGACCCCAGAGCAAGCTTAGCTACTGGAGCATATGTGGTTGCATTGAGCTCCACTTTTGAAGCACTGTTTGTTGACCGTATTACTGTGGCTAAACTGCCACAGTTTGCAGTGTGTGGGTGCTTGTTTAACTTAAATAATTACGGTTGAACCATATTTCAACAACAGCTTCTAAAAAAACAACTGTTTGTTTTAATTGTTTTCCTTGTTAACAGTTTTGCAGCTTTGACTAAGAACATATGGGCACAGAGTACTAATACAGGCTTCTCGTGTGCACCAGTACCAACATACCTATGAAGATAATCCCTTATTTATGCTGCTCAGTGTGTTTTTATTGATACAGTGATTTATCAGTGATGAAAGCATGGTATGCCAAAAATTCTGGCATATCTGCTATAGGAGAGCCCCAGCAACAGTAGTGTATGGGGCTTTTTTCCTCCTTTGCTAAAGATTATTCCTCATATCTATTTATCTATTTAAATATTTGAAGCATTTATACATGCTACTTTTAAAACTCAGCTAACTTTCTTTGATTTCCATCCAGATTAAATATATTCAGCTCAGCCTGATGTAATGAG
This sequence comes from Strigops habroptila, assembly GCF_004027225.2. Lineage (NCBI taxonomy): Eukaryota > Metazoa > Chordata > Aves > Psittaciformes > Psittacidae > Strigops > Strigops habroptila. Next base: position 73,652,863 of record NC_044281.2, read on the forward strand.
CCTGAATCTGACAAACGTTCCAGCAAATCTATTTGCAATTTCTGTGTTTTGTTACAAAATGCATCTAAAGCCTCTGCCAAGCCTCAGCTAGCTTAGGCAGGGCTGTGTCATCTCTCAGCATCTCAGTGAGCATTTGCCTTGCGTCATAAAGCTGAAAGTTCACCCGCTCTGAAATGACACCTTCTCCCCCTATTTTTCTCTACGTATTCTTAAAACAACAAACCTGTACATACACAGACTTGCACATTCTATGTGCAAACAAATGTGTGATGCTTGTCTGTATAATGGCATTTGTGTGACTGAGCTGGATTTATGCATTTTGCCAGAAGCCAGGGAGGCACTGCCAGATAGTGATTTCTGTGGTCACAAAGTCGCTGCTCTAGGAAACAATTAATAAGATTGGTCTAAAGGCAAGGGAAAGGAGCCTTTCATGTGAAATACATTAACAGGGCCAAGATATTTTCTTGTTATCACAAGGGATTCTGCAATCTCCTGCCAAGAGGAACTTGCCCGGAGATTGGGTAGATGGGGCTTTCAATGTGTCTCTCCCTGCCCTGTCCTTCCCATCTGAAATAGTTTCCTGTGGCTGTTCAAAATCATGACCCTGCTGCCTCATCTGAATTTTATCTTTTCTGCCTGTCACCCTGGTATTTTGTGCACGCAATCCCACCAGGAGCTGAAAATGCTACCTGATGGCTCTGTTGAAATTCTACCCTCGCTGTAGCTGGGCTTTCTAGAGCTTTGTTCTCCTTTGCCCTCTTCCTTAAGCAAAGAAATCAAAGGAGAGATGAGGATTTCAGCTTTCAAGTGTAAGAGTAACTTCCTAAAGTATTGCTACAGCAGCACGTGGTATTTCTTTCTTTTTACAGAAAAGCATTAGCAGGTTGTAACACTTCACTAAACCTCTCCATAGTTGTTCTATATCTCCCTTGAGCCCAGAGTGTGTGGGCTTACCAGTGCTCAGAGCTCCTAACAACAGGCTGTAAATAGTGGGTGTATTTTCCAAATGCTGAACAAAGCTGCAATATGAAGGAGTAGTTACATACTAATGTAAGAGGTTGCTTCAGTAAAACCAAATTATTTAGTCAAATCTACCCTTGTGCTGTATATTCACTTGTGAATTCCACCCACCATGGAACTGCAGTGTTATTTTTGATCTTTGAAGCTATCGCTGCAATTACTGTCCTTGAGAACTGAGAAGTTGTTCTAGCACCACCTTTATTTACTAACGAGAAGGCAGCACATCAGGTTCAATATCTTCTTTATACAGCATGGCTTGGGAAAGCACATCACTTCCCTAGCAAAGGTCTGAACCCTGCATCTGAGGTGATGGCACATTAAGCATGATGTGTTTTAAGCAAAGTCAGCAGTTTAATGGTCAGCAGCATGCACAGTCACTACATCAAGGCCTCTGGCCCTTCCAGTTGTTATCTGGGCTTGATACTAAAATACAGAGATCACTAAGCATGGGAGATGTAACTGTTTTTCAGCATCTTAATACATTCAGCAATTGGAATCGCAGGAGAGAATATAAAAGTGAAATGTGCCAAGCAGTGCGTAGGAGCATCAGTGCCTAAATGGCAGTTAAATGCAAGGGAAATTTGCTGGGGGCTACTGAGATACCCGTCATTTAAATTTCTCTTTATGCAGTTGAGTGAAGATGGATTTAATTAGCATTTTTGCTGTGCTCGTAGCAGTGGAAGTGCTACAAAGTGCTGTTGTTATCACAGATTCAAATCAAAGGAGGTGCATGTGGCAGAACTTCTTAGACCGTACGAGGAAGGTGTAGAAGGATGTACTGGGACACTCAGAAATGGAGTCTCTAGTAAAGAGAGACAAAATTTGCCTCACAAATTCAAGTGTAAAATGAAACATTTACTGAATCATAACAGGATTAATTATGAATTTGAACTAGCAGGGGATTAAAACTTTTTATTTACTTGAGGATGCTGAACAGGATGATTCTTTTCACAGTAGGTTTGAATTACATGGAAGTGCATGAAATATGGGAAGAATACAGAGCTTTACCAAGAGAAGTAGGATGGATGGTATATTTTATATAAGCATAAGCATCTTCCTTCTAATATACAGCAAGCTTGCTGATTTTAAAAATATGTTATATATTAGTGGATGAAGAGTCTCAGCAACTTTGTGGCCGGCTTCTGGTCTATGTATGTATATCCCCTATAACCAAGATTGTGTATTTTTCTTATACACTTGGTACAGGGTCTCTCCTGCTTTCACAAACTGTGATAGCCTGATCACTGTGATGCCCTTTGGGACTCTGCGTATCACAGGTTTCGTCTTGACAGTAGGAAAGACTACCTTATTATAGGCATCTAACAGCAGACAGGCATTTGTTTTCCACAAACAGCCTAGCTCAGATGAACCTATCATAGTAATTGCTTTCCACCTTCTAACAGATTGCGGAGTACCTTGTACAGCAGCAAGCAAAAAATGATCAGGGGTCTTTGGGATTTAAACCATGCTGAAGCTTCTCACAGTCTTGAAGGAAAGTTATATTCATGATTAAAGTCCCAGGAAAGAGCTAATTTCCTATTTGCAAAACAATCCCGACAAGTTTATGTTGTTAGCCTAGAAAAACTGTATGTATTAAACTCAGAAATGTTTATAGTCAAGTAAAAACATCTTCAGAAAAAGGGATCAAGCTATTCTGAAGCAATTCTGACCTGCCAGCTTAAGCTTAACAGTGTGAGGACTATTGTAAGCAATGATATATCCTATCCATTTTTTTCCTGTCAGCCAAGGAAATTACTGAGGAAAATGCACTAGGATTATGTTCCAGCACAGCACTTCAATAGTATGTCTTAGCATTAAAGGCTACTGAATTTTCCTGAATTTGGGAAAAGACTCAGATTCAGTAGTAAGTTGGGGGTTTTTTTGACTCTGATATAAACCATAAGCTGAACCCTTAGATGGGATAAACTTTCCTGCTTCTAACTGGACTGTGGAGTTTATACTGTTCTCTCAGGCAGCAAATAAGTGCATTTATCCCTACATTGCTGCACGCCTCTTAGTAATCTCTGCTGAGTTTCTTCTTATAGTCATTTATTACATGATGCTTTTCACTCTACCTTCATCTCTTTAATTCTCCCAAAGCCCACTGATTATCTGCTTGTAGCTTTTTTCACTCAAAAAGAAATCTAGTTTCTCTCATATTGGAAAAAAATATTCCTAACCTGTATATCCCTTCCCCTTTTCTTTTTACACTCTTGAAATGTTCTATTAGCAAGAGCTCCTGCTTCCTCTATTTCACTTCTATATTGCATCCCACTGACCACTGAAATTGCTCTCAGCAAGGTTTCTAATGATCTATTGCTAGCCAAGTATCTTCAATCTTTGTGGCCTGCCATTTGCCTTACACATATACAACCAGCCTTTTAGTTTTGAAATTCTCACTTTATTTCCTCCTCTACTTCCCTTTATTCCAGCTCTCTGCATACTTTGGAAACTCCTCCTTCATCATGTTCTTGGCTGAATAGTCCTCGTCTTTCCCATCTCCTCTTTCCTCATCTTTCTTCCCTCATCTCCTTTGTACACTTTGCCACTGGATGGTACAAATTTCAGCAACCACCTGTGCTGAGGAGTCAGAATTACCTCTTTCTATCAAACTTAAGTCTCATCCTTTATCTTCCTTTGACTTTACAAATATAGCTGAAAACAGTCCTGCTGATTACAGACTGTGGTGGTGCCTCCTTTCCCCCCCCCACTTCTCATCCTCTGGGCTGCTCTAGCATCTCAGGAATTCCCATCAGGCTTTGGCTTTTGTGTAATGACTTCGGTGGAAGCATCCCTTGACCATAGCAGGCACTGTTGCATGGTTAAGGGGGGAGGCGCTGATTGTTCCCTGGCCAAGATGGAAAGCAAGAGCAAGGATAATCAGTCATGCCCTGACAGCTTTAGAACACTCCTTCCCTTGATCGTACCCGAGTGGAACGGTACCACCGTGACTGGAGTTTTGAAAAACAACTAGTAATTACCGACTCGGTTTGTGGCCAGGACGGAGATTTGTTAATGCCTAAAGCCAGTCATCTTGCAACCTTATAGATAGTGATCCTAAGTGAGGCCCTTTGAGCTCTACAGGCCCATAGCAGGTGGCAACCAGCATCTCCGTCTGACTGGGCTGATGTCTCCTTAAGACTCAACCCTCACCCACTGAGAAATGCCGAGACACTAGACATGAACATTTTACTGAATCAAGGGAGATTTTTAACAGGTACCTTTATGTGTATTTATGTGTGTATGTGTATGTGCTATATTGGTACAGCAACTGTAGTAAATTCTATTGACTCATAAGGTCCACTTTAGAACTGTAAACCGCTGCTAAATGACACTTGTAATCCTTTAGATGTATACTGTTGACCGGCTCAGAGACTAAGACTAGATTCAGCTGTAGCTAGGCTCCTTTGGGAGTTTAGAAAGCAAGGGAGTCTGTTCTGAATCCTGTGGCTCAACAAAAGGGTCTCCCTTACCCATTGTACCTTCAGTTTCTGTATCAATCATCTTTAGCTCAATTTTACCTTGATTTTCTTTTGTATGCTTCGTCCATGTAATAAATGGCAGTGTGAACCTTGCCATCAAATCCTGTTAAGTCATGCCTTTATACATCATATTAAAACTGCTCTTGCGAATACCTTTGATAGTCATTCTTTGAGCAACCATAAATCCCTCATTTCATGACACGGACAAGCCTTAGGACTTCAGCATTTGTTCAGATTTCAGCGTCTCACTGAGTCCTTACATTTGAGCAACACCTGAATTTTTACAGATCTTCTCCTATTTCTTGTGTTTTCTCTCTCTAGCCTGAACATTTGTTCAAAGTTTTCTACCTCATGTCTCTGTCACAACACACCGTGTTAGTTTAAAGAATCTTGTCCTGCTCTTACCTATCCAAAATGCCACTTGCAAGGTGTAGGTTTTGTAGCCCGAAGGGTGATGACTGAAACATTACTTTCTTGAATCCATCTGCCAACTCTCTCTGCTTGCTAGTACCAAGCATATGCTGCACCTCCGCATGTTTCAATATGCCATTCACAGCATAGTCAAAACTTCACAGATAGCATATATTAATTCTCAAATACCAACTCCTGCCTGTGTTTTTTTCATCTTTCCACACCATTATCCACTATAAATCTTGCAAACATTGCAAAAAATACCTCTAAGGCTCCCCTTCAATTTCAAAAGGATTTCCTCATCAATGCTGTCAAAGCCTTCCTTACAACCCTGAAGTATTGCCAAATTTAGGCTCTGCTGGACTAAGATCACTCACTCTTAAACCATCAATATCTCATTGTTCGCTGTCAGACTCTGGCTGTTGCTGCACTGTATTGTTTGTAGCCTGATGTTGTACATCGGTTATAAGCTCTTTGTGGATATAAGACTTTCTTCTCCCTGTGTGTTTACCCAGCACCTAATGCCACGAAGTTATTCCTGAGAACTCCTAGACACTATGGTAATATAAATGATAATAACAGTTGGTATGACAGGTTTATTTCCATGGCAGTGCTTAATCTTAGCAAAACAGCTTTTAAAATAGATTCAGAAGCCAGAAAAATAAAATAAATTAGTTACTTATACAAAATTTGAAGTCCTGCTCCCATCATTCCAATGTCTTGCTCTTGCCTATCTGTTTGCAGACAAATTTCCCATTGCTTGTCCCACTGAAGCTTCAGAAATGTATAAGCAAATAAATTAAATAACCTTCCTGAACTGGGGGATTATGTCCTTAGTCCAGGAATTCCGGAAGGGCACATGGAGTTCAGCTGAGCTGGATGTCTCTCTGGGTTCAAGTCCTAAATGGGTCCAAAGATTTTATCATGCTTTTTGTAGGGATGTTTGATCACATGCTGAAAATATGTTGAAGTTGGCTAGAGATGCATGTGTCTTCACAATATTTGTTGACTGCTTTCATTTGTTCTAGTGGATAAAGAGACAATTGATTGGAACGGATAAAAACCAAAAGAGCACCGGACGTAGGGTTTGATCCTGCACTATGGTACCTCTGTCTTCCACCAAAACGCAACAGATCCTGCACACATGTGAGTGACAGGATGGGCTTTCCCATTGTGGGCTGTTGCAAGGGGCACATTTGGGATGTCTGTAGGAGATGAGGCTTGTGGCTATGTTTAATTCCCATAGAAGTTCACTGCATGGCTTTGGACAAGCCATAAGATTGTCTCTTGAACTGCTGGTTGCTACCATTATATGGAGATCTGAATGACTAGTCAGTGGTCTTAGCTGCTACCTGACTTGTTTATGTTTAGCACTGAGCATGTGGAAGATCATGAACAATTTCATGGATTTTACTTGATATTTTGATCAGACGGATTCAATCCCCTCAGCCACAGGTCAACTCTCACCATACTTCTCCTCATCATTCCTATATCCTTTGGGGGACACATGCTGCCACTGCTCCAGCAAAGTGGGACAGGATGAATTAGATCCTCCTAAGAAGCTGTCAGCTCCCTCTGCCAGAGGGAGGCTTTTGCCTGTTTGGACCATAAGTCATTTCTTCTGAGGAAAGGCAGTGGTCTAAGTCCTGTTAATGCCAGTTAGATGGCACTCTTCCATGGGGAAGCCTGTCTCGGTAGAGAAGGAAGACATGTAATGAATGACCTCTTATTTGCTGTAGAGACGTACTGCTGTAGTTCATGAACAGTGATGATTTCATCTTCAGTACTGCACAGTCCAGGCAAGAAGCAATGAAAAGCATTTATAATTGAGGCCAGCAGTCTGCCAGGACCAATGTCTCGTGGTCAACAAGAGAAGGTAGGAAGCCTTGCCCTGAGATGGAGCTGTGTGAGACCTCAGTGTCAGTGAGGAATCCCAGAGTACTCCACATACGCTGTAAATACTCAGATAGATGGTCAGGAAGGCTTTTCTTGGGGAACTTCTGCAATCGTACAGAAATCTTCCGGCCTTGCCTGGTTTGTTTTTACCTTTAATCCTGAAGAATTCCTGTTTGATATTCTAACCTTATTTTCTGATGTTCTATTAAAACTAACTTGCAAAGCCTCCTTCCGGCATGTGTGGGATCCTGAGCTTAGATTTTCACTAAAAGCTGGCTTTTTAACTCTCTCACACCTCCCCCTAGTTGATTTTCCTTTTAAGATAATGCAGTATCTAAGGAAAATAATGGAAGGAACAATCTGTTGTTTTCCCTTTTCTATGAAATGGGGGACTTGAAGTGTAAAGCACCAAGTACATGACATTAACATTGGGAAATAAGCAAATAAGACTCATTAAAATTCAGCAGAAAAAATATCTTAGGAACCTAATTTTCTTTTCGTGATTCTCTAACTTTGGTTTGTTTATTTTACAGTTCTAAGGGAGTCGCAAATATATCTTTTAGGTTAAAAAAAACTATAGCTAATGCAATTAGCTATATTGCATAGCCTCTCTATATATAGATATTTATATAGCCTCATATATAATGTCTCCGGAGAAAGAAGGCTGTGTGGAGACCTCATAGCAGCCTTCCAGTATCTGAAGGGAGCCTACAAGGATGCTGGTGAGGGACCCTTCATCAGGGACTATAGTGATAGGACAAGGGGTGATAGGTTCAAACTTTAACAGGGGAAGTTTAGATTAGATATAAGGAAGAAGTTCTTTACTGTGAGGGTGCTGAGGCACTGGCACAGGTTGCCCAGAGAAGTGGTAAATGCTCCATCCCTGGCAGTGCTCAAGGCCATGTTGGACAGAGCCTTGGGCAACATGGTCTAGGGTGAGGTGCCCCTGCCCATGGCAGGGGGTTGGAACTAGATGATCTGAAGGTCCTTTCCAACCCAAACCATTCTATGATTCTATAATGAATATTTTAGTCAAGATTGTGAGGCTGCATAACCAAAACTGTCATAAAAAGCAACAGAGCCCAAGTCAGGTCTTTTGCGTTATGGCAGTGGGAGTTGAAGGTACTCAGTTCTCTGTGATTATATATCAGTTTCCTAATCCTTTGACCATAATTCAGCACTAGTCTTCTTGATACCGGCTTAGTGATATTTGAACCAGCTTTCTAGAATAATTTTTCTTTCCCCTGCCCCCAAATATCTAGCTGTTTAACTTCAATTGAAATCTCTTGGGTTTTTGGGGGTGTTCTCAGTTTTGACTTATGAAATCACTTCAGAGTAAAATCGTTTTCATATTATTTTTCCTACTGAGAAACAAAACTCATTTTTAGGTGTCATCATTTTCCCAGAGGCAAAATTGCGTGTCCTGGTGGACTGTATGTGGCAGGCATATTAGAGGTGCTGCACCTGATGCCCAGCCCAGCCATGGCAAGAAAAGGACTGTGCATAGCAGGAGCTACCTGCCCAGAGGAACCAACAATGTGACAATAAACTAGGAAGCAGGAGCTTGACATTAAACACAGAGAGAGTTGCAATAAAAGCGAGACGTTTGAGATCAGCATGGTAAGCAAGAGCAAGTTGTTAAAGTAGTCCTTGGCCTGCCTGATGCTGACAAGTTACTACTGCCCTCAGAATTTCTGAGGAAGAGTTGAGTTGTTAGCAAGGCCAGACAGCTTACAAGCAGTGAGTCTAGTACCATCTGTGCTCTTCCATGCCAGGTCCTTTCAATGCCAAGGAAAAGTCCTACACAGCTTTAATTTTCTAGTATAGACATAGCCTCTATGACTGAAAATATATGACTGAAATATGACTGAAACAACTGAAAGAGGGTAGACTTAGATGAGATTTTAGGCAGAAGTTCTTCTCTGTGAGGGTGCTGTGAGGTGCACAGGTTGCCCAGAGAAGCTATGGCTGCCCCATCCCTGGCAGTGTTCAAGGCCAGGTTGGACACAGGGGCTTGGAGCAACCTGCTGTAGTAGAAGGTGACCCTGCCCATGGCAGGGGGTTGGGACTGGATGAGCTTTAAGGTCCCTCCTGACCCAAACCAGTCTGAGATCCTATGAATACCACAGAAGACAAACTCTACAGAAGATTTGTTTTGAAAGACTATGATCTTTGTAGAGTCTATTTGCTGGCCCCCAGTTTTTCAAAGCTATGTATGTGCCTCACAGATACATTGCTAATGGTGGCAAAGAGCTTATTCACTGCAGTAGGTCCACCCATAAATAAACACATAGCTGCATTAGCACACACTAGGTTTTTTCATATGCCCAGCACAGTGGGGCTCTGGCCCTAACTTGGGATTGCTGAGTGTTGCTTTAATAGAAATAAATGAGGAACATTATGGATTCTTTCTTAGATGCCCATTATAGACTTTTTAAAAATCCTACACTCTTACTTACTTAAAACCTTTGACTGCAGATCACTCCCTTTCCAGGAGAACTGACAACCTATTATAAGCAGGCCTGTATGATGACAGATATGTGATTATATTTAAATAGCCCTGTCACAAAAAGCATTTCCTAGACTGGTTTTTTTTCCTTAGCCTGATATTTGAAAGGTTGCGTTGCATTTACTGTGTTCTTAATGAAAACCTTCTTTGGTGTGAAAAAGAAGATAAAAGCCCTGAATTAAGCCTGAATGTGCCATTTACCATTCAAAATAATTATGTAAAAATGGAGAACAAAAATATCTCTAATTCATCTATGAGAGTTTCTCATGGTGGTAAGAAATGTTCCAGTCTGTTCAAAGTACAACATTTGAATCTCACTTCCAAAGAATGGCTCATGTTGCTAATCTCTTGTGTCCTGCTGTTCGAACCCATCAGCTTCAGAGATGATAAGAACATGTTATTATGCAAACTATCAAAGTTTATTTACACAACTTCTTAAAACAGATTCTTTCCATGGTATGGCCAGGTGGTTAGTATCTATTGTCAAATTTTTTATGCATGCCAGTTTGGTAGCACACATCCTCCATCCTGTAAACAAGATATTGTCCACCATACAATGCTCTGTCATCCTAAAGCCGAGGGGTTAACGCACTCTTATCTTTAATCTCCTGGAATCCTTCTTTTCCTTTGATTTTAAAGTCTATGAACGCTTTCACAGAGCACATCCTCCAATAAACATAATAAAAACCCAAATGAAATAAGCAACTTTAAGTTTTAAATTTAATTATATATCAAGCAGGAATCTGGCTTTGCAGTGCTAGTTTACCATAAAGTCTTTCATCTCTGCAAATCCTGGGAGCATTCTGGTGTTCCCACATTGGCAGCTGAGCTCTGTTCTAAATATTTTTAAGTGGCTTTAGCACTAAAGCACTCAGTTCTGGCACTCCCAACTTAATGTGCCCTCAAATGGATCTAATTTTCAAAGGATCTGTTCAATGCTTTCTGCACAGCAGGCTGGTTTTCTTCTGGTATCTATAGACTGAGGCAAGAAAGATCGCTCATCTTGGTTTTTAAGCATAGAACACATTTTTAATACATTTAATTTAACCACAAACCGTTTGTAACAGCTGTGCATCATTAGGTCTTCTGTGTTTAAAAAGCTTTGCTTCTGTGTGGGATACAAACCACAGAATAAAATGTATCAAGACAAATGGGAAATGAAGATACCAAACTATATACAAAGGAAATACGGGAAGATTTGTCATCAGTGATTTTCTTAAATCTGCTCAGACAGCCAGGACAACATCTTCCAGAATGGATATGGCTGCAGCTTTTCACATCCATAGGTCAGCAGTTGGTGGGGGATCCTGGGATTCAAACTGAACAGAGGGTAATGAAATGCCTTTCAGTGAGTACCAACATGCCAGAGGCTGCTGGAAATTGCCACCCCAAATGAGGATCTTGGCATCACACCTAAACCTCACTGAGGTGATGGGAGCTTCCATGCATGCTGAAGACATTGCTGACTCAGTGTCACAGGGATCAAGCTTAACTGGGAGCCCTTGGTGCATCAAGGTATCTTGAGCCCAAGGCGCTGTTGACCTGGCCTTGAACACTGCCAGGGTGCATTTACCACTTCTTTGGACAACCTGTTCCATTTAGATTACTTTGCAATTGCTGTGGACTAGAAGACCACAGCTTCAAGGTGGCAGCAATGACAGAAGCAAAGTCATCGGAATGCAAATTCTAGACAAACTTACTGAGAAATTTTAAGGAACTTGACTGTTTTTCACAGGAAGAACGCCTCTTTTAAGACCTTGCACAATGCAAATTTGAAACCCAAATATTGTTTTCACTTCCCTGTCTCTTTTGACATTACTTCCCCTGACAATAAGTGCCTCAAAACTGCCTATTGGTTTCCAGCTAAAGCTTAACTTTTGCTGCTTCTTCTTCAGCAAGTAACACTGCTAAAATTATATACCAGACAAGAAAGCAAATAAATCATTCAGCTATGAAAAAGTTATTTTGAATCTTTAGGAAAATATATACACAGACATGTGGTTCTGGGGTTGATTAAATCACCACATTTGCAAATCCTTAGACCTTAGCTTCCTGTAAAATTGATCTAAAATTCTGATAGAAGGACCACAGCAAAGTTTGCAGAAGAGCACGCAGCAGATATGCAAAAATATCCATGAACAGTAAACCCAAGATTTCTATTAGTTCATGTGGTGTTAAGGAGGACAGAAGCACTCAGGATATTAGAATCATAGAATGTCTCAAGTTGGAAGGGACCCGTAATATTGCAGGTTTAATTCATATAGATAATGTTTTCAGCCAGGTTAAATCTGCCAAAACTCTTCTCATTCATGTCAGAAACCAGAACTTTTGGTGGCTGGAAGACTTCCACGTAGGAAGCGAATAAGCATTGCCCACCTCATACCTATTTAATGCCTATTATTGGTGGAGTCAGTCTACTCCCAGTGGTCGTGCAGCCACCCTCCAAGAACATCTCATCATAACTAACTGGAGTTAGGCTGACTGCAGAAAGGCAAAATACTGATAGAAGTGGGAAAGAGAAGTGTCTTTAATCAGGTCCTTCCACAACTGAGCTAAAGCACAGTCCTAAAGAGACAGCAACAGCAATTTCTATGTAGCACATTTTATCCCAAGATGTGGTTAATTTTGAATAGCTGCTGCCAGGACTGGACCTGTTCTGTGGATGAGACAACTATACCTCTCTATCCCAAACCAGAAAGAATGCGCAGAAAGCAAAGATAAACAAATTGAATCCAGCCAGCATGTTCATGACTTTATTTATGTTGGGAAGGTGAAAGACAGAGCAGACTTTCTAGACTATTTTGGTAATTAGAATGGTTTAAAAATGTGACTAGGCAACAGACTCCAGGCTGTTCTGCCAGCTCATCTAAGTCATCGTTTGCAGCATCACTCGCCATTTGGTTACTAGACATCCTTGGGGTTGAGTGCTTCAAGTCGTGCTGCAGCATTCCAAAACGTTTCATCTGGGTTTTATGTTTGTCATTTAAAAAAAGGGACATGTGCCCACAAAATATAGTTGGATGAGCAACTTCATTTGCCTTTGTGGTCTACTTTTGAAGTTGGACCTAGGATGCAATGACAAACCAGTGCTAGATACACATCAGTGGCTAAGGGAAGTCATTGGGAGCTGCAAGGTCCTGCAGCTCATTATGGCTCATGCATGCCATTTGAAGCTGAAAATCTTCAGCTACTGTGACAGGGAATGAGCAGCAGAGAAGATAACAACCTAGGCTTCTGATTTTCATTTGAGACACACTACAAAATGGGGGAGACTTTTCTAATTTACTGCAAAGTAGGATAGGAAATTTCTGTCCGTATGTCAAGTGTCTCTCCTACTGCTGGGGTTTGGAAAGTGAGGTATGACATGAATAACTGCAATTGTGAGCTAAACTTTCAAGCTAAATTCTCAACAGAGCTAACCGAGACAAGGTTTGTGGAACTGAGTTTGCTGGCCCTCCCAAATAGATGTGGGGTGCCTAAACGTACGTACAGAGATTTCAGGATTTCAGTAGTCAAATATGGAGATGGTGGTTAGGTTCTTCTGGGATTGGGCACTGGTGGAGTGCAAGCAATCTGCTTTCCAAGACTAGACTTACACACCACCTGAGTAAGCAGTCTGAATTTTACCCTTAAGCACAAGTCCTTATTTCAGTCCTGTCTGAGGTCCTTCTTCAGCTTTTAAATCCTTGCCCTGAAAACATATTCTCTTGATAAGATGCATGATTTAATAACCCTTTTAAAAATAATAATAAAGAAAGAAAATTGAGAACCCAAGTTCTGCACAGTGAGGTCAAATACTCGGTTCCTTCTCCAAACTGAGCTCATCTTGCTTGGAAAACTCAGGACATAGCTGTGTTAGTCCAGCTTTTCTTTAAGGAGTTTTAACCTGGTGTCCAAAACAAAGCAGTAAATTAGAGGAACCTGTCAGCTGAAATTCAATGTCCTTAGCTGAAACTTGGCATGTAGCTTTGCCAGCTCAGTTATAGATTTCTTTTTATGACTATTTGGCTTTTTATTTCTCTCTGTACCTTTCTTTTTTTATTATTCTCCTCCTTCTCCTCTGCCTTAAAATGTACTTTCCATTACAATAGTTGAGCACAGGAAAGCATCACCTTACAAACTTCTCTAATGTAGCCATTATACTTAAGTATTCCAGATATTGCAACCATTTTCTATGAAACTTTTAGTTTTCTTCCTTCCTTCCTTCCTTCCTTTCTTTCTTTCTCTTTCTTTCTTTCTTTCTTTCTTTCTTTCTTTCTTTCTTTCTTTCTTTCTTTCTTTCTTTCTTTCTTTCTTTCTTTCTTTCTTCTTTCTTTCTTTCTTTCTTTCTTTCTTTCTTTCTTTCTTCTTTCTTTCTTTCTTTCTTTCTTTCTTTCTTTCTTTCTTTCTTTCTTTCTTTCTTTCTTTCTTTCTTTCTTTCTTTCTTTCTTTCTTTCTTTCTTTCTTTCTTTCTTTCTTTCTTTTTCCTTCCTTCCTCCCTTCCTCCCTTCCTTCCTCTCTTTCTTTCTTTCTTTCTTTCTTTCTTTCTTTCTTTCTTTCTTTCTTTCTTTCTTTCTTTCTTTCTTTCTTTCTTTCTTTCTTTCTTTCTTTCTTTTTCCTTCCTTCCTCCCTTCCTCCCTTCCTTCCTCTCTTTCTTTCTTTTCTCTCTCTCTTTCTTTCTTTTCTCTCTCTCTTTCTTTCTTTCTTTTCTCTCTCTTTCTTTCTTTCTTTCTTTCTCTTTCTTTCTTTCTTTCTTTCTTTCTTTCTTTCTTTCTTTCTTTCTTTCTTTCTTTCTTTCTTTCTTTCTTTCTTTCTTCTTTCTTTCTTTCTTTCTTTCCTTCTTTCCTTCTTTCCTTCTTTCTTTCTTTCTTTTCCTTCCTTCCTTCCTTCCTTCCCCTTCCTTCCTTCCTTCCTTCCTTCCTTCCTCCCTTCCTTCCTCCCTTCCTCCCTTCCTCCCTTCCTCCCTTCCTTCCGCTCTTTCTTTCTTTTCTCTCTCTCTTTCTTTCTTTTCTCTCTCTCTTTCTTTCTTTCTTTTCTCTCTCTCTTTCTTTCTTTCTTTTCTCTCTCTCTTTCTTTCTTTTCTCTCTTTCTTTCTTTCTTTTCTCTCTTTCTTTCTCTTCTCTCTTTCTTTCTCTCTTTCTTTCAGTATGTCCACTGGAACATTCTTTTAAATGTAAATTATTTTGTTTCTGAGGTGTATGGAAGCACATATAATGTAGAAATTCACTTTGCTGAAATGAGGCTAAACAAAGCATTAAAAAAGGTACAAGAGCAGACAATCCTGATCAATGCAGAGACATCTACTTAATCTCCATTGCTGAGTTCTGTAATTCTAGCACTGGTGAAATTAGGTTTGTTTTCAGGTAGATCTTAATTCAATGACACAGTGTATTTTTAAGATTTAAGTTTTATCAGTGCACATTTTAGGAGTCACTTCATATCAAAGCGAATAGGGCATTTCTTAAAATTACCAAGGAAACTTTTATATAGTCAATTTGTTCCTTTCTCAACTGGACCTCATAGTGATGATATGAGCACCTTAAAAAGCCCTACTCACTGCTTACTCATACATTTGAAATATTACATCCTTACTTTACTTGCAGGTCATTACTATATTGAGGTGCCTGAAATGGCATGGGATAAGGTAGCTTAAATTGTCACTCTATTCTCCACCCTCAGCTGATTGAGAACGACGCTGATAGCCAGAGATAGTCAGAGCTGCTTAGAAACTTTTAAATTGCTGCCATTTCTCTGGCTTCTGCATTTGCTGGCTTGTTGCTACATGGCCATGGTTCTACAGCCCAGAGAGCAATATTTACCATTCCTTGAACTTGCCATGATTTCAAATTTCTTTCAATAGCAGTAAGGGAAGCAGAAACAATCAAACAAATTTAAACTTTAAAACTTTTCTGGGGAAGAAAAATAAGCTAAGGTAGCTTTCTAAAGAAGTAGAAGCTGACTTAAATTCAGCTTTAGGGCTTGCACTTCACATCTACAGGTCACATGAACACCAGCGACATTTCTATAGACATGTATGAGTCCTGTTGCTGTCTTATGTTCCTAATAGACCCCCAAAAGAATGACATCATACACCTTCACATGGCTTCACATGCAGTCATTTCTTTAATCTATCAGGAATCTCAATCTTATTTATGACAGTGAAATTCCAGAATAGCCACACTAAACATGATGGCATTATTAGAAGTTTGTATACAAAGAATAATAATCATGCAGTAATAATGTGTATTTATCTTAATTCAAATGCAGATCTATCTTTCACATCTATTTAAATACGTCTTCAAACATTAATGCATCAAACTTCAGTTGTGTCATGGGTATAGCTGTCTCAGAAAGATGTACCTCAGGTACTGAGATATGGAGAGAGAAAATAACTGGCTCGCAAAAAGAAAGAATTTAACAGAATTCAGAATGGAATCCTTTCCAGCCCATTATTTTATTGTAGCACCTTTTTTCCTGAATCATGGAACAAAAGAAATATAGCCCAATGCAGATTTTATCTTCTGTAGAGTAACTGCCAAATAGCAGCTCCACAAAATCACTGTCTTTTACGCAGTGGGACTGACTTATTAGCAGTGTCGGGGGTTGTTTGCTCTTCTGATCTGCTTATTTACAGAGCTGCAAACAGAAGCCTGTTTGCACAGGAGTCCTCCCCTATGTTTATTATTTTCTGTTAATAATAATACTTTCTCACCCTAGCTCTTCATTGCCAGGAGCTGGTAACTCTAGCCACCAGCTTGAGGTTGTACCAGCCACTGGTGTTGGTCCAGCACCCACCGAGGCTCCAACGAGAACAGGCAGATGGTCCATGTAGATGGGATGGGAAAGTGGCATTTGAGAATATCAGCAGTTATAAGAGTTAGCACTGACATTCATTTTGGAAGTGGGGCAGACCCACTCCATGGGGTTTCAATCTTAAAGCCATCTGTAACTTTCCAGAGTTAGCTTATGTTTTCCTGGAAGAGGATCCAGCCCGTGCCCACTCCAGGGCTTCTTGGGTTTTTGTCCATGTGTTTAAGTGGATGGCAGACTTCTTCTAAAGAAGCAATCATTCTGTTGCTGTCATTGAACAACATGCAGTAATTAAATAGTTAAGGATAATCTAGTAATTAGGAAAAACCTATTATTCCACGTTTTTGCCATATGAGGCTTCCTAACAGAAATGTATAAATCCACATGAGGAAAATGCTACCCTTTATGGCATTCATAGATGGTGATTGCTCAAAATCAGGTTTTATGACTCAGATGCATCTTTAAGAACAGCAAAATGGACGAGCTAGCAAGTAGAGCTTGATTGGAGGAGGGAGAGCATCCTCTCTCCACCACACTTCAACTAAAGTTGGTTAAATTGCATGTTACTAGTTTATCACAATTCAGCTTAAGGCTTTAGAAGTGCAAATACTCATATGGCCTTTCTCCCTTCTTTCCACTAAAAAGTCTGGAGTAGTTATTACATGCTATTTTTATTCTTGCTACATCCCTATAGAGTTTCCAAAGGGAAAGCTGCAGCAGCACCAAATGGATCTATTTCTCCTTTTACAGCCTTTTTGCTGTATATGTGTTTGGTTACTCCAGAATTTGAAAATGAGAAAGCAACCTCCCATTATACAACACTATTCCCAGCTGGCAGACCGTTAGACATGAAATATCAAATCACAAGTACTGTACAGAGATTTAAAAGGGGAAAATTAAAAGCTGCATCATTCGATTAACCTCTGTGTCTCACATCTGAAAATTAATGAAGTCTACTTTCACGTAAGCCTAGCAATAATTCTCAGAGCATTTGGGAGCCCAGAGCACTGTCATTTACTGAGTGTTGAGATTTCCTTATGCAGTTTTTAATAGTTTATACACAAACCCATCTTGATTGGTTTTTAACATTTTTACAAGACAGTATCTGCAATACAGATTCAAATTCTCACATAACTGCTACCTACCATTGTTCTACAACTTTAATGTTGAACAAGCCTGAAATAGAAAGCTGACGGTTTAGTTCAAGGCTGTAAGTAGGTGATGTCTAAAGTCAAGTTCCTGATTTTCTGGATATTCTGTCCTTTTCCTTTTGCTTTCTTTTCTAGTCTTTTCATTGAGTAGAAACCATGGGAACTTCCAGGTGAACAGAATTGTCTAAAGCAAATTAGTTTAATGATGATGCCTTTGCCACAAATCAATGATGCACATTAAAAACTCAGAATGCACTTTAGAGCAATCTAAAATATGGAAAATAGCAAGAAACCAGGGTGATCCCCCTCTGAATTATAGATTGAGAATTAGACTCTGCTTTCAACGATCCAGGACCAAACCATTAATTTCAGAGCAGCTGCCTCAGGTTGACGTTGAAGTGACTGAGATCGGAACTCAACTGGGGAGCTGGTAGTTTCCCACTGCTCATAGCAAGTAGTAAGTACCTGATGCCTCGAGCTATCCTACCAATCACCTTCTTTGCTATCATGCTGAACTATAGCATGCATATTGTGTAAAGTAAGGATATTATAGGTCCACTTCTTTATGTTTTATCAGGGTATGCAGGGAGTTGATGAATGTATCTGTGAGCAGCATAATGAAATATTTGGAAATGTAGCTCAATTGTTTCCACCTAATGACCCATGGCTCCCCATGGTTTGGTGATACATCATGTGGGGTTCTTTGTTATGCCTAAAGTGTTATGCCTAAAGTGAGTCTGCTTCAATTTGCAATAAATGGAGCTGTGCATCCATTGGAAAATACACAAATATACACAAATAGAAAAAATCTGTGCAGCAATGGTTTAGTTCTCTTTTTCTCCAGTGCATATTTTATTTTTGGGTTGGGAAGCCTTCCACTTAAAATGTCTGTATATAAACTCTGACCGAGTTTTCAACCTTTCTGATAGACCTCAAAGAAACTCTAGGTAGCATTTAAAATGCATGCTAACAAATCCAATCTGTTCTCAAAACCAGCCCCTTTCCTGCATCCTTCTGAATCAATGAAGCATAGGATTTTTGACCTTTTTAAGGGACAACAGAAGGACATACTTCAATTATGCATTGCTGGTGAAGAAGAGCTATTATGAAAATACTTTTACACTTATTTGCACAGATCCTCAGCTGTGGTAAACAGACAATCAGACAGAAGCCAATACTTACATCACAGTGAGATTTAAGTCATATGCTCTGCTGTCATATCTGAGGAGGTCAATGTACCAGGTAAAGATGCATGTTGATACATCATTTTAGGTATAACAAAATTGAGTTATAAGGAATTTTCAAGGTTTCCTCCCCCAGAATTGAAAAGTGACATTTGGGAAGAGAGACCAGGAGTCCCTCTTTATGTTTAGAGCACTTCATATCATGAGAGTTAGACTGAGATGGGGTTCGTAAGCCTCATTTTGACAGCCTTTACCTCCATTAGTGCAGCAAAGGGGAGTATTCAAATGGCCTGATGAGCTTTCTGGCTTGCAGCTTCTAAGCAAATGAAAGCCATGATATTTTTATTCCCTTATGCACCTACTCCCAGACTCCTTCATCCTCAGACAGCACAGTCTGTATTTGCAAAAATTTGCAGATAGGTTTAGATGAATTTGTCTGAGTAACAAAATAACATGAGGATTAAGAATTGCCCATAAAATGTGAGCTTTGGTAATAAACCAGAATGTGTGGGAGTTCTGCTCCAAGGCAGCAGCATGTCTTAAGGGAAGGAGCCTCAGTGAATAAAACCTTCTCAGCGTGGTATTAAAATAAAGTTCTTACTAATTTTGGCTTCATTTGTATGAGATAGATGAGAATACATTCATTTTCCATAAGCAGGAGAGCCCTGTGCCGTTTCATTTCAGCAGTAATGGAAGTGACAATATATTAGAGGGCTTTGAGAAGGCAGAAAGCAGCAATCTGTCCATACTTTTTCATTTGAGCTGCTCTCTGTACGTCCATCTGAGATGATGCTGCCCTTTCTTACTCCAGGTTACAGCTTCAGCAGTGGTATGTAAAGCACGTGCTCTGAAAGCTGCCTGATTGTTGTGTGGCAGTCTGTGCAAGAAAAAGGATGAAGTTCATGGAAATTAATGAAAAAGACCATTATGACTGTGTTGTCTTGCACAAAGTATTTTATGCCTTTGAGCTTCATCCTTCTGCTATCAATGAGGGCATTCCAGATAATGTGATTTTAAAGGGGAAAAGATGTAAACGATTTGCTTTGGTATGCCAGAAACAGGCCTAATTATCTGGAGATTTGCTGAATATGTCTGCAGACCATTACAGGCTGAATTAAATCCTTTTGAAAAGCCAGGTCTTATTCCTCTTCACTGTTCCTTACATCCGAACACCCAGATAAGGCACACATATTTGTGTTAATTAGGCAACTGTTCAGCGATCTCTTTGTTCCTTTTTTGTTTTGAGGAAAAAAGGCCAGTCAAGAAGGAACATCCCAGGAGACCAACCTGTTCACACCTCCTTTAAAATGAGCATCACCATGGCCAATTACTGGGGCCCCAGTCCTGGACAAAAGAAATTACAGCAAAGTAGTAATGGGTTCTAAAAGTAACTGTTGTCTTCAGTCAAGGGGAAGAGACTAAGTGACTGGCACATGGAATAGGAAGCACAGGCAATACCTGGGTTGTAGGCAATGGAGTGCATTAGGAGGAACTTTGTTAGATGGTTCAGTTCAGCCAGATAATTTGTTCAAGCCTCTGTGGAAGTTGACACCTTCCATGTTCCCTCTGAACCTTCTCTTAAAGTGGAGTTTTAACTTTTGTTTGGCAATTTGTATTCACAGTGCGTATGTTGGATCGAAGTGATACTTCCCTACAAACATTTCTCCAGTGACTCAGTCGGCTTCCAAAGAGTCTAATTGAAGTAATTATTCATGTCCTCCTGTGTTGCAAAGAAAAAGTGAATATAATAGAGGGGGCTCCTTTCATTGAGCCATAGCTAGGTTGAAACACTGAAGTGATGAGTACTTTCTATAGTATTTCTCCAGCTCTGCCAGGAAGAAACAGAGCTTGAGAAGCATGAACTGTCCTCAGTCCGTCTCAGCCAAACAAGGATTCCAAAGCCTAGCTAAAGTTTGTCTTTGTGCGTGGATACCGTGCTGGGCACAGATATATGTGGCCTTCTGCTCCCGTGTGGTTTCTTCAGGGTGAGGGTTTGTGTTATCAAAGCTGAAGAGCTCATCTGATCATAACCCATGTTTTCTTCACCAGCAATGACATTTCTAAAGCGTGAGGCTGAAAGCAAGTGCTGCTCAAGCTTGACCTCACATAAGAAAGTAATCTGATTTCTGAAGGGCTGTTTCTGTGCCGCCGCTGCCTTTCTCCATCTCTGCTCTCCCCACTGCTGGAATTTGTGGTGTCCTTGCCAGTCCCACCCGCGAGCTGCAGGCTCAGCAAAGCTCCTGGCCTGACTGCCTGGGCTGGAAAATGCTTTCTGTGCATTCAGCTCTATATCTGTGATTTAATGCTGTGCTAATATTAAACATCTAATGTAATATAATGCTGTTCTAAACTAAGCAATATCCTACGAATATGTATGTGAAAAAAAGCAGGGTTTTTTTCTTCATTTTCAGGCTGGAGACAGTACGTAAGTCTGGGAACAGTTGTTCTCCAGCAGTGACTGAAGAACCAGAGACTGAAGTCTCCTTTTTACAGCCTTTTGATAATTTCACAGAACAGTTGGAGATCTGCAGGGACAGCAGCTACGCTCAACCTGCGTGCTGTTTTCCACATATTCAGAGAGAGTTGGAAAGGACTGTCTATACCACCCAGTGACCTCTCTTGGTTTGATACAATGCCTTGCATTTCTACTGCTAAATAGAAATTTGGGGCATAAAGAAGATACTGCATTTCAGAAGACTTAGCCTTTTGATGAGCATCTTTAGAACAGACTATTTATGTCAGAAACCAAGCTAGGATGGACCTGTGCCCATCTCCCCATTTATATCCCAATTTATGTTCCAAAGAGGTTCTCAGATCAGAAAAGGCACGTTGTCCCTCTGTTTCTCCTCCATCACAAGTTGCAAAGAAGGTCAATGTAAGGATTGAGAAATCAGGATCAACCTGAGATACTTTCCCGAAACCTAAGTTTGCTTCTGCATTACTCTGTATACATAGAGCAGTGTTTAAATTCCAGGTTCCTAAGATGTTTAGAGAAGATTGTGGAATTTTACAAGCTTTGGAGCTTGTCCACTCCCAAATTGCTAGAATTTGACAAATGACAGAGGTGGGACCTATTCCTGGGTTTATAGATCTGGATTTGAGTCTGCTTTTATATCAGCCACCAGCCAAAGTTCGTGCTGCTTGGTGGTCTGGTTCAGGCCTGTCTGTGATCCAAGCATCAGGAGAGAGCACACTCTCCTCTGGAAAGAAGACATCAATTAAAAGAGACTTCTTTGGTTTCTGCTGGAGAAAGCCACACTGCCAAATAACCACAAACTCACTGTGATTTAATTCTTTTGCTTAGAAAAACAGCTTGAACCACCTATATTCCTACAATAATGGACACTGGTCATGCTTAGTTTTTCATTTTAAGCACAAGCTATTAATTATAGTACCATCCTGGTCTATCTATCTCTTACTGTTCTTGCTAAAATGTGACATGCATAGCAAGCCAACTGTTATGGCACAACCAGGCTGACTGAGTGGCACAGCCAAGGCTGGGACATCAGATTGATCTAGGGCCAATGGCGAAGCTGGCACTATCTGACCTCTACTGGACCCAGAAAACAGAGGTAAACATCCTCCAGGTAATATGTTAAACTACTTAGATCGGGTGTTCACTCAACAACACTGTTGGAATCCAATGCTAATCAGGTTGAAACTTCATTAAAGTACTTGAGGGATGTGCACTGAAAGAAAATTGATTTGTTTAAAATCAACCTGCCAGGCTAATGGTGATGCTAAAAATTAAAGCCATGGATTTTCAGAATCCTACCACACTGCTTGTCTGCTAAGTACATGGGGAAGAGGTAAGTGTTCACGTGCACACAGACAAACAATATACACAGGAATTGTAAGCCTAGACATCATAAACCTATGCATTATATATATTATATGTTATATAGTATATATTATATGTTACACGTTATAGATTATATATCATATATCATGTCATATATTATGTGTATTATAAATTATAAACCTATAAATTGTAATTATAAACCTATAATACATATTTATAATGTAAAACTAGATAGGGTTGCTATTAAAACCACCACTCTCCTGACATTTTTCAGTACTCCTTTAGATATCTAACAGAGATGCTTTCATGTTGTTTTAGAATTGTTTTCACATTGCTAAAGAAAATGAAATGCAATGCATGCCACATACAGGGTGATTCCCCTGTATTTATATTAAATAACATCATACTGACTGATTTACTGAGTAAATTGTAGTGATTTCTTCATGCATTGTGCTTCTCAGTTGTGAAACAAGTTACCAAGCCAAACTATTGATATCCAGTCCATAAAGGGAGGACTGATAGAACTGAGTACCTTTTTTGCTTCGCAAGATGTAGAAGTAAAGATATTGACTGTATGGATACTGTCATGTTGTGGTCTTTTAGCTAGTGGGTAATTGGGGTGTGTAGGAACCACAGTTATACAATACAAGCCACAACAAAAGCTTTTCAAAAATTCTGTCAAAACCATAAAGGAGGAAAAGGACCTTGTGATGTCCATTTCACATTGATAAGTATCTCTCTGAATCCCTAGAAAAGGTAGGTAAAAACTACTGAGTTGATCGCTTTGTCCATAAACATCTCGGGACAATCATACTCCATAACATGGCACAACTGGAGGTGGTGTAGGTGCCTCAGCTGATATCTCAGGAGAGCTCTGTGAGACAGGGACCACCTTCTAAGAGCTGTATGAGTTTGTCTAGCTTAGAGATGGAGACTGACATGTTTTGTCACTGGGTTACATGACACACAGTGAGGGGCAGATCCAATGACACTGCAAACTCCTGGTGCTTGAATGAGGATTTTGTGGATCAAGTTCGTTGAGTAGCAACATGGCTTGGAAGTCTGCTAAAAGGGTAGACTGATGTAGGAGATGATGTAGTATGTAGTGTATTCATGTAATTATATATATGCTAGAGAGCAAAAAGTGTCAGTGTGGGAGCCCAGAACTGTCCTTTTACTTTCGTCAATGATCTTGAGGAAGACGCCATGTTCCATTCTTGCTTTCTTTTTCTTCAGAGTGGGAATATGAAAGGTAGTAAGTTAGTGTTTAGTTAGCGCAGCAAGCTTGCAAGCAGTATACCATAACTTACTAGCAACTCCAGTTTTCTGTTCATATTGTTTATTACCACAGAGGATTGATTAAAAGACAAAGTCTACTTACGCCCAAATATCTGAATACACAGTTAAATCTGGGAGAAAGCTTCTGTTTAGTTAGTAACTCTGAAAACAACATGCAACCATTTACATCCCCCTCCTCCCCAAGTACTGCACATCAAGAATGCATGCAGTGAAAGTCAGCTTCACAACCACAGTAAGCTTTTCAACTATGTGAAACCCCAAAAAGTCAAGCCTTTACCACTGGCTGTGTTGATTAACACTTAGCTTGTGAGGAGAAAAGAGCGCTCACAGGTACAGCATCTTCTGCTGGAATGTTTTCCATTGCTGATGTTCTCCTGCGTGCTCCTACTGCCAATGACATGCAGGTTTCCAAATCATTTTACTTTGGTTACCTCAAAGAAAATGATCAAAGAGTAGCAAGGGCATGTTTTTGCAGTAGTCTCTAGAAAGGCTTATTGCTGCCATCTGTCTCTGCTCAACCTTTGCAGAGCTTAACCTCCACTCATGTTCTGTAATGTTATTGATGTCCTTTACTCTGTAGGAAAATATAGGGGGGTTTCACTCAGTGTATCCCAACTCTAAAAAAAGTCAGAAGAAAATGGTTTAATTCTGGACAAAATGAAGCAGGAATGTTTCAGGAACACCCACATTTGATGTTTCATTCCCCTTTAGGCTCTACTTTTTGAAGAAAAGTACTTTAGTTCATTTAATGCTTTTTTTTGAGACATTTACTTTTAAATACAATTTTAACAAAATACGCCTTCTCGGAAGGGCAAGTTTCATTTGGAAAACATCAAAATAAAAAATGTTTCACTGTTTCCAAGAGGAAACATTTAATTTCAAAAACTGTCAAAGGAAAATGTGTTTACGTTTAAGAAAAAAACCCTTGATCAGCTTTTTCAGCAGTAAGATATAATCCAATTCAACCCAAGTTACAGTCCCCCTAAAAGTCATCTCATCCAGGATGGAAAGTACCTTAAGATCATCTAGTTCCAACCCCACTGCCATGGGCAGGGACACGTTGCACTCAGTGCTATTTCTTCTCTTTTTCCCCCTCCTCAGAAGCCTTTGTAAGCACTGCACGTGTACACTCAGAGCAAGCATCTGCCATCACTTAGCATGTCTCTTTGCCACCAAGGCTCAGACGTGCAAATTCAGCGTCTCACACCCCCAGTGGGTTGTAGCATGAAGAAGGAAATTGGTTGGCTGCAGTTAGTGGAAGAGTGTTGTATTAACAGCCATGGAGGCACAAGTCTGTTGCTATTAGACGTGGCAACGGCCACTTGTCAGTGCAAGCTTCACTCATCTGTTTGTAGGTCTGTCTGCTTAGGGGTGTGCTTATAGGTTACGGGCAGCTTAGTTTTACTGCCTGTTCTTCCTTCAGCCCGTCTGCTAAAAGTACATGTTTGATAAAATGTTCTGTAATAAAGACAGATGGCCATTAAGAATTATTGTAAATTCAACAGTCTCAGAGACTGATTTGCAGCCTCAGAAGAAAGGAACTGTTGACCATAAGGAAAGGGGATGGACTTCAAACTGCTGCCCAGACAGAACACTCTTTGGATAAACAAGTCTTGTTTCCTGTACTGAATGACTTTATGGCCACCAAATGCCTTTATTCGTTATAGCTAAAGGTACCTGCTGCTTCATTGTTGGAGGGGCAGGATAAGGATAAGTAAGTATCACGGCAAAATGTACTCTGAGAACCAGCAACACTGCTTGTTTTCCTCTGAGGAACAGCTTTTTCAGTTAAAAAAACCCCAAACTTATTTTCTTTTTCCTTTTTTAACTGGCAAGTATCTCAAAATGGAGGTGAAAGCTGCTCACCCTGATCCTCCAATGCAATCAGTGCCTTGCCATGGGGGCTTGTGTAGGCAGACACAGCACCATTTCAGTAAATTTCTCATTAAGAAACAGCTAAATGCACCAGGTCAGTTTGAAATGCAAATTAAGTTTGTGTGATTCACAGACATTGGTGACAGTTTTCTCCCAGCTCGGGTTAGGTCTTCCCACTTGCTCAACTGAGGTGAATTTACTGAAAAGACACTCAAAGTAAGCTACTGTCACCTGAAAACTTCAGAGCTAAATAAAGGCTTTCCGGATACATAACGCACAAAAGGAAAACGAATTTTAGAGGAAGAAGTAGGATTACTCAGTAATTGGACTTATACCTGACCCTAACACCATTGCAGAGACCACCATTTGTCCATTTCTTTTCCTTTATCTGCCTGGTGTATGTAGATGCTAAGAACTCCAAGGCAAAGGGGTAGTTTAATAGCTGTAAGGGTGGTAGCCATACAGTGGGTTCTGGTCTTCTTTGGTCTAGCAAAAATCCTGGAGGGACTGAGGAGTAAATGAGGAAAAGTGAGAGAAAATAGATTGTGCATTCAAGAATGGTAAAGCACTGGAAAAAACATGTGAAGCTGATCTTAGCTTTGTTAAAGTGATTTAAAAACATTCAGACAGGAACACCAGAAAGACAAGAGGTAGCTATGGACGGTATGAAGATCAGGAATGGTGAGTCTGTTGTTCCATGCCCTGATTCTGCACAGCACTGAAAAACATGTTCTCCAAGACATTTACCCACAAGAACTAAAATATTTTGTTTACTGAACTGATCAGATGTTGGACAAGCATAAAGGGGTGGATGGGACTGGGAAAGAAAAGAATTAAATGAAATGAAAGGCTGCAAAGAGGAGACTATTTTTTAACTCAATAACTGATGATGTCAGCCTGGTCAAAACACATTGCTGTTTACTTTGCTGGAGGTAGAAGAGCAGTATCATACCTGTTTCTGTTTGAAGTTGCTAAGTTATGAAACCACAAGTCCCACAGCAGGCTCACAGATGAGTAGGCTTTGTTAACACCTCAAGAGTCATGCAATGGTCACGAGAAACAACAATTCCACAGTGGTCTTACCAGAAAAGGTAAATGAAAAAGAACTCAGCTGTACTTGGGAGACATAGACAAGCCAGTATAGTTCTGTTATAATAGATGTATTTGTGTAGAGCAATTCAGATTGTGGGAGCATGGAGACATTAGAGATCCCTCAATGAAGATGCCTTTAAACATGCATTCCGGAGTATTCCAGGGCAGCTCTTTTACAGCTCACAAAGTTTTCTATCACATTAATGTTGATTCAAAGTGAATTATTTTTCATAATAACTCACAGGAAGAAAAAAGAGAAGAGCACATTGTATATTTTCAAACCACTAGAAATGTCAGATAGATGTTTTACGCTTTTCCTGGAGATTTCTGGATGAATTCAATAGTTCTTTTTCATCTGTGGATGTATTTCTTCTTCTAAGAGGGATCCAGGTGCTGGCCCCTTAAGAAACAACATAAAGATAAACCTATGTACGTAAAGACAGACGAAATAATTTGCAACCCGTTGTCCTTTTAGAGGATTACTACCACTAAACCTTATTTAAAATGTTTTTCAAATTAAAACCCAATAAAAGTATCTTTGCATCTAACACAATATTCTCTGTAGAAAATGTGCTGTTCCAGTACCAAGAACAACAGTAAACATTTGAACTGGTACCCTTGTTTCACAATTATACTATTCATAGATACAGCGTGCGCAGGGCCTTCTCTGGAGAGTTGTAGCAACGCTCTGCTAATAAAGCCAGGATTCAGGAAAAACCCTGCTGAAACATCTGATGGTTCTGGGAAGAGCTGCATTACATAAGTTGTTTTCTCCAGTCTGGTTTCGGTCTCTCTATGTTTTTGAATGACTAAAGAGATCTATCACGTAAGAAAGCTTCCTGATAATCTACTCAACAAGTTGTCACCCTCCCTCACTATGCTAGAAATGGATGGTTCACTTTTACAGTTCACTGGCATTTAGTGAGATATTTCTGACAGTCTTCCAGTAATGTAAGACCCATGTGGAAGTTCAGCTAATATAAGATAAGGAAATAGCAACTTTTAGCTGAGAGAAGCTTAATAAAGTCACAGTTTTTCAGTTTTCAGAGCAATCGAATAGCATATGACAAACTGCAGTTGGAGTCTCACCTAAAATTATGAACAGAGCACCTTTCTATAAGTCCTGCCATAAAAACACAAGTAACTCATTGATGCTATTCTTGTCCCTTGGTATGAGTCAGCAGGCACATTGGTCATACCTCCGTACACGGACAAAGGCAGAGGAGGCAGAATGCTGAATAACCTGCATGGTTAAATTTAGGAAGATTTAACTTCAGGCTGTTACTCAGATCAACTTCTTTACTTTGATAGCAATGTTGGAAGGCACATCCAGTCTTCTGTGGCATGCTTGAGTATGTGAAGGTGCAAAACAAGTGACCACACCTGCAGGACTGATTTGCCTGTATGACTATAAGTATTTTCTTTAACCAACTTAGGCATGAAAGGAAGTGACTCATCTGCATCCATGTAGAATAAAGACATTTTGGACACCTGCATTTTGAGGTCTGTGGGAGATGTAGCATCCTAGATAATGCACCATCACATGAAACTGTGTACGTGGTCACAGGACTTTGAATGATCTGGTTCAGGTTAGGTATCAGGTTTTGGACTGCCTTCCTTGGGCCTCTAACTCACAATTTTTGGATAAGTGGGCTTTTCAGATTGAGTAGGAATGCGAAGTAACTTTTGACTCCCATTGTCACCTTTTAGAATAGAAATGAAGAAGAAAGGTGTATGATTCTAACACGATTTATGAATTAAAGGTGTCATTTAATACCTGTGTTAACCACAAGTTTCCTGGGGAACTGTTACATCTCCTTCACGTTAAGCAATTGCTGCTGGTTGCCTCTCTAAAAGAACAGGTATTGCTACATTTCTTGCAAGAGCACAAGAGGGCTTCAGTACCCTCTTTAGGTTTATGAATCTGTGTGCAATGTTTATCATTACTAAATATAGATATGAAAAGCACCAATCCTTTTCATGGTATTTAAAACACAATGGCTCTTCAGCCTCTTCAGCTTTCCTCCTGTTTCAGGTGGGGAAAAATATTGTCTGCTGTATGTTTGCTGCCTCAGAAAGATGTATGTGTCTGCAGTAAAATCATAACTGCTTGGTTGCCTGAACCTTTATAAATACTGCCCTTTTGCCCACTGCAGAAGTGATTACTTCATTAGCCCAAGATATACAGCTAAAACAAACATGATATACAGTGAGGTTGTTCTGATTTTGGCTGGATTCTCAGCCTGTGGGTCCCTCGTACTCTGGGAAATGTAGGATCTTTTTTCTGTTTGCAGAACTAGTGATAACTTACTCCACAGAGGACCAAGACTTATGTTGAACTTGATTTCAAAACATTGCTTAATCTTGGGGCACTATCTAGAATGGTCTCTGTTTCAGCTGAGGTTCAAGTTCACGTCCCTTTGATGCTGTAAATGGAGCACGCTGGACCGGCTGACGCAGTAGAAAACGTACTGCGTGCTTTTATAAGAACAAATTAGCTGAGAACAAGTTATCTGAGGGTTAGCACGCTCTGCTTTACATGCTGAAATTCAGAGGTAATGACTTCAAAAGCTGATTTGTGTTTTCTTTTGTGCCCCAGAACTTCATTCACTTATGTTGTCACTCTTGTTCCTTCTGCTCACCTAGAACATCAGGTTGCCTCAGCAGAGTTTATACACAAATGGACCACAAGGCTCAAGTGAGAAACAGGATTAAAACTCTTACATAACATTGATCCCCATCGTAGCAATACACATGATATTTGAAGTAGACATTACCCACTGGACATGGTCCTGGACAACCTTCTCTAGGTGACTGTGCTTGAGTAGGGAGATTGGACAGGATGATATCCCTTCCAACCTCTACTATTCCTTGATTCTGTGATATCTGCCTTCCCACAAGAATCAAAGCCTTGTGCTTATTCTAATAAGATTGCTCTTATCAGATATATTTATGTTCTCTTTCAACAAATGTTTTTCATTAATGTTTAAATTTTAAATTAATTTTTAAATTAACTTTTAAAAACGTAGATGGAAAATTAATGGTATCTGCAGTTCTTTACCCCTTTCTGTCATTCATTGGATCACTTGAGGGTTGTTTTCTTCTTTTCCCAATTAGGGTATATTTTTAAATTTAAGTAGGAAAATGTTTTCGATATTTCAGGGTTTGGCTTGTTCTTTTCTGCCTACACTCTTATTTTTTCCCCTTATTTTCGCATGGTATCCCTTCTCAGTAAAGGAAAAGGAATGTCAAACCTTTCCCGGCTCATGACATGATTACATCCCCAGCACCAGTCAAGCAGACAAAAAAGTTGTTTGGTATGGGACTCTCTGTTCAAGGCTGGTTGTTTTGATACCTGCTTTTCTGTTCCTCCGAAGCATTCTGCCTTGTATCTTCAGATCTCTTTAGGCTCTGTTTCTTCTCATAGATCATCTGCAGCACTGCACATATTATCTTCATCCAGGAGGTAAAGCACTACGCAAACTAAACAGGCTTCTGAAATACCCTTTTTTATGCCTATTTACAGTAAGTAGTGCTTCTGAAGTGATTTTTTTTTCCCATATTCAAAAAATCCCAGAGAGGCAAAATACTGCATCAAATATCAAGCAGGTGTTGAATTTTCAGCAGTAAGCTAATTGCTGTGTGATCTTTTCTCCATGCTTCTAATGCTGAGAAGCTAAAGGTTTCCCAGGTACTGCAAGAAAAGATTTGTCACCCTTTGGAGAATTTTCCCATCTGCAGCTGGTTATATACAGTGCTGTGGGAGGACTAAATCACAGCTTTGCTGTAAATGCTCCCTTAAAGATAATATATAAAATTCTCTCTTAAAGGGAAGATGAATTCTGCAGAGGACTGAAATACTAGAACCCTCGTTGAACCTATATGGTTCTCGTATTAATAAAGTGTTTTCTCTCCTGTATGGATGGTTTACTTTTGTACAGCTTGAAAGCAGTTTTTCCTTCAGGTAAGAAAATCTCTGTGGCTGAAAATAGTATCATGGGCTGAGGCACATGTGTTGAAAAGATCTAAATAATAACCTACATGTATGGCAGAGTCATCAAAGATAAGAATCCCATCTTTCCCTTCCAAGACGTGTAGCTGATTTGTGATGGACTGCTCCTGGATTTCATTGCAGTGACATGAAAAAGGAATGCTGTCCCAGAAAAACCAATAATATCCAGACCAGAAGACTTAATGCTGAACTGTGGGTCCATTCCCACCCCTATCTGGATTCCTTGGGTCACCCAAAGCAGTAACTTCATTCCTCTACGCCTTAATTCTCCTTGAAGGAGAAAGAGAACAGTTCCCTGTCTGAGAGGATCAGTGAGTAACTAGAGGAAGTATTAAAATGTTTATAACAGTAAGCCTGTCTACTGGCACCTACACCCACAGGAACCAGAGAATCTTAAAGAAGCAAGTTCAGCTGCAGCCCTCAGAAAAGCCATCTACAGAGAACCCCATTGTGTTTCAAATACCTGTTTTAATACTAGAGAAAGCTTCCATTTCTGGTTCCTTCCTGTTCTGGAGTAAAATGCAGTACTAGAAGAGTAACATATGTAGCCATAAGGGTGTCTTGCTTTTTTTTTGTTAATGTAGGGGAGTTTATAGAGAGGATTAAGGAGACCAGAGGGAGCGTCTTAAATTATAATGAGCAATCCAGGCAATATTAATATGCGGTTATTTTCTAGTTTTTTCTACTCCTTAATGCCTAAGATCTATTGCTGATCTTTGCAGCAGGCAGATGCCAACATCAATTTCTATTCTGTTTTCCTTCTTTAGTTAATTCTGACACACCAGAAAATGTAATCAACTCAGCAGATACATTACTAGTGCTGCCACAAAGCTGGGAACTTGCCCTGGTAGGATTACACAGCTGCTGGGGTTGCCTAGCCTGTCGGCCTGCTTGACAAATTCATTTTCTTTTAACTGGTTAAAGGTGATTGCCTTTTAAACCCTTAGCTGCAGAAGTTTGTCCTTATTACCACCCAGGGAACTGGAAGTGAGATGATGGAGGAAATGGGAAATGTGGTGTTTTTAGAGCAGTTTGGGCACTGGCTGTTTTCCCTTTGTTATTCAGTTTAGCACATTAAACTCTCAGAGATGGACCAAAAAGGAGGAAGAAATAAATCTCAGCCAAAAAACACCGAGCAAATCCTGCTTTGCCTAGAACTAATCTGAAGCAACTGGAATTCTGGCACCTCGGGCGGTGCAAGGTTTACACTGGAGAAGAGGAGGATTTGCCTCCTCATTCCTAGGGATTTGTGTGTATAAAACAGTACACATATATTTGCATTGTTTCTTAAACTGGAGCCTTAAATCACAAAGTTTAACACTGAGTCAGTCTGACTCAGTACTAACATATCAGTAGCACAGAAGTTGCGAGCAAGTTACTTCTGCCTCCCGCAAGGTCTCACGGAGAGGCACAATCTGAGGTGACACAGCATGAGAGCTGATATTTCCACTAGCATCTTGTGGTTGTACAGGATTGATCTAGCCTGAGGTGGTGATGTTTATCCATACACAAGCCCCGTATCCCACCCTTGGCTGAAATTACAGCTTGTGGCGATGAATTCTCACCTATTAAATGTGTCAGAAATGCGTGTGAAAATCTATGTTGAATTTGCTTCATGTCTATGCCTTTGGAGAGCAGAAGTCATCCAATATGACAGCATGACTCAGTAATAAGCGTTTTTTGGGGACAAGCTGTGAAAAGCTTCTGTTGACTGAAAGGATTGTGCTATGTACCTTCATATGGTTTTAATTGTGAGTAATGGTAACTAGAAGTCACTGTGAAGCCAACTACAGTGAAAGGAAAGAGAAGGGAGTCTCTTCTTCATGCTGTGAATGAAAAATGGAAAATGAATACTTTGGATGTCAGGTAACCAGGGGTGAGAGCAAATTTCTTTATCCAACATACATGATATAAGTGGATGAGTGCAAACACATTTTCCATATATATTTAATCATGCATTCATGGCCTTTTTTTCTAGCTTTAATTGGCATATGGGCATTAGAAGAGAATTGAATATTTCAGTTGGAAGGGACCTGCAATGATCATCTAGTCCAACTGCCTGACCACTGATGGCTGACCAAAAGTTAAAGTATGTCATTAAGGACATTGTCCAAATGCCTCAAGCACTGGCAGGCTTGGGGCAATGACCACCTCTCTGGGAAGCCTGTTCCAGTATTTGACCACCGTCTCAGTAAAGAAACGCTTACTCATGTCCAGTTTAAACCTCTCCTGGAGCAGCTTTAAACCATAAGTGAATGAAGTGGCTTCATATTACCCTTTTGTGAAGTTTTACTGCTGCAGAGCGAGTGATGTGTGCATTAGCCAGCTCTAGATATTAAAAATGCCTTTGTAACCTTTGCGTCTGGCACAGCAGTTGTCATCTATTTGATCTACAGCTGAGGTGAGTTAATAAAAAGCTTATCCGAGCAGTGGTAAGCGGGTGAGAAGAAAACAGTGGTCTAGGGATTTGGCATGAGGACCATAATATACAGTGAGGCCACAGTGTCAGTCATGAGAGTTTTCTTGTATTTAATTAGCATTCTAACAGTACCTCCTGACTTACTGCCAGGAGAAAGTTAGAAACAAAGAGTTATGACTCCTCGGTGGTGCTCTGCTTTTCAGACCAGTTCGAATCCATCCCTTGGATCTTCAGCTTTGCCCCATTGCAGCAGCAGAGCTGAGGTACACAGCGGGCATTGTGCCCATGTGCTGGGCTCTATGACCCAGGGAGCTACAGCCGACAGTGTGCCAAGCTCCCAAGCTTCTGTTTGAAGGCAGGAATCAGCAGAAAGGGCCCCAGGTTGCAAGAAGAATCAATGTGATGAAAATTGCTCCCTGCAACATTATGAGCTGTGTTGTATTTGTCCACAGGATACAAATTTTGCCCTGTACATGAATGTGGCATGTGAGAATTTTACATACTCATATTAATATTTATTTTCAATTGGAGAAGAACATCAGATTTTGGTCCTAAGATCTTGTGACTTTCAGTTTAAACATCATGATTGAAATATTATTGTGCAGCGTAGGTGTAATAGCATGTTATGCTACACAGACATTCTGATTTCTCTTTGAAGGAGCATTCATGAATCCTGTATAATTTTAAAATGGCACACGGTGACATTGTAAAGAGTTACAAAATCAGTTATTAGGGAAATAAGTGATATTTCAACTTTGCAGAATGTAAAATCTATACCATCAATTGCAGATCAGGTGTAGTAAATAATGACTGGCTGATGAAAAGTAAAACCGCAAGTTAATTTCCTTTCTTTGCAGTGGGAGGTGAGGCAGAGAATAAAGGCATCTTCTTGACACCTCACAAGCTTTCCTGCATTGCTTTGTGCTTCGGTGTTCTTCCAAGAATTTTGCCAATTCAAAGAATCCATGTGGGCAAGAGCCACTTGGGATCCTAATTAAGGCTCCTGAATTATGCTCTAATTCTAATTCTGTTTCAGTGTTGCAAGGCTGGAAATATTTAGCTTGCTGGACTAACTGCAGCACTATTCCAAAAACTCAAAATCCTCAGCTAGAAGGTAAGGAATCAGCCCTGTCACTCTCCTGCCTTCAAACTGCCCTCTTAAGCTTAAGGCAGTTTCTTTTCCTCCATCGCTTCTTCAGAACAGCAAAGAAAGAGACAGAAGAGATTTCCCGCTCCCTGTCTTCACACGCATCCATTTCCCAGGGTGGAAGTGAACAGATGCAGCTTCTGGCTCACAGCACCTCCGTAGCTTGTCAGGATCGCATTTAGCTGCTGCTCGCAACTTCTGGGGCAGTGTGACATGCACAGACTCCGTTTTTCACCAGCTGCTGGATGTTTTTATACATAGAACTGGAGAGGAGAAACACACTTGCTTCTTCTCAAAGATCCTACTGAGTGACAAGACTCAGTTTCCTACTGCACAATTCACAAATTCAACAGAACTTGCAAAAATCTTCCAAAGTAGACTTGTGTTTTCCTCCACAAAAAAAACCCAACCCCGATTTCATAGTAAGTATGCAGATATCATGCAGACAAAATGTGATGCATTCCCCTCTCGCACTTCTTTCATGTTAAAAATCTGACTTAGAATCAAAAAGTATTTATAAAAACTATGTATTTTGTCTCCATAGATTATGTTTTCAAGTTTCTCTGCAAGCACGAAAGTTGGATAAATGGTCTTTTGGAGAAGAGAGCTGACTGCTTGGTTTTTAGTGAGTGCTGTGATCCTTTATACTAAAAGTTCCCAGATCTCATGTGCCAGCCACACTTTGCTGAGAGTGACAGCTGAATGCAGTTAATTCTCTGTTTGTAAACTGACTTAAGGCAGAAAATTCTTTGGGACTTTTTCCTAATTCTTGTGTTCTAAAAGCATCTCTCATACCCATGGCAGAGGGTTGGAATTAGATGATCTTAAGGTTCTTTCCAACCCAAACCATTCTATGATTCTATGATTCTGTGGTTCTATGATTCTACGATTCTGTGGTTCTATGATTCTACGATTGACACTGCACAGTTAATAAAAATGTGGACTAAAGCTGCTAATTCTCAACCATTAGTCCCACAGCAAGTGTGATACCTGCTTCCCCTCCATGTAAAACACAAGCCACAAGCCATGGCTCTTTATAGCTGCTTGGATCTGGAGTTACAGCAGAAGAATCAGGGATTATACTGTTTCTGCGCAGAAACACAGACCTCAAAGTCTTACTCCTTTGCTAATCTTGCTTAGTGCCTCTAGGCCTGACACTTATTAGTTATTCTTACTATTGTTATATGACTCTAAATATGAGCAAGGAACTAACTCTTCATTAACAGAACGGAATCATGCAAAGTTTAGCATTAGATGGGAAGTGCTGTAATAATGGAAAATATGTATGTCTATGTTGCATGCATAGGGCCTCTGTATAGGCAGATATGGGGGTTATCTAACATATCTCTCTGCTAAGTCCTGCTCTTTAAACTTTTTTAAGCTCCTTTGTAAAGACATGCAATTAATGGTTACATATACACTGATCCAGATGATATTTGTGCATGAAAGATATTAAACGCTTAACGTTATGTGAAAAACAACTTCAAGATACCAGCAGCAGAAACCAATTGTGAGAGAGGGATTTGTGACTTGGATGTTTGGTGCTAGTGAAAATTTTACTACCCACATAATCGTTAATAAAACCACACAGTTTTCTGCTTACATAAACTGCTGAATACATAAAAACAGCGTGACTTGAGGCAAGATAACTTATTGACAAAGAATCTTGAAACCATCTATTTTATTTGGTGGGAAAATGATGTTAGCAATGACAGCCTCCAGCTGGGATTTGTGGTCCTATTCTTCTGGGCTCTATGAAGACTTGTAATAGGAGGAACATTCCAAACCACTCTCAAAGTGCTTACCAAGACTGCAGGTGGGAGGTGAAGCAAAGGTGCTGAAAGAAGGAGATTTACCGTGTCTATAGTAAGAAGGCAGGCACACCCAGGCAGTCCAACTTGCAGTACAACACATAGTGCTATATGTATCACAGCACCATTTCACACTGAAAAGAGACCCTGTACTGGAGTCCTCTCCAACAATCTTTACAGATCTCTGTTGTACCTCTTTATATCTGTCTTATTTGTGTCCTATTTGTGTCCTATTCCAGTTCCCAATTTAACGCTTTATCTTTTCACCTGCCTAAATATTTGCTAGTCTGCCCATGGCAGGGGTCTGGAACTAAATGATCTTTAAGGTCCCTTCCAACCTAAACCATTCTGTGATTCTACAATTCTGATTCTAGGATTCTGGTGAGCACTCCTTTTCCTAAGCCAACAGTACAATTGTGTTCATCTAAAAGCACCTGGCACACTTATGGATGGACACTACCTGACACTTAGGGTTAATGCAGTCTCAGCATCCTTTGCTCTGTGTGTTACGCAGGGGAAACACCTCTGCTTACTGCTGTCAGATAGCTTGAAGGAAATGTAGAGGATGAATTGCTTCAGTGAAAGCAACCCATTTAAATATAATGGCACCAAACCCAGATAATTCCTTTAGTCTGTAAAAGATCTCTGATACCATTTCTTCTATTCTTAGCTGAAATGGAGTCTTTTGTTAATCACAGTTCAGTTGGGAAAAAACAAAAACAAAACCTGGAAAAACAATAGAAAGTGCCAGCTCTATTCTTTCCCCTTCTCTTCCACACACGAGATACCAGAGATTCAGATAAGCTGAGAAAAAAAACAGGAAAACAACGATCTGTCAACAAGGGCTCCCAGCAGTTCCCTTTCTAGCAGTGTCCCACAGCAGCAAACAGCATCAGTCCCCATGGGCTCTGCGCAGACGTCACTGTCCCAGACCTCGCCGTGGCTGCTCGAAGTATTGCTGCGACCATTTTTGTGTCACACCAACTTTTGCCCGTTTTAGAAATCTCAATTTCCTTGCACCCACTTACAATAGGGCACAGAAGGCTCATGACTTCTCTCAGTTATGTCTCATACACCAGGATATCTTTGAATCGTCTTTTCCCTACAGGGAAGGAAAAAGTAAATCCTAGAATCATAGAATCACAGAATGTTTTGGGTTGGAAAGGACCTTAAGATCATCTAGTTCCAAACCCCCTGCCATGGGTGTTTC
Organism: Strigops habroptila; assembly: GCF_004027225.2. Classification (NCBI taxonomy): domain Eukaryota; kingdom Metazoa; phylum Chordata; class Aves; order Psittaciformes; family Psittacidae; genus Strigops; species Strigops habroptila. Next base: position 73,689,972 of record NC_044281.2, read on the forward strand.
ACTCTAGACCATGTCACCCAAGGCTATGTCCAGCCTGCCCTTGAACACTGCCAGGGATGGAGCATTTATCACTTCTTTGGGCATCCTGTGCCAGTGTCTCACCACCCTCACAGTAAAGAACTTCTTCCTTATATCTAACCTGGGCCATTGTAATGACACTGCTGTCCAGAAAGAACAGTGCTATTCCTGCAAGGCTCTTTGATTTATACGGCTTGAGTAGAGTGCCAACCATTACTGGTCCTATTTCCTTGAACTCAGAAGGTAGGACAAGGTTTTATGGTGGTAATTTCCAAGTACTTAGGTGGCTTTAAATCCATGTGTTGTAGCTTTATCTACAATGCAGACAGAGGATTTGCCTCCATGTCTCAGGAGAAGTTTTGAGACTATTTCATTATTGAGAACTATAGCAATATTATCTAAGGAGTGTGTCTGGGAATAAAAAACAGTAGCTTTCCCAAGAAGCTCTGACCACTGTTTAGGAGAAAACCAACTCCTTACCTGACTGGGCAATGAAAATATGTTAACTTGACTGTGCCCCCTTGTAAGAGAAACGAACATGGATTTTGCCCTCTTGGTAATATGTTAACAGAGAATTTTTTTTCTAGCAACTGGAAAATGACCATGGTATTCCCCATGAAAACAAGTCTCTGAGACTGCTCACATAGAGCACATTTCAGAGATGTAAAGTCAAGATTGCTTACTCCTTGGGTTAACCAATCCTACAATCTTTTCCATAAAGCTGAGATATAATGAGCCTAATTTCTTAACCAAACCCTACGAGTTTTAATAGAACTACCAGTATATTTTTTGATTAGCTTCATGAACAAGGATTAGTTTTTTCTGTGCAAAACCATGGTTTCTTGCTGCTAGGTACAGTCTCTCTGCAGCAACACTCCAGTAGGTTACTTCAGGGCAAGGATGATCTCCCAGCTGTGTAGGAGTGAAACAAGTTTCTATTCTATGGGAGGCTATGGGAACCAGTAATCCTCTGCTTGCTCATCAGCTGAATGGTTTCTAGTCTTTTATTGTCATTGAAGGGTAATGTAAGATGGAGCAGCTCTGACAGTTCAAAGACATCACAGGTAAAACAGCCTGTGCTAAGCAGAAAAAATATCAGAGGAATATGGCAGCAATCTTCATGCAGTTTCTGTGCATGACATGCTGACTTGTGCACAAAGCATCCAGACTATAAAAAAGGATCTGGCCCTCTGTTTATGAAGCTTGATGATATAACCCCGGCATCTTAGATGAAAAGCACTAGATCATCAGATCATTAATACCTTTCACTTCTTGTCAAACAGTACTTGAGGCAAGGTTCATTAAGCTGGCAAGAGCCCTGGGGCCACGAGCCAGGAGCTTAAACCAGACTCCAGTGAATTCTGTTGATCTGTGTCATTACCCAAAATGGTCAGAGATGGAAAACAACAGTGGACACCATTGCAGGTTAAATCTCTCTGTTCTGAGTTCCTTCTGCATTGAAAAAAGTAGTGTGTTAGCAAAGGAAAGGTCCATGCTTAGAAGCATGTTTGTGTTCTCCTCTTCTTGAACAGAGAGCGGCTTGGATTTTGGACATACTGGTTAACTCATTTTCGCCCTTTTCAAGATCCTGTGTTCTCTATGCAGAGATGGAGGTTTCTGTTTCTTTTTCCAATGTTCTTTATGACACAAATCCTATGAGCCCAGAGGCAGGTACAGAACACTGTTGAAACCTTCATAAAAACTTTAATGCACTCTAGTTATATTTTCTTGCAGGCGCCAGGAGTCATACTTTCAGCAGATATCTTAGTAGTGCTTGGCTGGCATGAATCATACAGGTCAAATTCCCTGCTGATATAAATGGGTGCTGCCCTAGGCATACCTGGGAGCCTCATTCTTTTGTGCTAGCAAGTAACTGGCACAAGCAGCACATCTGTGTGTGTGTACGTGTGTGCATGTGTGTGCACATGTGTTGTTGCAAAATTAAAACAGCACCAAAATTCAGGTCCTCCTGTTCTGTTCCCTGCAAACACAATGGTGGCTCCCAGTGATGCTGAAGCCCTGTGTCCCTGCAGTCACTACATGATGCTGTAAACAGCAATGAAGAGCTAACACATAATAGATAAATACCTAATAGCTATAAATAACTTTAAGATTTGTCTGAAGGAGGAGATGATAGGTTTATGTCATTTTACTATCTGTCAAGCCACATGCACCTGCAAACAGCTGCTAAACATTTCTTTCTGCTCAAATATCCAGTTTAATAAGCTTCTATTAGCACCATGGTGATATTTCTGTGACAAAAAGAATCAGGTTCTCTCAAGCTAACAAACGCATGAAAATGGTTTTAAAAATGAACTTGCTAATAAAGATTTGGGCTACTGAGAGTTTAATCTCTCCTTTCCCAGGATCGGGAAGCTCAAGGCTTCTTGAATGCCTCGGAAGTATTCACTGGTTACTGAATGATTACTGGCATAGCCAAACCAGCCTGCAGGTAGTCCAACTTGCTCGTGCCCCTGGAATGATTCAGTCAAGCAAACCAGGGACCTTCTTGTGTTGCAGGTTCCAGCTGGCCACCTATCAGCTTCAGCTACACAGCAATCTCTGATTGAGATGCTCTAGTGGTGCACATTTTTATGCAGTAGCACCCAGCAATTGTAATACAGCTGGAGTAGGTGGTTGTCGTGGGCTACACACCATAGCGCAAGCTCGCATTGTGACCATGCCTACTGAATAACACACACAGAGAAGTGACACTGCTTTGGGCTTCTAGAGCCCCCAGGTCTAGAAAGGTGCTGTCTCCTGCTGCTACTACATTAAGTGATACAGATCCCAGCTAATAATATTGGTAAGGCAGGTGCCAACTAGAAAATGATAGATTAAGCAAATTGTCCTGGCAGGCCACTTGCAGGAGGAGCTCCTCATGATGGGACTTAGCAGAGCATCAGGAGACCTGCCAGCAATGTAAATGTTTGTGAATTGGTCTCAGTTGTGCTCAACTGTCCATGAATAACAAACCACAATACATGGTGAAAGCTGACATTTTTCATGTTGGCAACTCCAGCCAGAACATTTTGTTTCCATCTGGAAATGGGTCTTCATTTAGAAATTTCAGGCCCCTTTATTCAAGAAAATAGATGTAAGAACATCCTACAATGCTTGAATCTGAAATTAAGCGTTTTCTTTACATTGGATTCCAGAAGCTTGCGGGGTGGGGAGTTGGAGGGATTTTAATAATTTTGAAAAATAAACAAAACCATCAATCATTGGGAAAGTTCTCCTTCTGGCTCTGCCCCTGCTTCAGAGGTAGGATTTGGGATATCTCAGGACATTTACTAACCCTCTGTTTTTCCAGCCAAATTTGGAGCTATAGTTATCCCTGACTGTGTTTTTGTGTTACACCAGTGGGTTTCTGACCTCAGATGAGCTCTACTGCAATGAATACTGCAACAGTTCCCCTTCTCTTGTTTCGTCCTCTCAGGACCATCCCAACAGCCTCAGACCTTCGGCCTCACTAAAACCATTGATGAACCATAGATATGATCCAATCTGTTTTCAGACACCATGTATCTTCTTGCCTTCTCCTTTGTTCTGCTTGCTTCTGCCTTCTGCAGAAGACTGCACGAGACAGCGCAGATAAGTTGCTCTAAAATGGGCTTCCTGTACTCATCCCTCCAGTATGTTCCCAGAGCACCACAGTCACCGACAAGCCAACCCTGTCAAATGGGACTGGGTCAGCATAATCTGCCCCCATCCACAACTCTCATGATAACCAGTGCAAGATGAGCCAGGACAGATTGTTCTCAATGACAGACTCTAACTTCTGCTACTCTCCAGTGCCAGCAATTACTTTAGCCAAAGCATGACCGTATTCACACACAAGATTAGCCTTTTCCATGAATACCAGTACAGTTTTGCCTGTAACCCTCTAGTGTCTTTCCTCTGGAGAGTCCTGAGAAAACTCCTGCTGGCACGAATTATCCTGACTCTACAGAAATCAACAGAGCTCTGACAATTTTTATTCCAAGTCAGGTTCTTCTGCCACTTGGCAAGGAGACCCACAGGGCATTAGAGTAACCTGATCGTAGAATTCCGGTCTTTGTCCTTGCCTTTGGACCTGCCTTACTAATTGGGAAAGTAAAGTCCAGGGAATGAGAGGGAAAGGGCAGCATGCTGTTTAACAGAAATGAATGCCATCATAATGTCATCATCATCTGCAACTGCAATAGATCTATCTTAATGGCAACGAGTTTGGAGTCAGGATTGAATTGACCCAGTTTGCATGACCTCAAGAAATTCTCATCTAGTTTCTGCTTATTTTGAGTAAAACCAGTCAGGAAGTGGAGAGAATACCACTTTCTTTCATTGGGTGTTTTGGGAAATGGGATTGATGGGCTAGATGGAGAGCATTATGGTTTGTGCTTTCACAATAACTCTTCATGCCTGATGATAGTGCAGGGCTGCACATCTTGCAAAACATTGTCAAAGTAATAGCAGATTGCCATTTTCAATTTAAAAAAAGAGTAAAATCAAGATTAGTACCAGGAAGGATAGAAATTATTCTTGGAAGTTATTTCCTTAATATTTGGATATAATCAACCTTATCCAGAAACATCTGTCTGAGAGCACAAGACAAAAAAATGCTTTTGTCCCCTGCAGCAGTGTCCAAAAATGAGGTAGTAAGTATTACTTCCTGATGACACACAAATGGGGTTTTTATCTATGCCAAGATCATCATATGAACACTGAAATAAAACTGCAAACACACAAGAAAAAGGAACACACCTGAAAGCCTTTAACTAGCCTTTTCATCCCCTGAGCTTCACTAGCCTGCTCCAAAAAGCTTCACTGAAGTTTCATTTTTCTGAGGACATTTATATTCAGTAAGGAAAGTCCAAACAACTCTTAACAATAGCTTTGTATCAGGCCACAATTATATTCCTTGGTGCTAATGCAGTCTATTAAAAGAAGTTCAGTCAATGCCCTTTGGGTTCTGGGAGAGCTGGACAATTTGGATGTCAGATTCCCTTTCAGTTTCAAAGTGTATCCTGGGCTACATGAAAAGGAGTGTGACCAGCAGGCCAAAGGAGGTGATCCTGCCCTTCTACTCTGCTCTCGTGAGACCTCACTTTCAGTACTGTGTGCAGTTCTGGTTCCTCAATATAAGAAGGACATGGAGCTGTTGGAGCAAGTCCAGAGGAGGGCCTGGAGCACCTCCCGTATGAAGACAGGCGGAGAAAGTTGGGGCTGTTCAGCCTGGGGAAGAGAAGGCTGTGTGGAGACCTCAGAGCAGCTTCCAGTATCTTCAGGGGGCCTACAAGGATGTTGAGGAGGGACTCTTCGTTAGGGACTGTAGTGACAGGACAAAGGGTAATGGTTCACACTTAAACAGGGGAAGTTCAGGTTAGATATAAGGAAGTTCTTTACTGTGAGGGTGGTGAGGCACTGGAACGGGTTGCCCAAAGAAGTTGTGAATGTTCCATCCCTGGCAGCGTTCAAGGCCAGGTTCGATGGAGCTTTGGGTGACATGGTTTAGTGCAAGGTGTCTCTTCTCATGGCAGGGGGGTTAGAACTAGATGACCCTAAGGTCCTTTCTAACCCAAACCATTCTATGATTCTATGATTTCAAGCATTGAGATTCCACCAAGAGAGGATATACCTGCTAAATTTGCAGAGGCCATTAAACTAAGAGGGGCTGCAAGTCAATCACTGTAGAAATAACAAAATATTTTGGTAAATAGGAAAAAAAATGTCTGGGAAAGAAGAAGATAATGCTGTGGGGACTAGAGCAGGGCAGAAATAATCATAACTGCAGGAAAGGGGAAAACTGAATTACAAGCTGAGTTTGATGTCCCCTTGCAAAGGAGGTGAGCATCATGCTGGGTTGGCCAGGCTGTTAGCCTAGTCTGCAAAGGCAGATGGAGTAACCCTGCTGCACACAGGGCTGAGAACACCTGACATGAAGCATCAGTTGCAACATGGGAGATTCAGACAGTAGGAAAAATCTTTTCATTGGAAGTGTAGGGAAGCAGTGTGGTGCATTGCTTGAGGATGACACAGAACCTGTATCACAAGAGATCTTGAAAATGAGTGGGGAATGGGTGAGAATGACAAAAGCAAAGCTGGTTGTGTCCTGGAGGAGGGGCAGGGAGAGACCTCGTCTCCTACTTGCCATGATCATGTCTTTGGTTGCTATGCTGGCATTTCAGTTCTCAGAGCCAAGTGGGTTTAGAGCCAGTTGTGTCCGCACTACTTGTAGGCTGTGTGGGAGAACAGTTTTCCAAGCACTTCCTCAGAGAGTCTTCATTTTCATTCATTGCCTAGAGGGATGTACAACATAAAAAGGGGGGCAGCACTCCAAAGAAAACATCCCCGAGTGACTTTCTGTGCTCCCAGTTAATCCCTCTGCTCAAAAGACCAACTCACTCTAACCTAGTGCCAAAGCCTTGATCAGTTCACATGATCAACAAGTTTGGGTTCAGTTACAGGACATAAGCCAAAACAATAGATGCAACCACTAACTCCAGGTCTTCTAGGAAATGTAGGCTTACATGTAGATGTTCCTTATCACATCCATGAGATATGCAAGCCTGTAAAGTAGCATATTGGGATAGATCAGTAGTCCAGCTAGTTAATCAGGCTGACTGCTGTTTGACTACATTTCCTTGTGCACTTCCCTGTAAATCAGCTTCTTTCTCCAGAAGAGCACCTTTGAAGATAGTTCCAGATACTGGCAAGTGGCAGGAACACAGCAGGGCAATAGGGGCATCTTGCAGACATGAACCGTTTTGTCCAGGTAGAAGCATTATAACTTTTATGCACAGAATTACAGCAAAAAATCCTGAAATTAAAATATCATACCCCTTTCTGAGACTGAGTCTAAATGATATTTCACTTCCTATCATTCTTTACAGAGCTAGGAACTGGGAAAAACAGACTGCTTCTCTGAAGAATCCTTTCTATTTGAAAGAGCATGCTCACTAAGGATGTCTTCATTTCTTTTTTCATCATCTACAGGACTCTATGATATGCACAGGAGGGAAGCATTTTAAGTAAATCACCCCAGCCTGACTTCAAAGGAAAGTGAGCTGGACAAGATGTGCCAAAGGGTTTAACATCTGCGCCATTCCTATAAAGCATTGTTTTGTCCTTCATACTCAGTGAGGAGACACCCACATGTGTTTTCCACTTTCATTGTGAAAGCAGGAAATGTTTAATTAAAATCAACTACTTTGTTTTCTCTTCATGCCGAAGTAGCATCAGCTGGTGAGAGGGAATATCTGCAGGTCTTGGCACCCAAATGGCCTCGCCCAGTAGAGGGACAGAGCTGGAGAGATACGGACAGATCCGCTGGCATGATATCTGTGTCCCTGGGATACAGAAACAAATTAGGTCGTATACCAGGAAGGGCAGAACTTTCTGTGTGTGGGGAAATTCAACACAGATAGTTGTACCAGGCCAAACACTGTTGCATTTGTACAGGAAAGAGGGATGGCAAGCGCCTCACCAGGAGATGCAGTCTACCTGTCTTACTCCAGTCTGTCACCCTGATGAGCCACAGTGGCTTGGAGTTAGGAGAGTTGAAGAGAGGGCAGCTGCAGATATTGTGCTCCATGAACCTCCCCAAACCCAGCAGCCACAGCTTGAGGCACCAGATTAGGTTAAGAAACTTGGAGATGTGACTGATTTATATCCTCATTGGATCAGGCCAAAGAAAGGACACTCCATCCAACCTAAAATCCAGATCTTATTATGTGGTGCCTTTCATTTTCCAAGGGCTGAAAGGCTTTTCAGTCCCCTTTCACTGGCCGTATGGTAACACAAATCTTTGTGTTATATGTTGGTAACGCAGAAAACAGTCTTATGGTCATGAGTGGTTTGGGCGGGAGTTTAAAGCTGCAGATTCTTTTCCCAGAAACAGCTCCACTTCCAATCACATCATTATGTGTTGAATACAACTTCGCTTCAGCATGGGTGGTACACTCAAGTGCTTTTTGCTATAGCACTGCAAGTGCCAGGAGAGACACTAGCTCTCTTAGGGAAAAGAAATCATTGTGTAACAGGAACTTTCCATGCAACGAGCATAAATCAAGTACCTGGAGGCATCCACCAGGCCACTCTGGAAAACTCTGTAGCATCAAGGTAGGCTCCGATTAATGAATTCTGAAGAACATAATTATTTCCATTAAAATTTTCATCAATTTAGGTGTTCTTGGAGTTGAAGTATTCTTCAAATTATTCAGTGTTTTGGGCCAAAATACCTCTTGTGACAAGTGACCCAAATCAAGCTAGAGGCAAATTAACATTTGCAATTTTAATACATTTCCCTGCCAAGCATTCACTTTCTAATTTGCAAAGAAATCCTGAGGCAGGCTTGTTGAAACCGTGAAGTGCTATCTAAAACCTGTTGGGCATTGCCATATTTATTAACATAATCACTGGCATTTTTCTCTAATTTAGATGGGGTCTTCAGTGCTTGGAAGAACAGCAGCCAGAATATAGCACTGGCCACGATCCCATTATCAGAACATACCCCCTCTCCATGAAAACATAATCTCTGGCTCATTTAGCATATTAAAGTAGGCTAAAATTGCTTCCTCAGTTACAGATGGGGAATCTGAGGCTAAGAAAGAAAAAAGTTACTCAGGAAGTAGGATTCCCTTCTTCCATCAAGCTCTAACATCCTGCAGCAAAGGAAGGCTGAGACACAATGCATTACCTAAATATACTGCCATGTTCATGAATCCAAAGTGAGAAGAAGGTGGGTGGATTTGTCCTGTGTATCACTGCTATGACAGTGGAGCTTTGTGTCAATCATTTTAATGACACTTCTTGTTTTCCCTTCATTCCGCCTCTGGCCCATCCTCACATCACCCCATACTTTAACTGTTTGACCCCCTCCTCCTGTTTTTCCCAGAGAAGGGAAAGTAAACAGAAGTTGACATGAGCTCAGAAAAGAGCTCAGCGCAGAACAAGAGTGTGAAGTGCTGTGGCTCATAGAGTTGAAGCACAGCAGTGTTTTTTCCTCAGCTTTAGATGCTATAAAATGGCAAGCAGAAGAGCACAAACATGTTGTCATGACAATGAGTGTAATAAAATGGGGGTTTCTCTGCATGGTTAATGCGTTGAGAGAAAGGTAACCAGGACAGCAATAAACACTTCAGAGATTTCAAAAGCAACACAAAGTCTGAAACGTAATTACATTAGAGACAAATTATCTGTTATTGATGAAATGGTCCAAACTTTCCTATGTGTATTGACAGTGCTCTAGTGGGCATGAAGCGGAAGCCATGAGGCACAGAAAAGGGTCTGTGTAGGCTGCTTCCATGGTCCAGCCAAGATCTCATGGACTAATCTAACGCCCTCCTAAACTAGCAAGAGCTTCTCCAGAAAATCAAAATCTAATCTACACACTAGATGCCAATCTGTAGAATGAAATATGAGGGTTAAAGTGCCACCATGCAGACCTCCACCCAGAACATGGACTGGATTATTGAGCCTGTAGGGAAGAAGCATCAGGACAAGATCCTTGATAAAAATAATTATTTGGGGGGAAAGTATCATGTGGCAAACCTCAGGCAGTTTACAAGTGGGCTTAAGAGGGGAATTGTGATAGTAATAGTAGCTGGACTACCTGTTTACTCTTCTGCCTGCTTACAGGCAGTAAGAAGTTTTTGCTTCATGAAAACTCCATAATACCTCCCTCATGCCCCCTGCAGCACTTTCTGTCAGAGACACTTTCTTCAGTATCAAGCAGTTACATGTTCTCCCAGTGATAACGGGCTCCCTGACGTACATGACTCTCCAGAACCTGCACTGATCAGCCCAAGGGATGGTCAGTCATGCAGTCAGTCAGCAACGCCTGCCTCGTCACTATCCCAACTCTCTGCCCTGCCTCAGCAGGCTATGAGCAAACAGAGATGCATTAGGAAGGGCAGGCTTGGAAGCCAAGGACCTATAGACACATCCTGCATCCACCCTGTACACAGCAAGCTATTCCAGCCTGACCTAACACCTGCAAACTGACTCTTCTGCATGGTTGCAATGCCACACGCAGCCCATCCAACCAGGAAAGGTGCAAGAGGAACCTCTGGATCAAACATACAGCACAGTATAATGCCTCGGGGCTCTAAAAGAGGTGGGAAATGAAGAGAAGTAGGAGAACTCAACAAAAGTGCTAACAAACACACACACACCAAGTGTGAGTCGTGGCACAGTACTCTCCATCCACTCAGGCTGGGTGAATTGAAATTGAACGGACAGTGTATCCAGCAGTCACAACCTGAAGACCCTGGATGCTGATCATTGCAAGAAGCCAGTGCTAAGGAAAAATTCTGAGCTTATTTTTAACCTATGCATCAGTCCTGTATATCGGTGCTATGACAGTGGAGCTTTGTCTCAATGATTTTAATGCCACTTCTTTTTTAACCTATTTCCCAGTTTAATGAGACCACTGACAATGACAACAACACGTCATGACCTGGCAACAGACTGCCTCTAAATGCACAGTTCTCTGGCTAAAGGATTCCTTTTTCTTTTTCTCTTGTGGTCATGAACTATTTACCTTTGATCCTAAGGAAGCAGATAGTGGTTCTTTTTGAACAAAGACAAACTGATAGTAAGAGACCTCTCAGTTCACATGAGGGTTTTCTTTGTTTTCAAGTCAAAACTCACTGGCTCAGATCCAGCCAGCTGTCTTCAGTTTCTGGATGTGGCTTTTGAGCAAGGTTTTAAAACTCCATCCAGCATTGTTTAATTTATGAATATTCATATTTTTGAGCTTTGCAGGAAAAACGTATCAAACAATAAGGAATGATGGAGGCCACCATGCCATGGTTAAACTGTGTGGATCAGCGGGTTCATGGGTCTTCTGTTTTAACAACAATAAATCTCTAACTAGTTTCCTCTGGTCTCAGCATTGTCTCCCTCTCAAAGCAGGCAGCCCTTGCTATGCTGAATTCCAAAAGCAGGAATAGTGCATACCTTTCTGCTTGAGCATGACTGATGACATCTGTGTTCTGCCTTGAAATATTTGGTATCTCTGCTTCTTCTCTAAGACTACTCCACAGCCTACTAGATCACATTACCAGGAAGTTCTGCTTGATATTCCTCCTTCAGCTGTCCTAAATACGTTCAAGCATCTTGTTCAGAGACATTCTTCAGGACATCTCTTATTATGTTACTCCCTTTCACACAAGTTCTTCTCCATGCATGTTCACAGCAATCCTCTTCAGCAGCACAATAGGGCTGATATCTATCACATAGTGCTTATTTTCTTTCACAGCTCACCTGAGCCCCCTTTCTTCCCGCAGTCATCCTCCTATGAAATTAAGAGCACATGCAGACAATCAGATAGTTCTGTTTTGAAGGCACACCTGCCTTCAAGCCCATTGGGATATGCTGTAGCTCACGTTGCTGTTGAGAATGGCTCCTGCTGGGCATCCAGGAACAAGAAAGGGAGTCCCAGCTCTTCTGTTCTCAATTGGGTGTAAGTTTTCACCTCTGATGAAACCAGAATTTCCGCACTGAGAACATGTCTTTCTTCCCCTCGGGCAACTCAGGTGAAACACTGGGGTCTTATTTGTCAATGGCAACAAAAGGCTTTCAGGCATTTTGACTCCTTTCTTTGAGATTCCCTTTTATTTCCCGGTTGCCTTTGAGAAATATTCTGCCAACTGTGCAGGATCTCAAGGACTTGGAGGTCCAACATGCCTGGAAGAATTTTCCTCCCTGGCCACCTTTCTTGTCATCATGGTTCAAAACCAGTCACATGCCAGCCCGGTGGCTGCTGTGAGACCCCCTAAAATCTGCAAGAATAAATGATAGTAACTTACCTGGCTCATCAAGCTGTGAGTGGTAGTGGTGTTTACCCAGGGAAACAAGAGAGGATTCCCCTGATTCAAAGCAGGGTCTGGGCTGTACTGTGAAGAAAGCCAGGCTGATATGTCGTGGGCAGCACCCACAGACAGACTGTCTCCATTTCGCTCACCAAAGCAACAAATGTGAGAATGTCTCAGCTAGGAAACTACAGGTTTATTCACATTGCATCTAGGGAAGAGAGACAGCATATATTTTTTGTAATGGAACTACACCATGCCATAAATAACTCATGGCATTAAGACTAGCAATGTCCCAGTTATTAGCTTACCACTCATACTCTTGGTACATACACTCAAGGACTCAAGGACAAATCGCACACTACAAAAAAAGAGCTATTTCTTCCTATTCTGTCATCAAACTGCAATGTATAAGGAAATCATTGGGAAGGTTTTTATTTCTCTTTCCTGAGTGGCAACTAAAGCATGTTTCTCTTTGTCTGGCTGTTTAGTATGTATGTTATTTTTAAAGGTATTAAAGTTCACCACCTCCAGACAACAGGCCACGTTTCTTACACAAGATTTTGCTGCTCAGAGAAGAAGTCATACAAGGGTTAAATGTCTAGTCCAAGGCTGGGAGAACATAACCAAGTGGGGATTGTAACTAAGGGGCAACCAGGCTCCTTTCCTGTTCTGTCACACTGCTGTCTGCACTGCGATGATTTCATTCACCAAAACATGGTCATGGACAAAGAACGGACTCTGCAAAAACAGCCCCTTATCTGCTCCTGCCTGCCTCTTGTCCAAGTCATGTGTGATTAGTTTACTGACACAAACACCCCTCTGGAGCCAAAGCAGCTGCAGGAGCAAGCTGTGCCCTGATACAGTTCATGCCTTTACAGCAGTGTAAAAGCAGTAGCTATGGTCTGAGTGCAGGAGCTTCACTGTTTATAGAGCCGGAAGGAAAACACAGCTTGATTATAAGTATCAGGTAGGCCTGGTTGAGTTGGCAATCAAAAAAGAAAAGTCAATCATGATTTGTAACAATAACCGCAGTGAGTATGAAATAAGGATTAGCTGTAGGGAACAAATACAGGGCGGGAGAAATGTAATTCCCAGATGTTTTAACTTGTCTTTTTTTTTAATTGTTCATAGGAAACAAAAGGGTTCAAAGTACTTGGGGCTGGGGGAACGAGGAGTAGGTGGCAGCAGAACCTCTAAGTGCCATAACTCCAACCAAATACCTTTTAAGTAATTACTCCTGTGAAAATTAAAACTAAGGAAGCTTCATTTCAAATAGGTCTCTGCTGTGTGGGGGTCCTTTGATATCTGCTGTGAAAGGAGATCTGCAGCTGCTTTTTCCTAAGTAAGTGAGGCACTAGCAAGCTCTCTTCACTCTATCCAGCTACTATTCCCATTAACGTTTCTGGGAGCTTATTCTACTGGAGATCTTATGTCCTCTGTTAACCTTGATTGAAATTAGCCAACAAGAGAAAAGGCTTATATGTGAGTTTATAAGCTTTGTTTCCTTGAGAAGTCAGGCTAGAACCATCATCATGCTTTGCAGTCATCCCATCAGCATTCATTCCTGCCGCTAACAGGGACCGTGGAAGCATGGGTATGGCATATGCCATGTTACAACCTCCTGTCATGCTACGGCAGCTTTTCCCATGCAAGTGTTATGATTCCAGTTTTAAATCTGAAGTCCATGCTTCTCCCCGTTTCAGCTCCAGAAAGGTCATTGGAGATCCTCATCTTTTACTTCCTTATAGGCATACAGTGTGAAAAACAAAGCAAACACACCTGAAGACTCAGGCAACAAACAAACCAACCAACCCAAAGAGCATTCAAGACAGAGCTCAGTTTCTCTAAATCTGCAAACTGAGGAGTTTTAGGCTAGTAAGATTATTTTGGGGAGGGCATTTTTGCACTGCTACAAACCAGTGTTTGCTGTTGATTAACCCAAGACAATTCGCCTAATACTGCATTAGTCCACAGTAATCGTCTTTTTTCTACTGCTCCATCTTCTGACCTGACAGGGACAGTCAGATTATCAGGATATTGCCATGGTATTTTTTTTCTACTTTTTTACTCTAGTTGATCACATTTATAAAGAATCTTTGAAAATCAAAATCTATTTTCCCTTCATGTGGCTTTTTAACACTTTACACTGGAATATGACCTAAAATATTATTTATTATCAGTTTTTTTAGAAGATAAATGGTTGAGCTGATAGACCCTTCAGAATCATGTTTATATATTCAAAGGACAATGTATTGAAACAGTTTGGTGCAGAAAACAAATCTTACCTTCCTGAAGAACAGGAAATATGTATTATGCTAAAGTTGTTCAAACTCCTGTAAAGCAAGGATTTGCTGCTCAATGCAGCAAGGCAACTGAAAAGCAATGATGAAAGCAGAAACTGGAGACCATGGCACAGGACCCACAGGGTCCTCTTCTTCAGAGAGGCTTGAAGCACATCCAGAATTCACATCTCCCTCTACTCCATACAGAAGAATTCTAAATTCTAAAATTCAGTGATGCTCCTAACCTGGAGACCTCACTTAATTGCGCAAAGTTACTCCCTTCCCAGGCAACCCAGACTGGAGTCTAGCTGTCCCCACTGCAGCCTAAATGGCTCTTGCTGCAGTGTATGTCCATTCCTTCTTGACTTGTATCCAGTAGAGAATATTCCACTTCTCTTTACAGGAACATTTTACACTGTCATTGTGCCCCCTTAGTGAGGTATCCGGAGTAAACAAACCCAGTTCTTTCAGTCTTTCCACTCCAGCCACAGTGTCAAGAACTCTGGTTGTTCTCACTGTTTGCTTTTGGGATCACGCCACTAGGCTCACATATTCCTAAAAGTTGGCATCCAAATCTGGACACTAGCATTGCCAGTAGACTAATGCCAGGCATTGATTTGCTATTCTATTTTCAATAGAGTGGAAGGATTATGTCTTGTATGTAACTCCTGCTCCTCATGCTTGTGTAAGAACAGTTACCACTCCCCAGAGACCTTGCAGCATGTCAGGATTAGCACACCTTTTCACTGAGAGAGAAACAAGGGCCATACCCCCTTAGTCCTGCTCCCACAAGAAAGTCTTCTCATGGTACAGTAGCTGCTGCCAAGAGTAATAAGCACAGGAAATGGATATAAAGAGAAAAATACAAATTTGGTGGAATGAGTAGGCAGTAATCCCACAGACTGAACACCGATGGAGCTGCTGAAGTTGTGAGTTCCACATCTTGGAACAGACAACTTTGGGTGCCACTGGGAAAGTCATTTAACCTGTGATTCCCTTTGACTCCTCTCCTAACTTTGACCTCACTAGCCTGGTTTAGGTCTGTAGGAGGGCACCTGTGTTACCACGTGCCACATTCGTTCATTCATTCTCCTATCTCGCTCAAACCACCAACCTCCACTGTAGTACAACTGCTAGTAGCAACTGAAGTAAAAAGTTTAGAGCGACGCCAGCTGCTCAACCCAGTCTCCAAATATATGACAGAGTCAATCTCTGATTTCAGAAACAGTTGAATGAGAGCTGCAGAGACCTGGTAAACAGCAAGAGGCCCTAATGTTCATGTCAGAAACCCTCCTGTGCCTTCCAGAAATGCCTTTCCTGGGTTTGAGACTCTCCAGAGAACAAAATGCCACATGATATGATTTGCAATGATCCCTGAGTTCTCTAGACAACACATGAGGAACAGCAAATAGGCAAAGCAATTAGGAGAGCAAAGAGTTCATAGACAGCCTGTGGCCTGAAGTGTGTTTGCATAAACAAACTCCTTGAATCATTATAAATAATTAATGTGCAAAAAACCCCTAATCTCATTCCTGGATAGCCCACAGAATAAAGGGATAAATAAATCAAAAGGAACAAGGTGTTTTCTGAGTGAGAATAGCCAAGCTAACTACAAGCTTAGCAGTTTCACATTTCGAGGCTGCAGTGGGTAGCCTGTGGTTACTGTCAAGAACAGCTTGAACACAGAGGTGTCTCAATAACAGCGCTGCTATTTACGATGGTAATATTATTCTGTCTATAGGAGACCTTTCAGATGAGGACTGCAAAGTGGTTCACAGCTATTCAGCTTCACAAAAGCCCGGTAAGGCCAGAGGGAGTGTTTATTAGATGCAATTATGGCATTGTTACTAATGCATTACAAATTTATTGGCAGGTGTAAGTTTTTGCTACTCAGATATGAGGGAGTTATATGCATTAAGTATAATAGCTAAGAGAAAACTTCATAAAAAAAAGGTTAATCTCCCATTTTATCCAAAGGCATTGTACATAAGCAGCGGGTATAGCAGGAATTTCTTGCAGGTGACATTTATGTCACTTGGTCATAAATGAATTTAGCTTGAAAGCACAGTGAGGTATTTGTGTATTATGAAATGTCTTGCTGATTGAAGAGGAGGGGGAAAAGGGAGGTCTAGTTAAGCTGAATTCAAAGTTAGGCTCTTACAAAGAAAATTGAGATGGGACTCAAGAATGACTTTGTTTCATCTGATGCTGAACAAAACTAGAGAGGCATAGGACTGGCAGAGCTGTGTTGAATGCCTCCAATAAAGCTCCAGTGAAGTCACTACAGCTTTGGTGATTTACCCACACTGTGTATCCCTCTCTCTGCTTCTTCTTAATCAAAAAGATATAATTTCTAGAACTTGGGCAATTTTTTCTAAGCATAAAAATGGGTAGAATGGTTAAGGTGGCAAATACTGTGATCCGTGGTCAAAGGCAATGTAATTTCAAGAGTACCTTTTGTACTGCTTGGGACATCAGCATGAGAAGGCATCATGTTGAAGAGGTTACCAACACTAATGCTGCACGTTGTTTCCCTCCTCTTTCATAAAATAATTTAAATTACAGCTTGAGGAATTTGACAAGAAAGCTTTATCATTTTCAGGGGGGATGCTCACAGATGCTCTAATCCTTCAAGGGGCTAAGTACCCTCCAGTCTTCCCCAAATCCCCATGAGCCTGATCTAGCATTACCAGGCTGCATCAGAGCCTCCCCTCTGCCATCTCTTTAGTTTTAAGACCTTAAGATTATTAACCTTATTACTTCACAACACTTCAGTGTTGTGGCTTCACTGTCCATGAAGGAACTCCATGTCCTTTGGCTATTTGGCACCACCAGCATGGCTTGTTGGGGATGGCGTAGGGATGGACTGGAGATGTCAACACTGGGCTGACACCTGGGTCTGGTCTGTTGCTTGTTTGGAAGTTTATGGAAGTTAATGTTTATAACAGAGATAGAAATTTGGGTACAAACTTCTGAGCAAAGACTTTAGTCAGACAAGATTATTGTCAGACTCCAATGCCTACACAACACAGGGTTTTAAATGCAGGAGAGAAATGTAGCTCAAAAAATCTGGGACAAGTTATTATGAGAAGAAAGACAATGAGGCCAAAGCCAGACCCAGAGTCACGTTAGATCTATTTCTAGTGATAGCTGTGCTGTAAGACCACAATCATTTTATTGAAAGATGTAGTTATAGATTTACAGTTATACAACTTTATAGTTTACAGCTTTATGTCTGTACTTATATAGCCTTAAATTCTGTCTGGATTTTCAGAAGTACAGAGCACATGTTTATCCACTTTACCTCCAGGAAGCTGGAGAATGTGGAGCACTTCACCTTATCATACCAGGTGTCTGGTGCTAAATGCAGACTGAGGAGATACTTCCCAATGGGTGGTACCTAAACAGAGGAGTTGCCATCAGAAAAATGCTGTTACCTGCAGAGTCAGAAATCATAATTAAATTTGTTATTACAAATTGATAAGCAAACTGGTGAACAGTGAAGCAATTTGTCGCTATCTAAGCATTTTTTGATACAGAGGAAAAAAAGTGCCTGCCCCGGTCCACAACTACGGAAGAGCAAAACATGCATAGGTGACAAATAGCTTAATCCAAACCAGCAGTACCAAGGCCACCAAGAAATCAACAGCAATGATGTCTCGTAGGCAGTGAGGTTAGCAGAAGATGATGTGTTACTTTTTGCACATTGGCTTGAACATACTGAACAGAATACTGTGTTTAGAACAAGTAGGTAAAACAGGATTCCACCACTTCTCTCCCACTTGCCAGAGGATGTCAGTGGTCTGCAAGCCAGCCAGGGCAGCACATTAACTGCTGATTACCCAGATCTGACGTAGGTGCAAGTCAACCATTTATTCTGTGGCAATTGAAGCACAGCAGTTTTCACTCAATGACATACATTTACTATATCTAAGGTTGGTCTCAAGGACGTTTAAACTTTTTCAGCAGTTTACAGGACCAGAAATCAAAGACATTTATCAGAGAGGTCTAAAGCAATAGGTTAGGGAAAAAACACAACAGAATTTGACCAATGTTGTTGCAACAGATTTCCACGGTGGAATTGTTTTTGAGTTAGCTGTTAGTTTTAGGGTTTTCTTATGTTAAACAACAGCAAACTCACATGGCTCTGCAAGCCTCCCATCTAGCACTGATGTATCCTTCTATTTCTTCTACTTTTAGCTAATCCTATGATTATTTGCACCAAATAAAAGCTGTCAGGATCCCCACATATTTTGGAGGAATACATCCATCATGACTTTAAAGTAGATTTGCTCTGTTCCACGCATAGTAAAGACAGTGTCTACCTGTGCATGTGGCATGGCAGGTTAGTCTTGTGTATTTGATATAGCTATCTGAGAGAGCACACAGGGCTACAGATGGATGCTAATAGGCAGCGATTACTGCTTGTGAAATCGAAGACAAGACTTGTTTTTCCTCTTAAGGAATCAAAGTTGGCTTAAAAGAGGAGGAGGACCATTACTTAGGAAAAGCCTGTCACTGAACATTACAAACTGCCTGACAGACAGGTCTGAAAAATAAAATCCGCATCACAGCATCCTCCAAAAGCTTCCAAAGGCATTCTTAATGCCACCAAAAAGGAATAACCATTCAGCTTTTTCATGTTGTGCCATAGTCTCAGCTATTCAGAGCTCTTTCCCCGGGTACTTCCCCAAGTTAGCATGAACTGCAGTTGTCTTTTCTTGCTTAAACAAATCCAGGATATATTTTCTCCTAGTGGAAGCCCTAAGCCATTTCCCTACAAAACCCTCAGTTCTACATCTGGAGATACTCAGCCAACAACACTGGGCTGCCCAGACATCCAAATCAGTCTTCGCCACGCACCTGCCGTCACAGCCAGCCAGACCTGGAGCCCCAGCCATGCTGCTCAAGTCAGTCCTTTGCCATCCAGAACATATAGACATATTTCCCACACATATGAAAATGCTGGTTCCACCCCAAGCAGTCTGAATCAGTCTTTTTGCATGTTCCAGCCACTAGCTTACATGCTATAGTCCTCCATGATGAGAAGGGGAAAGAAATGGTTTCTTGACTTACACACTTCACTAGCCAGCATGTTGCTTGACACCAAAACACTGTCACTGTGCCTTTTCACTGCACCTCACATCCACACCTCAAGATGTGCTTTTAAAGGATTAGCTTTTTGTTCCAATTAAAACATAAGATGGTATTTTCCAAAGCGTGTGACTTTCATCCCATAGACGGGTAGGGTTTGGGATGGAGAAATACAGCAATTTCTTGCAGCCAGTATGCGTCGAAGCAGGAATAGACGAGAGTAAAATCTCAGAGGACTCCTAGTCATCACTCCTCTGCTCTGGTATCCGACCACAATCTCTCTGTATAAACAAAGCCTCTGGCCACCACAGTGTTTTCTGGGCTGCTGTAAAATACTTCACCACCCCTTCCAAAGGAATCACTGATGCTTAAAAAGGAGGCAGCCTTAGTCAGGCTTTTCTCACAGTGTGTCTGTCGAGGAGTCTGGATGTCAAGAAGGTATAAGGAGATGCAGACAGTGCGAGTGAGGCTTGGCAAACTGTGCAATTAAAGGCTTGGTTGTAATCTGGGTTCATGAGCACATTATTATAGCTCCAGATTAATATTAGTGCAGATCGTAAATAAAATGCTTCTGTCAAATAATTATGTGTATTAACTTCACAAAAATGGCCTCAATGCCAAAAAGAATACTCTGCTTCCAGAAACACCAAAACTGGCTTGTTCTTCGCAAAGTTTCAACATTGCTTTTGCCCAAGAAGAGCTCAGTATTCTGATATGGATGAATGGTAATACAACAGCAAAAAAAACCTCCATGAACTGGGAAATCAGTCAGAGGCCCAGTCAGCAGCAGCAAGTCTGGCTAATGCAGATGGAAAAGTGTCACTCAGAAAGGGAAAATAAGGATTTCTCCTGGGTGAGATACTTCCAAGTTGATCTGCAGACCTCTCTGAGAGGCTGGGGCATAGAATGTTGAAAGCTATCAACTAGATAGGTAGACAAACAGCCAGCATAAATTGGTGCAGCTCCTTCTGCATTAGGCTTGTGACAAATAAATATAGCCAGCATGAGCCAGAAGGTTTATTCACAGTTCAAACTTCTTCTGCATGTACAAGACCAAGCCCAGTTTCTTCAAGTAGTATTTCCAGAGTCACACCAGCTCCTTCCTTCACTCCCCTAATGAGACTTCAGTCCAGGGCTCTACACTTCCTTAAAATTGTGAGTAGGATTAGAAAAAGCATCACAATTCTCATGAAATACAGGAAAAACAGAGACCTGGTCTAAATCCTACAGTGGAAATCAGAGGATCTTTAAAATCTGGGCACTTTAAAGCCTGCCACTTATCCTCTGCACCTAGGATAAATTCTAGGCACTTTATCCTAGTGCACCAGGATAAAGGAGTCCTCAATCCATTCTGAGAGGATTGAATGGAGTTGAACTCACTGGTCAAACTCAGCCTTTTCCTGAGTTTTGACTTTTTAGCAACAACACAACACAGATTTCAGGAGACAAGAAACCCTTGGTTTGGCTGTTCCTCAGCATCTTTTTACTCAGTGTGTGAGGGAGAGAGAGAAGGACAGATAGTCATTGCATCTCTTTTATCACCTGGAGTCCTGATGCTCTGGAAGACCCTGCCATGTTAAGCCAGTCCTTGCTTAGAGCATTTTTTTCATCAGGAGACCCTCTTACAAACATGTAATGGTTGTAAGCCATTAAGCCATTAAGTAACCCAGTAAGTCAGTAAGCAAGGGCTTGCTTACTGTAGCAGGGTCTTCCAGAGCATCAGGGCTTACTTGTGTGTGATCAGATTGGTTTAGAGCTTTTCAAACTGCTGATATGCTCAGTCCTAACATGCTAACACATCAACCACAGCCCTCAAGTCCACAGGAATTAATAGGCATTCACTACCTTGGACCCCCTAAATGAAACTTGGAGTGTGCTTAATTACTATAGCACACACTACTACATAGTGTAATTATGGTGTCACACGCACAGTATAGGGCTGGAAAGTATGGCTGCTTCTGTTATTAATACATTTGTTTTATGTTTTCGTGGCATTGTTTAGCTAAAAGCAACTACATACAGCATTTGGTGCACTGTCACATGTAATCGAGAGATAATGTCAATGGAATTGCATGTTGTCACAGGATAACAGCCTCCCGCTGTTGCTGAAATGCCAAATTGAAGCCGAGGCATTTATGGAAAATAAATGTCAAGTCAAAGCCAAGATGTTTATTTTAAAAACAAGAGACACGGATCTTGTGGCAATGTTCCATCATGTCTCTATTTCTCTAATAACAAATGTCCAATGTGAATAGAGCCAAGTGACAGTTTCTTCCTGGGACAGCATGGAGAGGATGAAGCCTGATCACTTCACACAAAGACTTTGCAGGGTTGTTTCTCATATGCTTTGCTTCAGGTCAGGTTTTAGTCAAATTGTCCAGATAACAAGCACAAAATGGTTTCTCAGATGTATGCTAAGTTTATGTATGCTAAGTTATGCTATGTATGGAGAGAAATTTGGGAGGACAGCGGGAAGAAAAAGGGACAGCAAATGCACTTTTAATGTGCTTTTACGTAGCCCTTTTTCTCCAGAGAAACAATGGCAATAATACGAAGCTCGCTGAAGTCAATGGGAAGCCTTCCAGGCACTTCAGTGGGCTTCAACTAATGACTTAAAAGAACAAACAGCTAACATTTTAAGAGGATATTATGTTAATAATGGCAGTGCCTGAATTTGATTGCAATGAGAGCATGACTGGACAAGGCTGGACAAGGCAGACAAAATCCTTCTGGGTCGTAAGTGGCAGCACAGCCGCCCCTTGCATCTGCCCCACCAGAGATTTCTGCTCTGTCCACGCCAGCTTCACAGCCGCAGAGAAACTGTTCCTGCACTTCATTTCTCCAGTAAAGCTTCCCTAAATCCAGTAGCAAAGATGACAGAATTTGTTTTTCTTTGTGTGGGGAAAACTGAAGATCATGTGTCAAGACCCAAGTAGTTGAGATATGATAAAAAAACATGTTAAAGCTAAAAGTAAGAGCTGGAAATGTCCAGGTCTTAGACATGATGCAGTCTGATCCAAAGTTGAGAGTTAGAGTTTTGTCAAACCTAACTGTAAAGGCCTGAGTGATGAGACATTCACTGCTACTCCTGGCAAAGTAATGGGTTTGACATCCTAAAAGCTCTTTCAGATATTCATATCAAGTTTTCCCTTTCATCACATTACCGCTCATTAAATCTCTTTGTATTCATGTAAATTATTCATCTCCCTCCCTGACATTTTTTTCTTCCTCCAACTACATTAAGAGATAATGTTTTTAACTAGTTAAAATTGCCTTTCCCCCTCCTCATCTGCTAGCCCCACCATCCTTCTTTAAATGTTCATCACCACTCTGGCAGCATCCTCCCTCCCCAGCCAATCTCACAGAGTACCAAGGCATAGTACAATGAGCTCAGAGCATCCGCCAGTGCCCTGCACCATTCCCAGTCTCCTGCTCCACTGCTGGTGCTGCTGACCAAGGCAGTGCTGTGTGAAGATGCACACCGATGCAATAGGACTCCCATCTTGCAATCCGTTTTGCATGGCGAGACAAGCAGGAAGCTGTGCAAAGCATCTCAAAGGACTGGGTTTAAAAATATACCTAGATAACCCACTTCAGCTCCTGAAATGTTGAAGCTTCACAGCTCATGGCAACAGGGTTCCTCAAATGCGATAGATTTTTATTTTCATCAGATCTATCCATTATCCTCTATGCAATAGAAGGCTGATCTGTCCTAATAACAACTGAGTGAGAGGTTTGGTGGTTTTTTTCATTTAAATGACTTCCAAAGGAAAAAAGAAACTAGTTGCTCATTAAAAACTGATCTGGAAAGCAAGTAGAAACAAACCATTTCAGTTCTGGAAGTTCTTCTCCTGAACTGACATCCATAAATAGCATGCAAGCAAACAGCTATATTCAGATCATGGTAAGGAGCTGTCTGAAATGAAGAAAACCATAATAGAACAACAAGGAAATTTTGGGTTAAACGAGATTTGCAAAAGGTAACACTGTGGAAGGGGTTAAGTTACAGTGATTATTTGGCTGCTCAATGTCGCAAGAGCCAGAGGGATGTTCTGTACAGAAATCATAAAATTGCTTATTTTTTCCTTCGGAGATGCATTGTTTCCCAAAGACTTTCTGGCTCCAGCTCTGATCTGGCATTCCAGATTGACGCTTGTTGAACCAGCAAAGATACAGGGAAGCGACACATGATTATGTATCTTCTGGTTTATTGCATACTTGCTGGTAATTTCCTTTATTTCTTCAACCTTTAAACTTATCTTCTCTTATGGTGGGATGAGGATCTCCAGCTGGAGATCTGATAGGGCAGCTTGATAGGCAAAGGGCTGGTATTTTATTAGATTATGATATTTATTAACTGTATAAAGATACTATAGCAATAATGGATCTGAACAGATGACAGAGGGATGATGCTCCAGGAATAGCAAGCAAAGCAGCTACATGGTACTCCCAACAGTGCTTCCCACTGTCAGTGGGAAGTGTATTGGGAAGTGTATTTAAGACTTTATCAGATTTTGATAGGCTGATTTTGCACTAAAATGGACTAGGCACATTCACAGAATTCATCCAAGCATCTCAGCTGTGAGACTTCAGTGTGCTGATGCACCGCAGGCTCGTACCTACTTCAAGATGTAGAAAATAAAAGGTTGTTTTGTATCCCGCAGCTCCACTGTCCTAACCCGGTTTCAGAGTATTAGTTTTTTAAATCAGGATTACATCTACCAGTCCTGGGCAAATACTTCAGCCACAATCCTTCTGCTTCTCATCCAGCACAAGATCTCCCTCTATTCTTGAAGATGCCATGCCTCCCGCCATTCCCACCAAAGAGGGTCACACTTTGCTCCAGGAGATGACGAGAAGCAAAGCAAAGTCCATGGGAACACAAGGGAATGCTTTGCCAAGCAGCAGGTCCACGCTGGTGTGTGGCCTTTATAGTTCGGGTTAAATAAACAGTGTGTAAATAAATAAATAATATCCTCCCAGGTTGTGACCTTGTAAATCAAGTCTAAGCCTGGAAGGGATTTTTATGGTCCAGCTGGAACAGCAGAGCAGCCTCAGCAGAGTAAATATATAGGGGGGGGGGAAATAACTGTGCCTTCCAGTCACTCACAGACTGCTGTGGGGAACGTTTGGTGCTGCTGTAAGACGTGCTGATGATTAGGAAAAAGGAAAGAGGGGACATTGCTCTCATTTACCCAGCAGCTGCTTTACATTATTTTAAGAGGTTTAGAAGAGGAGCAAAACACAGTTAAATGTACCCAAGGGTAATCTTCCCGCTCTGAAGACAAATAGCAGGCTGAGCAAGTAAATGAAAATCCAGCCCAACTAGTTCCTAGCAGCAGGTTTCACGGCAATAGATGAGAGCCGGGCAGGGATTTGATCAGAGTCTGTTAGCTGGGCATTACAGCCCTGGGATGCTTCATGTACTTTATTGCTCATTACCAAATAACTGTACTAACACTTAGAGCAGTCCCTAGGTTTAGTATGGTTTGACCAGACTGGGTAAAAGCTACTGGCTGCATTTTTAGAAGTCACAGAATCATAGAACCTTGGAATCATAGAATCAGCTAGGTTGGCAAAGACCTTTAAGATCAAGTCCAACCATCACCCCAGCACTGCCAAGGCCACCACTAAAAGTGACAACCATGTCACTAAAAGCTTCATCTACACGGTTTTTGAACACTTGTAGGGACAGTGATTCCACCACTGCCCTGGGCAGCCTGTTCCAATGCCTGAGCACCCTCCCT
This sequence comes from Strigops habroptila, assembly GCF_004027225.2. NCBI lineage: Eukaryota > Metazoa > Chordata > Aves > Psittaciformes > Psittacidae > Strigops > Strigops habroptila. The sequence goes on from NC_044281.2 coordinate 73,714,911, forward strand.
GTGAAGAAATTGTTCCTAATATCCAACCTAAACCTCCCCTGGTGCAGCTTGAGGCTGTTATCTCTTGCCCTATTGCTTGTTACTTGGGAAAAGAGACCGACCCTCGCCTCACTACAACCTCCTTTCAGGTAGCTGTAGAGAACGATAAGGTCCCCCCTGAGCCTTCTCTTCTCCAGACTAAACCCCCCAGGTCCCTCAGCCGCTCCTCATCAGACTTGTGCTCCAGACCCTTCACCACCTTCGGCAGGTCGGGTAGCCCGGTGGGTGGTTTTCCCTGCGCAACAGATGTGTGGTGGAGGACGCTGCCATAGCAGGGATAAGGATACGGATAGGAGTAGGGATAGAGATTGGGATGCAGGCAGGGATACAGGGAGCGGTACAGGCAGCGGCGCGGCAAAAGCAGCGAGGGGCGGGGCCGCCTGGCTCCGCCCCCTAGCCGCTGATTGGCTGCGGGCGGTGACGCAGGGCGGGGCGGGGCGCGGGGCCATGCGGCAGCCCGGGGCGGCGGCAGCGGCGGCGGCGGCAGCGGAGGTACCGGTACCACCGGCACCGGTCGCGGGGCCGCCTTCCTGCCCGCGGCGCGGCCCCGCAGAGCCATGGGCGATGGGGGGCTGCCGCCCGACTGCGGCCCCCAGAACCGGTCGGTGGTGCCGCCCGGGAGTAGGCAGCTGCCCGCCGCCGAACTGCTGTCGCAGCAATGGGCGGTGGGGATGAGCCTGCTGATGGCCCTGGTGGTGCTGCTCATCGTGGCCGGGAATGTGCTGGTGATCGCGGCCATCGGGCGAACGCAGCGGCTGCAGACCCTCACCAACCTCTTCATCACCTCGCTGGCTTGCGCCGACCTGGTGATGGGGCTGCTGGTGGTGCCCTTCGGGGCCACGCTGGTGGTGCGGGGCACCTGGCTCTGGGGATCTTTCCTCTGCGAGTGCTGGACCTCGCTGGATGTGCTCTGCGTGACAGCCAGCATCGAGACCTTGTGCGTCATCGCCATCGACCGCTACCTGGCCATCACCTCGCCTTTCCGCTACCAGAGCCTCATGACCAAGGGTCGGGCCAAGGGCATCATCTGCACCGTTTGGGCCATCTCCGCCCTGGTCTCCTTCTTGCCCATCATGATGCACTGGTGGCGGGATGAGGATCCCCAGGCACTGGAGTGCTACCAGGACCCAGGCTGCTGCGACTTTGTCACCAACAGGGCTTATGCCATCGCCTCGTCCATCATTTCTTTCTACATCCCCCTCCTCATCATGATCTTTGTGTACCTCCGGGTGTACAGAGAGGCCAAGGAGCAGATTAGGAAGATCGATAGGTGCGAGGGCCGGTTCTACGGCAGCCAGGAGCAGCCGCAGCGCCCCCCACCTCCTCACCACCAGCCCATCCTCGGCAATGGCCGAGCCAGCAAGCGAAAGACCTCCCGCATCATGGCCATGAAGGAGCAGAAAGCCCTCAAGACTTTGGGCATCATCATGGGAGTGTTCACCCTTTGCTGGCTCCCTTTCTTCCTGGTGAACATCGTCAACGTCTTCAACAGGGACCTGGTGCCGGACTGGCTCTTCGTTTTCTTCAACTGGTTGGGCTACGCCAACTCTGCTTTCAACCCCATCATCTACTGCCGGAGCCCTGACTTCCGTAAGGCCTTCAAGAGGCTGCTCTGCTGCCCCAGGAAAGCCGACCGGCGGCTGCATGCCAGCGGTGGGGAGCTGAACCCGCTGCCCGGGGGCTTCATCAGCACCGTGGGCTCCCCGGAGCGTAGCCTGGCAGGGACCTGGTCCGACTGCAACGGGGGCACAAGGGGCGGCAGCGAGTCCAGCCTGGAGGAGAGGCATAGCAAAACATCCGATTCGGAGTCCAAGGTATAGGGGGGGGAGCGTGGGGGGCCGCGCCGGAGCCGGGGCAGGGGGAAAAGCAGGCAGGGAGGAACACGGGAGCAGAGAAATCCCCGGCATCTGCCTAGTGGTAAGGCTAATGCCAAGCAAAGCTGATCCCCGTGTGAGCAGGGAGAGAGCGGGTGTTTACTTAGGAATAAAAGCAGGTGAACTGGTGTACGACATACCTCATCCAAACTACAGCAAACAGGAAACCCACCGACCGGAGAACAGAGACAATAAACAGTCCCAAAGACAGACAGCTCCTAGTTAGGAGACGCACTTTCAGAAGGGGCTGTGGCAGCAGCGCCCTTTGCTCAGGCGACTTGTCCCAGGACCGGGCTGGTTGAACCTGAGAGAGGGGGTGCTGGTCCTTGGCTGCTGGGTTGGGGTGCAGCCGGGGTTCCAGCCACCCCCTGCCTTGCCCAGGGCTGTTGCACACCCCAGGGGTCATTCCCTGTGGGGTTTTGGGAGGCGCAGGGTCCGTGCTGCAGGTGCTCCAGGCAGAGAGTACGGACCCGTGGGCAAGATGAGTTTTAAGCTCGTAGTAGCTTCCACAGATGGAGAGAAATAATGAGTAGTGAGCACAGATATGCTTTGAAAGGGGGGTTAAAAAACCAACCCACACTCTTGCGCTTTTCCCCCCTGTATCAGCAAGCAGTGAGTTACTGTGCTTATCTCCTTCGGCCAGACAATAGCAGTCAGGCTGAGAAACTTCTACCTCAAACTGTGCATATTGTACAGGGGAATAAACGGACCATGTTTATATTAAACAGCATATTTACATACCACTAATAGTATTTTATGAAAGGGGGCGGGGGGGGAGCCTTTTGCAGTGTGTTCATTGTAATCACAGATGAACAGAGGAGGGGGGAAAATCCTGACAACAACAACAAATTACTGCACATTTCCTAAAAAATGGCAACAAAGCTGGTTTTTGCACAGTGTTAAGAGTTGTAAAGTTATCTGAAGATGTTACTTGCACACATGTACACACACGTAATTTAAAGATGAAATGGAGGTTTGAATAACACCGACCCTGACCCTGATTTCTGGTTGTGTCTGATCTGTTATAGTTTTATTGAGAGAGTGACATTTTTGATATTATTTTATGAAGGTACTGTAAATATATCCGTATTATAAATTAAAATCTGTTAAGAGACTTTATTATTTTGATTTCCAAATGCCCACGTGAATCTGCTGTTATTTTAGCACTTGTGTGTCATTTCAATTTTCCTCTCTGTGTGTGTTTTATAACGTATTTATACTCTGGTGCAATTTACTACTGTGTAAGTAATTGGTCTATGTGCAATAAATACCATTGCAGCACAAGCAAGCGTGTCTCTATAGGTTTTGAAACAATACCTACCTATAATGGGAAGAACAGCATTTGTTTTTCTCCAAAGATGGCTCAGATTACCAATACAACTCTATCTAATGGCTTTTCCTGACACAGGGTTGTAAAAAACGTGTTCGAAACCCAATAAGGTTGTGTTCCTCTTGCAGTAAGGTCTGCTGACTTCCCTTACAATTAATGGCTAAAGACAAGGTGTTTCCACTCTGATAATGAATACTCTCATTTTCTGTGACTATTCCTTTCTGGAGTATATTCTTTTCTGTTTTTTTTCCCTGTTAGGAGTACGTGGCTGGGAGTCAGGAGACCAGAATATTTAAGATTACAGAGGATGTTTAATTTGAAAGCTAAAAATGGTCTCGAGTAGAAAGAAACCTCCGTATGCGGTAGACGCCACCCCACAAGTAAGTCCACCTCGTGCCGACAGTGGGCCTGATCCTGCCCGAGTGAGGTGGGTGCTGTGTGCCCGGTGGGTCCCCAGTGCTGAGCGTGGAAGTTGGGGGAGATCCCTGCCTGAAAAGCAGCCGGAGGAGGCTCGTGCCCTGTAAAGGGGAGATGGCAGCCAGGGAGCCGGTCACAGGAGTCCGGACTTTGGTTCCCTTTTACTGTAAAGAAGGAGTTAAACCTCTGAGGGAATGGCTGGGGAATAACTGGAGCAGGACCGGACTCTGGGACAGACTTACACACCGCTGAGAGCTCTTCTGTGTCACTGGGTGAAATAAAGCTGCCGAGTCTGTAGATCATAAAGCTGATGGTTATGTGCAGCGTGGCTTCAGTGTGCTGAGAACAGCCACATATTCCTTGGGGCCAGATTATGATAACTGAGTGTTATATTGTGGATTGATCTGAGTAAGGAGCTGCTGTGAATAGAAGGGATGCAGATTTACATCTCTGGTCCGAAAGATTGTCTTCCTTTATTGCTTTATGAAGGTACGCTGTATCCTTGTGGTTTCATAAAGTTTTTCATTACTGCAGTGAATACATGGCAGATAGAGCAACAAAAAGACAGTGCAGAATGAAAGTGAAGCCATTTTTAGCTTTATTAAACTCCAAAGTGTAATTAAATTAGAAATCAGCTCTGAGGAAGAGCACTTCCCAAAGCAAATTCTTTAGGTTGGTGGCCAACAGTTTGTTTTGGAAACCATCTGTTCACTTTTTTGTTTTAAAAATTAAGGAATTTGTGCTTTGCAATTTCTAATGATTTATTTTGATGGGAAAAAAAAAAGAAAGTTAAGTTACACTTTTTATGCAAGAACAAAAAAAGGGACCAGGGAAGTAAATAATACTTTTCCATTGATGTTATTGGGGTTTGATGTGACCTGCAGTTAATAGCTTCTCCCTTGGTAATAGTGAAATGGGCTCCTTAAAATGCCAGGGTGATGTCAGATCAGGTGCTAAGTGAAGTAGGCTCTGCCACCAAATGTTTGGGGTCTTTTAAACCTCTTTTTGCCTGTGATTCCAGCAAAGGCAATAGGACCTTTGGGTGCCTGCGATAGTGATGTCTAATGACAGCAACTGCAGTGAGATGTTGGCTGCACATGTTGGGGTGGGATGGGATGGGATGGGATGGGATGGGATGGGATGGGATGGGATGGGGAGACAGTGCTGCCTTCCTCCTGCATGTTGGGGATCCCAGTGAGCCAGGGCCCGACCAGGTCCCTGCCTGCTGGATAGAGCAGGGCAGGATTTGGCCCCAGCGCCCGGCTGGGAGCTGAAGTGGCTGCCAAGCCCTCGTCCTCATCAGGGTGCTGGGGAAGCACAGTGCCTGCTGTATGGAGGGGGACAGTCTAACAGACTTGGCTCTTCATCCCATAAATCAGTTCATAGAATCATAGAACAGTTTGTGTTGGAAGGGACCTTAGAGACCATCTAGTTCCAACCCCATCGCCACGGGCAGGGACACCTTCCACTAGACCATCATCTGAACACTTGTGTCCTTAGACTTTAAAAAGTGATGAAAGCCAACAGGGTCTGACTTAGGTGGGAAATCTGTGCCCAGAACTTGCTCAGCTTCTCTGTGCTGGGTCATGCTTCTCCTGGACAAGTGTAATGGCATTGAGAAAGTGAAAGGTAGGGTGAGGTTTGCCCATTGGCCTCATCAGGACCAGCTGTGTGAGCAAAGCGGTCAGGGCTTCTCTCTGCCATTCAGTTGTGGCCAGCTGAGGAGGTGCTGGAAGAGTCCCTTCATAGGCAGCTAAGGCAATCCACATGGCAGCATGGGTGGTGGATGTCGGTCTGTCTTGCATGGCGTAAGAAAGACAGGGGCACAGGAACAGTGCAGACAGAGCAGGACATACGGCACACACATGTGCAAGGAAGGGGAGGCTGCTGGCGAGCAGTCTGCCGTGGATCCTGCTTAGAACAGGCTGTTCTTCATGGAGAAGAAGGATCCTCTGAGAAGTGTTACGAGGCAGCTGAAGCACTCCGGAGGCAGTGAGTCAAATGCTCAGGATGGATTTTTTTTCCTGACGAAAACCAGACATGGATTAGCAATTGGAGCTGCAAGTCAGAAAGTATAGGTGGTAGGCATGCGGCCGCGCACGTACGTGGCCAGGGAAGTAACAGCAAAGGGCCACGGGCCCACAGGAAAGGGAGACGCAGGTAAAACAGAAATCCATTCGGATATAACGTCCTGCGTCTGCCAGGACCAGAATTATTTGGCTAAGGTGCCTGAGACTTCCACATGCGAGACGCCCGATCCTCAAAGGCGCCGGCTGCTCTCCAAGCAGTGTTTGCTCAGCACTTCTGAAAAGCAGGCTGCATCTCTCCACGTGCTTAAACGGGAATATATTGGGTGGAAAGCCTGGCTTCATTTTTCCATGTGTTCAGGGATGTTGAGGATGTTTCAGACACACAGCGGGCTATGGAAGATGGACCTCCCCACCGGAGGCAAGAGCTGCACAAACGCACCCCTGCAAATTCACTGCACTTTGAGACCACCACCATCAGTATCAACTGATGAACGAATGAAACTAGGTGCAAAACATGTGGTTTAAAACTGTGATGTGAACTGTGTGTGGCACGCAGCATTTGACAACATCAGCTGGGTGTTTGCGATACAGCACGCTCCAGTTCTTCTGCAAACACTGCTTTCCCTTTTGGGTATGCACATGTTTTCAAGTATAAGGACTGCTTCTTTATCAGCTTTCTTTTTTTCCCTAAACCCTATCTAAAAGTCAAGGTTTTATTAATAACTTTTAAGTGGCTATTTTGCAAGCCTTCCTTGTGCTGCACACTTTTCTAATTCATTGTAATTGCCCGTCCGGTGGAGTGCACTTACTTCCTTTATATAATATATCAGCATCAGGGCTGGAAATCATGCAGCTATGAACTGAAAGAGCAGGCTTTCTTGAGGCCAAATGCGGCCAGGCATCGTTGCCACTGGGAGCAGAATTTGACCTGATAATCTAATCTTATAGGAGAGCCTATCTCCAGAAAAGTATCGTTACCAGCAGTAAATGACCTCCGCTAATGAAGCTGGAGCAATTAGTCCTATTCTAAGCTGTCAAGAAAATGTTAACTGCTAAACAACAGTTAATGTTGGATAGTTCAAATAATGAGTGTTTTGTTTGCTGGTGTGTGTTAGGTGATGTGTTGGGAAATAATTATTCTTTGACTAGCAGCCAGCTTTGTACTAATCAGAAAGGAGAAGTCATGTTCTGTTTGAAGGATTATACCTAAAAATAGTCCTGTTACCGCCACATCAACGAGTGAAATGAAGCAAATTCACAGAGACGTACACACCTTCTTCAAATTTCACTTTTCATCCTAAAAACTCATTGTTCAGCTGGAACTTTCTGTTTGATCATGTCAAAAGCACTAATGTGATCTCCCGCAATAGCAGTAAGCACACTCCCCCCGAGGAGCATTACCCTATGCACCACTGACTTGCTTTCAGAGGCTGCCAAACTCCCAAACGCCCCAGGAGGAAATGAGGAGTCATTCTCTTTATAGAAACAATCACATATAGCGTAAGATCAACTGTATTTGTGATGATCATCTCGCAGAAGAAATCGATATGCTTTGTATTTGAGGTGTTTATAGGCCTGCCCATCTGTGAGGAGCAGCCGTGGTAACAGCAGGTGATTTATCCGTGCAGTGCAGTAACTTCAGGCTGTCAAACTCTGCTTGAAAAAGTGACCGAGATGGGGAAAGGATAAAAAAGGTGATGCTGGCAAGCAAACCTGCCATTGTTGTTGCAAACAGCAAAAACTGGGGCATTTTTGGCCATATTATAGGTGTTGCCTTTTACTGGTAAAGTGTAATTGGTTTGGACAGGGGTGCAGCAGGCAGCTGCACAATAGAAACACAGGTTAAGAAGTGTGAGAAGTAAGACGCTTTCCATACAGGACCATGCCACCATAGGAATGGAAGCTGAAACATGCCCTCTAAAAGTTTTTCTTACTCTTTTTTGGCTAACAGCAGCCTAAAGCACACCTGATCAGCTCCATAGCCAACACAAAGCTGTGCAACTCCCTGGCCATCCAGGGGCACCAGCATCCCCCTTAGCATCTCCCCCTCCCATCCGAGGGGCTCCAGCTTATGGCGAGCTTTGTTGGACCTTGAACCTAACCCTAAGAGTCTTCTTGCATGGTGCCAAGCAGGATGTGCCCGTGGCACGCAGGGTGGGTGCTGCATGGTGCAGGGTGCGCCGCGCTGTGCCGGGCGTGCTGGTGCAGGCTGCCGACTGTGCCGCTGCCCTGAGTCATCCTCCGTCCTGCAAACCCCACAGGCAGTGGGGCTGGTAGTGGAAGGGTGCTCGGGTTTGTTATGTAAACTGACGACCAGCTTCCTGGTTCACCAAAACTGGCAACTTGGTATGCGCGTTTGCTTCGCATGCTGCTGTTTTGTCTTCCCACCGCTCGGCTCCCTGTGTTTGCTTGCTTGGCCTTAGCACCCAGCAGCATGAGGTTTTTGGCTGTGCCTTGGCAGCAGTCTGCATCCAGGCGTGCTATCCAGATGCAGGGCACTGTCTGGGTTTTGTTGTACCCATTCCTTCCACGAGTGATGCTCAGAGTTATTAACACCAGTTGCACTGAAGGGCGAAAGTGCCACACAAATAGGAAATGAGTCCTGACCTACAAGTTCACAGCCTGAAGGAGAAAACAGAAGCTTGTCCAGGCTTTTGCCATTGCCATGGTTAACAGATCATCTCAGATGTAATGGTGTGTTTTTCCGTTCTGATCCTGTGTAATGTACCGAATCCTGTTGTCCTTCATGAGATTAAATCAGGATTTTCTACTAGTTTGGTGCTCCAGCCATTAGCCACTGTTGCGCATATCTAGGCAGTGCTGTACCTTTGTCTCTCTCAAAGCCATGATATTTAGACTACTTCCTACCAAAAATATTTTGATCATTAGTCTTAAGCTCATTTGCGCAATGCTTTGAAAGGCAGATCTAAGTGTATACACCGAAGAGGCGATCAGAACCACTAAAGAGCTCAAAATCTCAGCAGCTGCTAGGTGTATAAATATTTCACCTACCAACAAGCCATTTTGCAGGGCCAGGCAAGTGGGACTGCAGAATGCCCTGTCACTGTAAGGAAAAATGACAGGGACAGCACAATAGCTCATGCTATTTGCCAGGTGGTAAAATTTAAACAGTGCTTTGTGGCCAAAATTTAAGGAGTGCCTTTTAAGAACAAGAAATTGAGACAATCCCGGGCAGGATTTCCTAGCGGGGAAGGGAGAACGACATTCAGGGTTAAAGTTTCCTTGTGCAGATTGATCCAAGTGAGAGTTACAAATGCTGGCACCCTGTGCAAGCCACGGTGGTGGGCAAGTGCTGCCCACCCCAGGACCCCCAGGCACAACTCACAGTGCCACCAGCCGTCCTCCCTTTGTTCCTATTTGGTGTATAACATGTGCCCCCCTCACCTGCCCCAGCATCAAGCATCAGAGGTGTAAGAGGGGATGCCAGAGGTGTTCCTGGACACAAAGGTGTGTGCCCGCCTATGGGGCTTGCCAACCCACCATTGTGCTGGGGAGGGAGGAGCGCTTCCTCTTGGACTGGAGCAGGTAAATGGGGAGATGTCCCGCAACGCTCCCATTGTTTAATACTCGCCCACTCGCAGAGCCCGCCTTCAGCAGGGATGTTTTGTTTGTCTGTTCTTCCCCTAAATACCCACTTGGGAGCTGTCAAATCAAATCTCAATTAGCTCGCTCACGCCACGAAGCTGGTGTGGTATGTGTTCCCTGGCAGGCAGCTGCCCTCACTGTGGTACAGCAGCAGAGGCGAGGGGAGGCAGGAGGGGTGATGGGGGGACCTGTTGCTCACATGACTGAAGCATCACTGGTACCCTGGCAGGTTCCCATCACCAGCCTAGGACAGCCACAACAGCCAGGCTGTGCCTGAAATCTGACACAGGAGCATTCAATCTGCTCGCAAATGGGGTGTTTTGGAGCTTTTATGTACTATTCGGCGCGAGGCAGCTGCTGCTGCAGTAATTTCCAGTAACAACAGAGATTGTAAGAGTGCTCTGAACCACCTTGAGAGCATCCACGGGAGACGTTTTGTTCCTGTTTCACTGCCAGGTGGTTACCAGCTAGCTGGCAACAGGGTGAATGTACGCCTGTGGTTTTTGGCACCAACCCATCCAAGCCAAGGCTGGTGCTCACACCCGCCCTCCCCTTCCAAGGCCTGTTGCATGTCCTGCTGCCTAGGCTGGCTCTGCTGCCTGTGCAACCGCATGGCAATGGGCTCCTCTGGCTGAAAACCAGCTCTTTCAGGAAAGGTTTGTTTCAGCTGATCCATACAGGTTGCATGAACACGGGTAATGGCACGAGGGGCATGGGAACATGCGGAGTGATGGGGCTGAGCTCATCTGATTTGGTAGTGGCCCTGATTTGGACCCATTGCTGTGATCACTCACCTCATGTTCAGCAGTGATGCTGCAGAAGCTGAGGCCCAGAGCAGCACCCTCTGGCCTGAGCTGCACTGGAAAAGCAGGACTCACCACCCAAAGCTTCCCTCCTCTCAGGGGCCACTCTGAATACTGTTTTCAGGAGTTTTATGACTAAGCCATTAGGCTTCTCATTGCCTGTGAAAAATGAAAATAAATGTAGTTTTGTGCAAATATTTGTGCAGTAGAAGAAAAGCATGACTTAAGTCTGATTATTATTCAGTGGTTCTATTTGGATGACATGGTTTAGTGTGTGATGTCCCTGCCTGTGGCAGGGGGGCTGGAACTAGATGATCTTAAGGTCCTTTCCAACCCGAACCATTCTGTGATTCTGTGATTCTATGATTCTATGATTATCTGCTGTGTAGATAGGCAACAGCGAAGAGCATGGGACAGACTCCTCAACTTTTTGCAGAGACTGGGAGCTGAAAGAGCAACTCATGTACCGGGTGACAGCACTACGCTGTCCCCGACTACAAGAGGGTGAGATGGCAACCAGCCACAGGCAGTGGCAGAGGAAGAGCAGCTCTGTTTGCCCAAAGTCCTTGTGTGGATCCCAACACTGATGGGCACCATGGAGCAGCTAGTGACTTGTGAGTAATCCCCATCATGCGCATCTTTTGGTGGAGGATGTTTAACTGCTTTTATTCCTGCACACTTCGCTCATGTGGGAGTAAGGAATGTGGTGATAAAAAGGCTGGAATGATTTCAATGCTGGATAGTTTCCATTAGTACATTTCTTATTACATAACGCTGCCGTTGCTGTACCAAATCTGCTAAGGTGCCTTTTAGGAAGGTGGAACATCTCTGTGTAGCTATAACTAATGAAGTGGTGGTGTAGAGCAGGCTGGGCTTTGGTCAGATACTTTTGAATTGCACCGGGTGTGCTTGGGCTGTTCCATGGTATGGATTTCTTTGCCTTTACGTTACGAGGCACCTCATAAATTAAACGGTTGATGTTGTCAAATGCATGCCATTAGCACTCTGAGCAGATAATCTCTTCGGTGGCCTCATCGGAGTCTATCGCAGGGCCTGTCTCCAGATAACGGCCTGGAAGAAGAACAATGGTGCTCCGAGCTCCCAGAGACCTCCACTCTTTGGTTCTGTGCTTCAGAAGAGAAAAATTATCATTATCTGCACAGCTCAAGATCCCTTTGAAATGCTGTTATTTTTTTACTCATATGCTCCAAGTATTTTTTACATTATATCAGTGAGAAACTTGAAACCCCCTTTTGAGAAGAAAAAGATTTCCTGCAGCCCTACTACTGAAGAAAATGGATAGATCAAGTAGTGAAGTTCAATGACTTACTTAGCATTAAATAAGAAAGAGAATAATGAATTGGATTTTGTGTGCCTGTTTTTCCTCTGCAGGGAACAGTCAGGCTAATGGATTTTCATTGTCTTCTGCTTCTGTTCATCAATCTAGGTGAGTTCAAAACACTGCTGCCTTTTTTGTGCTCTCCTTTCCCTGCTCACTTGTCACAACCTCAAGTATTTGGAGCTTATAAAACTCATCAGTTTACTACCATCAACGTCATCCTGACCAGAGGAAAGCACACGGGGTTAACCCCCTACATCCAACGATGACTTGTGGCCTGCTGCATGGACATCTGCATTTTGTGCTAGGTAGCTGCAAGTAGGCAATTCCTTACTTAGGGTGGACACTAGCTTCCTACTATTATGAGCTCAGTCTTTAACATCCTTCAAGACAGACATTGTTTCCCGACTGGGTTCACCAAAAACTGGTTGGGTCTCCAAACCCCTCCTTTGTTTACGGGCTTTTCCGAGCATGCCGTAGGGCTTTTTATTGGGGAAGGAAGGGAGGTGGTGTAGAGGAAACTATTACAAAGCTATATAGCATAAACAACTTTCATGCAAACTCCAAACACTGCTTGGCAAGGAAGAGGTTAAGGATAAGGGGTGGTTGGGGGGACTCATTAGGGCAAAGATATAAATAGTGAGTGGGAAAGCCTGGGAAGGGACACAGGGAAGGGGAGGTGATGAGCTGCCCCTCAATGGGGTGGATTCCCTTGGCTTGCTGAAAGCTCTGTGCTCCTCACGGTTTGGACCTGGGTCCTCCCTAAGGCATCCCAAAGCAGGGGGATGCTCAGTCAGAAACCCTGCATATCAGAGGTTGTATTTGTTTAAAGGTAGACCTGAAAGGTGGTTGAGTCACCTGAGGACTTTCTGCAGAGCCAGAAAGTGCTGCTGCTCCTTCCTGCCCTTTCCTGCCCAAATCTTTGCTGGGTCCTCCAGACCTCCCAGAGCCAGGAGTTGCTCTTTGCCCACTCGGCAAAGATGGTCGGAGCAGGATTTCCGTTTTCCTACAAGCCTTGGTGCCTCAGGCTTTCTGGATTGTTTTTGTCCAAATGGGAAATGCATAATGAGAAACTGTTTAAACAACTCGTGGTACAAGGAAACCCGCTGGAGTAAAGTACGAGGCTGGAATTTATTTCCAAGGAAATGATGCACTCTCCAAAAGCACTTCACTCAAGCACTGCAATTTAAAGTTGCAGGATAATTGCTGGCCCTATTCAGTGCTGCCTGCAGCCCTCACCTAGGTCTGCATGGTGCATGAGGAGGGCAGGAGTCTGCCAAGATCATCCCTGTTGCTGCCTGGCGTTGCCATCAGCAGGTTATTGCAGATCTTTGCACGCAAGGAGCTGCTCAATATGGGTATAACTCTGCTGGTGAAGAGGCGCCAGGCAATGTTATCTAAACTCTGTGCCAACGGATATGTTAAGATACACACAAATGTTAGCAAGGGCGTTTCCTTAACAATGTTTTAAACCACCCATAGCAGCTATGTGGACCAAGATGACAAAGTGCAGAGAGTGACCAAGCAAAGGACCATCTCCCCTCTCCCCCAGGCTGTAATGTTGGTACCTAAGCATAGTTGAACGCCTGAGGTTCAGGGAGGGTCTGGCTGTTAGAGCTGTCTTGACTGTTGCTTTGCTTGCATGGGTAGGTCTGGACAGCCTGGTGCTGTGGAAGCAAAGCCCAGGAGCCACTGAAGCCTCAGAGGAATTCTCTTGTTCTATTTCCAGCCCTGCTTTTTAAGATACAAAGGGCTTCACATCAGATGCATTTCTGAAGCTTATCTGTGTGAATATTTGACTGCTTATCCAAACAGAACAAAAACCTTCAAACCTTCTGAGGTCCATCCATCAAGAGCCTTATCTCCCCATGTCACCATTCAGCTCCCAGCCGCTGCTGCTCGGAGCCTCCCGCCAGCCGGAGCTCGGCTTTGCCCTCCAGTTTCCCATATCCATCCCCAATCCAGGCAGCTACACAGCATTATCCACAGTCATTTCCTTGGCTCCCTGCCACTTTAGTGATGGCCTCTGCATTGCACACAGGAGCGGCAGGCCTGGGCTGCTGCATGGTCTGCAGCCAGCCAGCATCCCGACAGGCTGCATTTGTGCTGCTGTATTGCAGCCCATCGTCTCCATCTCCCACTTACGCAGCCATCCGGGCTGTGGCCACACAGCCAGAGCAGAGTTCACTGGCTCTGCTTGGCCCCAGTGAGCAGAACATTTGTCTGGTTTTATGGGATATTAATGAAGCCCAGATAAAGGAATGCAGTCTCCTCCATCTGAGGTTCAAAGACTGAAATATCCAAGGAGAGTATTTCCGATCCGCTGTCTGGTAAAAAGGAGGTTTTGTAAGAGGTCCCCTAAATCCCAGCTATTGGGTAGGGGAGGACGGGGTGTCAGCCCTCTCTGCCTGACAGCCACTGGTCCCCTCTGGCAGAGGCATCCTCACTACTCGATCGGGCTGCTAGAGGCTCAGATAGCATCCTTAAAGACCCAGGTGGGCTCAACCCCTTGGTAGCTGGGTACAGGACCAGAGCCACCAGGAAGCCCTGGTAGCATGGCAAGCCAGCATCATCAGCCCTATGCAGGTTCCTAACTGGGTAAAACATCTGTGTAGTTAGTCTTATGCACAATTCATACAATGACTTATTCAGCCTTGTCGGAAGAGCCTTTGCAGTGCCTTGTACTCGGTATCGGGGCCACAGGACATTTCTTGCTTTGAAGCTGAGCTGGCACAAGAAGTCGTCTGCAGTCCTGCTGTCCTGTCAGAGCTGCGGCCAAAAACAACAGGGTGAAGACTTTGGAAAGAGCTGCCCATCCACAGCGTAACTGAGTTAAAACGGGGGCCTGGCTGGCTCGGGGCTTGAGAACAGCTTTTAGGCAGGTCGGAGGCTGAAATCCTGTACACAACGGCGGGGATCAGAGGTCTCTACTGCTTGGTACTGCCTGGTCTTGGCCTGGATCTAGACAAGCTTTGGCATCAGGGTGGCTTTTTCCAATGGGGACTGTTTTCCTACGGTTTTTTTCACAGGAGACTGACCCATGAGCTGTTGTTGCTCTCCTCCATGTGGTTTCGATTTTTTCCTCTGTTTTGATAGTCAAAAGGGTAAAACTAATTCCCGTCTCATAGATAACAATGAATGTGACTCAACAGCAAGAGGATAACTGTACTTTTTATACTGTAGTGTATGATAAGCTATTTATAAATGTCATATCACTTCTGGGTCATCTTCAGGGTTTAAAATAAAGTTTTAATTTAAGCATAATTTTCCAGTGTTGACAGATATGATAAATACATTTTTGTTCCAATAAAACCTAATTTCACCAATGTTTTGCAAAAATCGTTATGAGCTAAGGATTATTCCCTTATTTTTTTGCTCTGTTTGTCTCCGTGTTCCAGTGTTTAGTTTAATGTTACATTCCATTATAGAAAAAACAATCTGTGACTGCCATAATTCATTCACCGAGGCCCCTGCTTAAGCGATGGGAGGATAGTTTGGGGAAGAGTGATGGAGAGAGGTGTTAACTCATGTCATGGAGGCCTTGGGGCAGTCGCAGCACCTCTCTGCACCAAGGACATTGTGCCTTCCTTGCAGCTCCATGGGGGACTAGAAGTCACCACCACTGGGAGATACCCTGCTTTGAAGGAGCTCAGGACACTTCATCTGGTGCTGGCACAAAGGTGCTTGGTCACAAGCAGAGCTCTCAGGCCTGTGTGACACCACTGCAGTGTGGTGACAGCAGCACGGTAGCATTGCTTCAGGGTATCACACATTTGTGCAATGGCCCATGTCCTGTCCCCAGGCTCCAGTGGCACACAGGACTTGTTTTACACTCGTGCTCCCCCACTGAAGTTATTCCCCGAGGTGTGAAGATGTTGGCCACCTCCTCCTCTCCAGAGCATCCCTCCTTTCTTCCTTTTCAGGCTTCAAGACCAGTGGCAGAACCAGCCCTCAGGGTGCTGCTGCAAAGCCCATTGGCAATTTCATGGTGACTGAGCTAGCCTTGATATTTCAGGTGATCCCAAAATGAAGCCAAGGGGCACAGTGGGACAGATTTCATGTCTGGAAGGTGAGGTTAAACAGAGTCCTCCATCTATGGGAGGGTTGCATTCCTGTTGCCTGAGCTAACCATCCATTGATAAGCTGAGTCTCTCCAAAATTTCTCAGAACCTTCTCTGGTTTTCCTGCTTTCCCATGGAAACAGCTCTGAGAAGGGTCTCTTTTTCTGCCATCAAACATTTTTATTCTGCAGTAAAATAGCTCTTGCACCAGCTACTGTTATACCATGGATGCAAATGCAGAACAACAGAGCCCTTATATGTGAGGTGAGAGGGTCAGATGCTGTGCTAGAACAACAGAAGTACAAGGAATGATGAGCAGGAAAACCAGCTTGGTTTAAAGTGGTTTAAAACTGCTGCCTATCTTTTGAGTCCTACAGCTCACAGCCCATACTTTTCACATCACCTCCCTGTTAGATAGTCAAACAAAAGGTGATGCTATTTGAAGAGCATGTCTGTGTGATGGAGACATGCAAACACCACCACTTGTATCCACACAGACAGGCCTCCTTCAGCAAGAAGCTTCCAGCTGCTGTCCTGAAAATACCTGGGAAAAGGGCATTCAGATGCAGAAGGTGAGAGAGGTTTTCTTCTGGTGGGCTTCCATGTCGGTCAGGTTGCTTTCATGGTGCTATCTAGAGGATGTCATCTTGTGTGACCACCTATGGTAATCCTTTCTCTAGGAGCAGGTGCTGGAGGATAATCCTGCTGTTTTTCTTGGATATGCTTCTCTTCAGTCACTAAGACTGAGCAAACAGGATTATCACAGCAGTGATTCAGGAGGTGAAGGTGCTGGTGCTGTGTGGCTCTGTGGACATCAGTTTCCAAGGCAGACACTAGCTCTGCTGGGCAGCAGGTGAGGAGGTGAGTGGTCAGCAGCCAAGGGCGTTGCTGGCTGGCTCCTGCAGTCCTCACTCGGATCTGCACGGCATCCCAGGGGACAAGGGCTGGATCCCAGATGCAAAGCCCTTGCTCTCTACGGCTCTCCTGGGAAGATGCCTCCCCCAGCCTCACAGTTGTGGATGCGATGGAGGCTGCCTGGCCATGCAGCAAGTGGGATCACCCCAAACGCTGGGCTGAGACAAGGCACTGGTGGAGGAGCTGGGGAGGACAAGGGGTGGCAGCTCTGGGCTGCCAGATCTGCTCTGGCAGGAAGGCCTGAGGCACTGCAGACCCCCCTGGGGTTTACTCGATGTCCAAGCAGTGATGAGTGGTGTCCCTCAGGGGTTGGTATTGGGACCAGAGCTGTTCAACATGTTTGTCAGTGACATGAACAGTGGGATTGATGTTTCCTCAGCAAGTTTGCTGATGACACTAAGTTATGTGGTTCAGTTGATACGCTGGAGGGAAGGGATGGGATCCAGAGGGACCTTGACACGCTTGAGAGGTGGCCAATGCCAACCTTATGAAGTTCAACAAGGACAAGTGCGAGGTTCTGAATATGGGTAGGGGCCATCTCAAGCACAAATACAGCCCTGAGGAGAAGGACTTGGGGGTGTTGGTTGACAAGAAGCTCAACATGAGCTGGCAGTGTGCACTCACAGCCCAGAAACTGACTGTGTCCTGGGCTGCATCAAAAGGAGCGTGAGCAGCAGGTTGAGGGAGAGGATTCTCTCTCTCTGCTCTACTCTCATGAGACCCCCCTGCAGCCCTGCATTCAGCTCTGGGGCCCTAAACATGACAGGGATATGGACCTGCTAGAGCAAGTCCAGAGGAAGACCACAGAGATGCTCCAAGGGCTGGAGCATCTCTGCTATAGAGACAGGCTGAGAGAGCTGGGCTTGTTCAGCCTGGAGAAGGTTCTGGGGAAATCTTATAACAGTCTTCCAATACCTAAATGGGCTGACAAGAAATCTGGAGAGGGACTTTTGACGAGGGCCTGTAGTGATAGGACAAAGGGGAATGGCTTTAAACTGACAGAGGGGAGATTTAGATAAGATCATAGGCAGAAACTCTTCTTTGTGAGGGTGGTGAGGTGCTGGCACAGGTTACCTAGACAAGCTGTGGCTGCCCCATCCCTGGCAGTGTTCAAGGCCAGGTTGGACACAGGGGCTTGGAGCAACCTGCTCTAGTGGAAGGTGTCCCTGATTCTCTGAAATAACAGAGGTGATTCTCTGAAATAACAAACTGCTAAATAAGCATGTGTGTGCAGAGCCGAATACCCAACTGCAAGAATAGGAACTATAGACGTGCGCGTCAGGAAGGGTTGTTAGAGCTCCAGCTTGTAGCCCTGCTGATAAGGCAGTTTCCAAGAAATTGCCCAGCCCTTAAATTCTAGAAACTCTCTCTTCCCAGGTCAATAACCTTTTATGGACTGAATCCTGGTGTCACTCTACGAGCAAACACGGTCCAGGCAGGACCTGCTGCAACTGATACAAGAGAGAGGAAGAACCCATGTCGCTATAAGAAGGGGTCCAGAAACATTCTGGTGCAGGAAAATGAAACACGCTGTGAAAAGCGCATTTGGGCATTCTGGTGTTGGGAAAGCACAAGAAAATGTTCTTCAAACTCATTTTGCCTTGGCCAAGTCTTCTCCTTGCTGAGAGGGGATTGAGGTGGCGTTAGCGGCGCTGCTGCTCTCCCCTTCCCACGCTGTGCAGGCAGCGAGCTGCAGCACTGCAGGGCTTGGAATGCCTCCGGGGTCTTCCCTCTTCCTGGGGAGTGCTCAATCAGCCCTAAGAGCAGGGCTCTGCACCCAGCCTGCTCCAACACCAGCTCCCTGCAGCTCCCTCCCTGGTTTTGGCCAGCCTTAACTTCAGACATGAGCAGAACCTCTTAGGAGAGGTTTTCCATAGCATCCTGCAGCTCCGCCAGCAAAAATCTTCGGTGTGGCTCTAGTGAGAGCACCCAGACAGGGCCGATTAGACTCAGTTGTTTGGCTCGCCCATTTCTTGGCAATTTCTTAAACTATCTTATGCAGGTGTGGGAGTTGACACAACAGAGCATGCACTGCATTAGAGTCCGTCTAGCTTGTGTGTAAACATCACTCGTCCCTTTCTAAAACTCTTAGGAGCTGTTTCATAAACACAAAATATTTTGCTCAATGCCCAAATCATGTGCCATTTCCTTTGCAGGCCTGATGGTGGAGCAGACATGGGCTGCAGCCGTGTGTCCTGCAGAACAGTCCCCAGAGCTGGCAGCAGGGCCAGGCAGAGGCTACCACCTGCTGGACCTTTCTCATTGACTCTGTGGTCTGAACCTCTCCACAATGCCATTTGCTGATGGCACCGACCACTTTCTGGGCAGCCACAGAAATGCTGTGTGCTGAGCATCATGGCACAGACACCTCTCGCTAGCTCTTTATCAGTAACAGAGCTATTGAGATGGGAGTAGCTGTGTAAATAGTGAGGATGCTCAATGAGTACCTTTGTGGCCCTGACCTGTGTGTTCATAGAATCATAGAATGTTTGGGTTGGAAAGGACCTTCAGATCATCTAGTTCCAGCCCCCTGCCATGGGCAGGGACACCTCACACCAGACCATGTTGCCCAAGGCTCTGTCCAAGCTGGCCTTGAACACTGCCAGAGATGGAGTATTTACCACTTCTTTGGGCATCCTGTGCCAGTGTCTCACCACCCTCACAGTAAAGAACTTCTTCCTTATATCTAACGTGAACTTCTCCTGTCTGTTGCTCATTTGGGGTCTGACATGTGTTTTTCGGAGTTTGGGTGTGGTCTGTTCCTTGCTGGCCCTGCACAAGAGGGGCACCTTTCTGAGCTGAACTGGGGAACCTGACATTTCCCCATCGAAACTTGCTCCTACCAAAAGAAGAAATGACTCTTCCAACACTCCTCAAGAAGAGGGAATAAATTCAATGCATACTGGATGGGGACATGCCTAAATTTGTGTAGGATCCCACACTTGCATGGGGAGGACTTGAAGGTCTTCATGGGAAGCACTCTTGCATGCTTAAGGGTGTTTGTGGGAAGTGGTGCTAGAGCAGCTCTGCCATGCAATTGTGCATCATCATGCAGGCAGCATTCCCAAGCAGCCAAGTCAGATCCACAGGGCTGCTGCTTTTGTGAGGGTGCAGGACCCAGGCAATCCAGGGCCAACTCAAGCATCTTGGCCACATGAGTCCTATATCTCACCCCAACTCCCGCAGCCTTGAGATTAAGGGACTTAGCACCTGCTTTGGATGGGCAAGCTTTGTGGATCCTGCAGGACTGAACACCCACTGCTGCCAACTTGTCCCAGTGGGCTCATGGTGCTGCAGCCTGTGCGTTTCTGGGGCAGAGACTTTGGTTTTGCACCAAGAACACTGAATGCTATCAACATAGCTTCCCAATCTAAGCTATTTTGGATTGACCTGCTCTACTGAGCTGCCCTGAGCCTGAGGTCGTACTCACACCTACAGCACATCATGCTCCGGCTGCCCAGTTAGCCAGGTTCTGGGAAGGTCACTGGAAGGACTCCAGTGGCCTCAAATAGGAGTTGACTCATGCCCCATGAGAGAAAAACAAGATGTCTCTGCATGTGGAAAAATATTATGGAAACTGTATCATTCATGCACAAAAGCCGCACTTCAAACTTTATGATATAAAATACATAATATTGTAAATAGAGAGGAAAACTGCATGAGGCCTGGTGCGCATTAACATTGTTGGCATGGGAAAACGTCCCTTCCTATAAACACAGCTGGGGTCTGGTACACAAGTAAGCATCCAAAGCTAGAAAACTTGGACCATATCTGCACTCGTCTGAAGCGCTTGTTTCTGTAGCAGTAATTCATTTCTAGGCTCATCCAGAGCAAATGCTTACAATGGAGTTATCAATACAAGGTGATGCAGCAGTGCAACAGGTATGCTTCAGGGGTTCCTAAGTACAGCAGCAGCACCAGAGAGTGCTGCCCAGGGCAGAGAGAGGTGCTGAGGGCACCCCAGGGGCAGGCTGCAGCACTTGGCTTGCTTAGGTCTTTGGGGAGGTCTGACTCTGGTCAAATCCTGCCCCACTGACGCTGGACAGATTTGACTGTGGTGTTCAGCAATGCAGAGTCCCTGCAATTCCCACAGCTGCCATCTGCGGCTTGATCCTATTCCAGCAAGAGCTGATCGCCATGGCGCAGGGAGCAGGATTGAGCATATCACCTTGAGGAAACGAGCAGAGGAGGGCTCAGCATACACAGCAAATGCAACTCTTGAGGAAAAAGATGAATTAATCAGGTACTAACCAGCAATTTGTCATACAGCCTCTAACGCCAGCTGCTGATGCTGTGAAGCGTGCAGTGAAAAGTCATGGGTACTTCTGCATCTCCTCTGGAGTTCTTTGGTGCTGCTCAGCAAATGGGAGAACCCATGATGAATGCTTCAGCTGCTGACTGCAAGTGGATCTCTCCTCTGACCTGAGGCCATGGGGCACACTGTAGCTCAGCCTTTCCCTCTGTGCCATGCTTCCTCCTCTGGCAGGAGCATCAGGAGCACTGCAGGCACTGCACATCTGTCTCCTTGTAAGCTGGAGCTGAAGCACTTTCCATTTATCACCGTGTGTGCCTCACCACCACCCCGCTATAACACCTCTGTGGCAGAGGGGTCCCACCACACACACCCTCCAGCAGATGGAGTGCAAACACGTTCAAGTGATACAGAGAACCAAGCGAAATAACCCACCTGCACCATTTGCCCGCTATTGCAATCAGATTACCCTTTTTAACCCCAAAACCACATGCAGGACTGTTGGTCACACTGTGCAAGCCCATCGCTGATCCACATGCCTATAGAGCACAAGAGCTGTGAGATGGATGAAGGGCTCTTGGGCTTTCATACTCTTCTGCCACAGTGTTACGGGTTGGCTCTGGAATGTGGCTCATCTAACTGGGCTATACTGGTTCCCTGCTGGATTGTGTTCCCCTAATGAACATCAGGAGACATCCAGCTGCAATGACTAAGCTCTTCTGACATTCCAGAATTCCAACAAATAAAATGTTTCTTGAAAATAAGCTAGTGTTTTGTTTTGGGAAATGAGTGAAGGATCAGCCTGGTTGCTTTTGTGTAGGGGACACCAGGCACTAACATGAGCATCTTGCTTGCCCGCCCTCCCAGCTTGCCTCTCCTCCTTTGATGGGTTTGGAATGAGCTCTGGAGGTCTAACTGTGGAGATTAATGATGTGTGAAAGCTCACTTTCATTTTTCACTCTACTTTTTTGGAAGGTGGAACATTTTACAGTTGACAGCACCATGCTAAACCCGCATGAGGCAAGAGACTATTTTTAACCAGACAGAGACTATCTGAGAGTCTGCTGCTGAATCATTTTAAACAAGGAAGAAATCATGGGATCCAAAAGTGGTGCTGGGAGGACAGGGGTGGAAAGGCTTTTATCATGCACTTATTCCAATAACTGTTCAACTGCTTCAGGACTGAACGCTGCTGTGGGGCCACTTTGAGTGGTGGCTGCATTTTACAAAGCGCTTCTGCTTTAAGAGAGAGGCAGGTCCTCGGGTTAGAGCAGCTTGAGAGGCCACCAGTGCTCACTGTGCCCTTTGCACCTCTACTATGCTCTCCAAATGGGAGAAGACACTTGAGCATCTCAGCACTGAGCTCCCATCACCCTGCATTAGCTGGGTGCATATGCTGAATGCTTGTGGGACCAAGGAGAAAGGGTTGCCTCAGCCCTGGTCTGGATGTTCTTCCACGTGACAGTGAAAAGCACTGTTTCTCCCTCGTCTGTTAGCACAGAGTTGCCATTTCAAATAACACGAGTTTGCCATGTGAAATGGTCTTTGTGGATAAACTATGGAATTTTCTTCATGTTTCCTTTGTCTAACGTATCTCAGACTCGCAGCAACCCTCATTCTCACTGGAGGGCTGGCAGCTATGGACTAAGGCAGCTTCTCACAAAAGGAAAGGGAGACCTAGAAAGTACTCCTGAGCTAAAACTGCCTGACAGGCCATAACCCAAACTCTGTTAGAAGCCTGTCAGCCTGTCTGTGTGAATAAATGAGTAGCCTATTTATACTCACTCAGAGCACAAGGGTGGTGAACACGTACACGGGGTTTAGCTTTGTTCTGAAGCGTGTAGCTCTGTTGTATTGTGAAGCATTTGGCCTCAGAGCTGAACTGAGCCCATGCAGAAACATGGCAATGCTTGGGCACACCGTGGTGCCAGGCCAAGGGCTGGGAGGCATGTTTCTGCATTCAGCCCTGCCATGGTGGATCTTCAAGGCTTTGTGATCTGCAATGTTTCCCCATTTTGCAACAGGAAATCAAACCTCCTTCCCTGACTAGTCTGGTACTTGGTCACCAGCCTGTCTTAGCGTCATTGAAACCATGGTTGGGATGCATGCCCTCAGCCTCCTTTAGACCAGTCTCTCATCTCTGATTTCCCAAAAGCTGCTGCTTCTGGGTTCCTCTACACTGAGAACATAAGCCAAACCCTGCCCTGGGTTTGCGCTGCAGCACGGCTGGGGCAGAGCGTGCAGAAATGACACCAAGGCATCATGGAGAAGTCCTGTGTCTGCTCGTCACGCAACAAACCATAATGCCTTACTTCTGTGGAGATGGGAAAGTTCAAATGAACTTTCTCCCAAGCCATCAATATAATCTACAGGAGGAGTGAGTGCATATGAAGAGTAGTTTTACATATCAACTTGATGGCAGCCTCCAATGAGGAGCCTATTGGCCACGGTAGGTATGTTGCAGCTCCCTGGTGTCTCTGTTGCACAGTGTTTTCTTTTGCAAACATCCTAAATGTGAGCTAGAAGACTTTCTGGCTGCAAGGACTCAAGCAAATTTAGTCAAGGGGGCTTGATACATCCCCTTTAGTGAGCTGCCAGGGTGAGCATCTGCAGCACGGGGGACGGAGCTCAGAATAAATGATCCTTGAACTCACTATTTGTAAGAGCAATTGCAAAGTAAGGGGAGCACAGCCCAGCCTGCTGACCTCCACCAGCCTCTGCACAGAACCCAGCGCACTGCAAAGCCCTCATCAGATAGCTATAGCTGTCACGGTAGCTGTCACCTCGTGGTTTTCTCTTACTGTGCAATGGAAAGAAGTGAGAATCAAGGCTTGCATTACTACCCGTGGTGTTAAATGCAGCACAAGCTGCCGAGCTCACACATGTGGTCTGCAGGGCCTTGGAAAAAGAAGACTTACCTCTCCCATAGGACTTGGCTCCCATTTGGGATCTCCATCCCTGGAGAAGCCCAGAACTGCCCTTCCAGACCCTCCTCTTCCCCCTTTCCCCATGGTTATTTCTGATCTCACCCATGCTCTCAGGACATGGTTCTTGGGAAGGCACATCTCCCCGCTCACCACCAAGGCACACCACAAGTGTGCAAAGCTGACCCGCGCCTTTGGCTTGACGAACCATGCAGTTCATCTGATGCCATGGATCAGCACCCAGTGTGCTCACACCCGCATGCCACGCGTAGCTCATCCTGTCCCTGCGCCTGCACTCTTGAGTAATGGGTCCTGACACGTGTGTTTTTCCAGAGCACAATCTCTTCAGATCAAATTAATTCTGTGATTTCCATCTGCTTCCTCCCCTGCATAAATGATGAAGACTTCCTGAAGCTAACGGCCAAGCTTGCTCCAAGCTGGGACATTACAATTAATCTTTTGTTCTTTGGTACTCTCAGTAGCCTGATGGCTCTGGGTGCTACTTCTCCCTTAGGTCCCAAAGCCGCAGGCAAAGAGGCATTTGGGGATGAAGAGTAGAGCAGGGCAGGGCGTGAAATGCCTTGTCTGTGGGTTTGAGCCTGCCTGGAGGCTCACAATGAAAGGTCTTTGCCTGTTGAGTTGCTGCCTGGGGACCACCACAAACGGCCTCAATATGAACGTGCAGCTGCATCCCACTGCCCCTGTCCAAGGGTGAGGTGAGGCCAGCGGTCACCATGTTTCTGAGGACATGGTAACAGAAAGCTGTGTTTGGAAACACCAGACGACATCTCCTTTCCAATCTGAGGGGGTGCTTGTTGAATAGGATGTTTGTATTTGAGCCCTAGCAACACTGTGTCCTGTAGGTCCTCTTTGCATTAAGAGGAACTGAGATTCTGATGGGAACATCTTGTATTGTGCATGCATTTCCCCTCTCCCGCTTATCAGGGGTTGCATCATGTTGCTTATATTAAAGTCTAAAATACAGATGAAGCTGCGAAACATGAGTAATAAAAGCTGCTCATCAGTAGATACCCCAGAAGCACATCCTGTTAATAAAGGGTATTGGGTGAATAAAATGCCTTTTACTCCTTGATCAAGACATTTTTGCTCACTGCTTTTTAACGCAATATAGCGTTGGGCCTGAGCCAGGATATTTATAATCTTGTGTGGATCTACATTTGTATTTTCTCATGTCTAGTTCTATTACCTGACTGCATTGCTGGTACAAGCAGTGCTGACACCACAGAATGTTCATAGCCTACCAACGGCATGAGCAGAAGCCTAGAAAACACATTCTGCATCTCTCTCCTACCTTCAGTGCAACCACCAATACTTATCCTATAGGTACGACCTCTCTCCATCAGAGATCTTGAAGTCCTTGGTGAAGTGTATTCCTTCTTCTTTATAAAAACCCTAATCACATCCTTATCCAGCTTTTTGTTGGATGAAGCATCCTGATGCTGAGCTGCAGCTTTCTTGGCTTGTTCTCACCACATGAGTCTGTTCTAGTGGGGTGTTTAAGTGTGGTGGATTTTAAACTGGTTAGTTAAAAACATACACACCTGAACATGCAGTGCTTGCTTCAGTATCACCCCTCAGGGACAGTACTGGTGGTTGCACTGAAGGTAGGAGAGAGATGCAGGATGTGTTTTCTAGGCTTCTGCTCATGCCTTTGATAAGCTATGAACATTTTGTGGTGCCAGCACTACTTTCACCAGCAATGCAGGCAGGTAATAGAACTAGACATAAGAAAATGCAAATGTAGATCCACACATTGAATGCTTTGTTCAGGTCAAGTCCCTCTTTCTAACACTGGTTTTGCTTGTGCCTGCTTTATGTCCTTCTCTTGTCTGCTGGTTGTGAGGACTACGTCCCTGCTACACAAGCGAACGTTGTTGGTGTTTTCCTTCTTGATTGCCCTGTGTGTAATTTAGACTCCACTAGCAGCATTTAGATTATGTCACTGCATTATTTTAGTGGTGTTTTTCTTGGCTGCAGGTTTGCTTTTCTTGGCATTGCAGCTAGGGCATCTTTGCAGACATGTACACTTGCTAGCTGCACACTCCGCTTCTCCCTTTGTGCACCTTGCGCTCGCCTCTGCAAATCCAAACTGCAAAGTACGTGTTTTGCAGTTCTTTCCTTGCTTGTTCACAATGGCCAATGCAATTTCTCTTCCCCTTTGATTTTCATACGTCAGGGCTTATCCTGGATGAACGTTGTCCTTGTACTGCATGAAATCTTTAACGTTTCCTTTGTGATAGAAGCGCCTAGATCCAGGCAAGGATCAGAAAGAGTTTGTGCTGGTTCTGCGTAGGCAAAACCCAATGCTCCTGTTTTCCAACTTCTGCTCTGCCTCCACATGGGGCAACAGAGGGACATGGACAGGAAAACAGGAGCATCAGGAAATAGTGGTGCAGCATGGTAGATGTATGTGCTTGGCGCTATTCATTTTCAGACCTTTGTCAGCAGCCATGCAAAGGGATTTCAAAGGATACCTTTGAAGGATAACTAGGTACTTTTGAGTGGTTTTCATCACTGCATCCACAGCTCTGCTGTCACATTTTGCTTGTCCTTCTCTGGATGCACACCTTCCCAACAGAACAGATCTAGGATTGTATTTTGTATATATAAGCCCATTCCTTACTCCTGACAGTTCTGCTTTCAAGGTGTCTCCATCTTCCCACAATAGTGCAGGGCTCTTGGTGGATTCATTCAAATCCTCACATTTTTCATCCCCAATATTATTATAACACAATTTTGCCCTTTCTTGTAAGAGCTGACAGTCAAATCAGACATGTATAACTTGTCACTACGGAGTTGTGTTTTCTTATATTACCAATATTTCTTGCCTGTGCTTTTTGTAAAACAAAAGCAAAGCAATCACCCCCCAGCAACAATCTTTTTCTTCTCTAACCCAATCAGAAATCCTATAAAGGCCCTTGAGTTAGAATCTACATCTGTCTTTTCTCTCTCCCTGCTCATATATTGCTATTCCTGTGCTCTCTGTCCCAGCACTCCCAGCTCTCATCTGGCACAGGATGACCCCATAAACCCAAGGCAAACTGGTACATGCCACACTTCCCACCACACAGAGCAGATTCGCCTCCAGGCCTCCAGGACCCTAGCAGCCAACTAGAAACACAAGCAGCATCTGCCCTCATGGCTTCTTGTCTTAAGATGTAAGAAGAAACTAAACCTGTCCTGGTGATTACTCTGAGAAAGAGGTACTGGAAGCACAAGGTTTAACTCAGGGATGGTGCCAATGGGATGATTTGTGTGGAAGCACAATGTGAGTAATCCCAGAGCTGAGTGAGGTCTGGCAGGGGCTGGGGTCCCTGGCTCTTGTGCAGGCCAGAAGCATGGAGAAGAAAGAGGAGAAGGAAAATTGATGGTGTTGGGAGCTGCCATGTAGCTGAGCACAGGCGGACGCTTCTCAAAAGAAATCTCCAAAGTAAATACGATCGTGCAAACCGTTTTTGTGCCATGTTTCCAAAGAGGGACAGACTTTTCTGTTTCTTTTTGATATATGTCCACTCAAAAGCGCATGTTTTGGATGCCGCGGGGTCGAACAAGGAGAAGTTAAGACCATGCTGTCAGCTATGCTCCAGGCCTGGGCTTGCAGTGACCTGAGTTCGTTCTGCAGAGGAGAGGCTGTGACATTCCAAAAGCAAGTGGGGTTTGCTCTCATAGAGTTTTCTCTTATGCCAGAATAGCCTGTTTAAAACCTGTTATTTATTTCCCCCCCCAATCCCTTAGCCTTTCCCCATTTAACCGGTTCCCAGCCCCTTCCTCTCCCCTATACATTGATTTTAAGCATTTTCTGTGTCCTGCAGTCAGGCAGCTCCCTAGAGTCTGAGGAGCCGGAGAAGCAGTGAAGGCTGAGCTCAGGGCAAGGGAAAGCACACATGGGGGCTGCTCACACCACATTTTAGTGTTTCTGCACACCAGACTAGCTTGAAACCGTAATTAATAGTGCCCAGCCCAAGCTTTCCTTCCTCTACAACCCATCGAGGGCACAAAACCAAACAGAACTGGGGCATTTTTCTGTAAGCACAATGTTTTCACGCAATCAAGTCTTTGTTCAGGCCAAGCCTCAATGTGTCATAGACCAGCCCAGTTCCTCAGTTCACAGTGAGTCGCAGGTAGGGAAGTCCCACAAGTGAAAAGCTCATTGCAGGGTCTGCTCCACCTTCCTGACAGAGCAAGCTGGGTTTTCTGGTTGTCTTCATGGCCTCAGCTAACAAAGCCAGGTCTGGTCTGCCTCCAGGGAAGACTGGCTCCTTTTCCTTTTTGTTTGTATATTACTGTGAGGGTGCTGAGGCGCTGGCACAGGGTGCCCAGAGAAGCTGTGGTTGCCCCATCCCTGGCAGTGTTCAAGGCCAGGTTGGACACAGGGGCTTGGAGCAACCTGCTCTAGTGGAAGGTGTCCCTGCCCATGGCAGGGGGTTGGAACTGGATGAGCTTTAAGGTCCCTTCCAACCCAAACCAGTCTGTGACTCTATGATATGAGGGGTCAGGACCCCCTCTGAACTCCCTGGCTGTTGTGTCTGAAACCAGCTTCCCACTTGCCACAAGGCCACCGCATAGAGGACAGTGCATGGCCAGGAGCTGCTCCTCTGTGCCCCCATCAGCACGGCGGGGACAGGGCGCCAGCACAGGAGCCTGCGAGGCTGCTCTGAGTCACCCTTTGGAAGGGCCCCGCTTCCTTGCTGTCTGCTCCAAGGCTGCTTTCTTGGCAGAAGCCTCCCCCCGCAGTCAGTGCTAACCTCGCTGCTCTGGTTGGTTGGGTTGGGTGTTTTCCAGTGTTTGCTCCGATACACAATTAATGCAACGTAAGTGCCTCCATGTATTGCTCCCTAGAGAAGCCCTGCTGGCTTGCATGGCCCGGCCTTTGGGGACATTTCTATTGTTTCAGCTACCGGCAAATCCAAGCAAAGCTAAATCATGCTCTCCTTCATGGAGCTCACCCACCACCGTGCCTCAGCATTTGCCTAAGCATTGTCTATAATGAGAGACACGCTGCAGTGGGTTTGGCATTACAAGGTGACCACTATTGGCAAGGTTTGGGCTGTGCCACCAACCCGGGCAAGGTCAAATCAGTTTGCAATAGTTGACTGGTCTTGCACCGTCAACAAGCAGCCTTGGAAGAACAAGAGGCAGGGGAAATCTGAGAGAGGGAAATGGTTTGACGTAATTCAGGTAACAAAAAACGTAATTTGTGTGCCTCGTGCTGCAGGCTTAATGCCAAATGTGCCACATCTCTGCTCCAGGATCTTCACCTGCCTGAGGAGTGAAGGTAGCTTCATCCAGCGCGGGTCCTGGTGTTGAAGTGCTGTTGTGGCAGTCGTTCCCTGCCAGCAGACTGTCTCAATGCACTTGGTATCAGGATTGCATGGCCCCATGAGGGCTTCGAAGCACAGCATCCAGGGCATGGGTACCCCGATAGATGGCTGCTCGCTTCATCCTGTGGTCTGTGAAGCAGAGGCTTTCCTCTGCCGGTCCTCGCTGATGGAAAAGACCTGCTTGGCTCCAGATGGATCTTGCTAGAGCCCAGAAATGTCTGATTAAAGCCAAGCAAAAGAAGGGTCTGTGGATGCTGGGGCAGGGTTTTGCTGCCGGGCACCCTGCCTCACTAAAGGAGCTTTGCCTCTGCAGCATGGAGGATGTGGGAGCTGTGCAGCCACCTCTGACAGGCTGCAGGTCACAGCATGGCGTTGCCGGGGAAACACATAGTCCTTGCTTTGCCTCAAAAGGCTGAGCAGTTACCTGCAGTGCTTCGGGAGCTGCTTGAAGAGCTGAAGAACCACACAGCTTGGGATCGGGTAGACAGCGGTGGGCAATAACCTCACCCCTGGGACAGTCCTGTCTCCATCCCCACCCCAGTGGAGGCCTATTCCCTATACCAGGCATCCCTACTGAGCCCTAGGGACAGATCAGACATGTGGCAAGGGGAAGGAACCTGGGAAAGAGCATCGCAGGCCTGGTTGCCAGCAGCCTGTGTCACTTCCAATGTTAAGCCCATGCCAAGCTGACAGCAGCTTGTTCTGGTGTCTCACTTCACTTTATGGCTGAAGATCCCTTCTTCAGCTCCTAAACATTATCCAGAGTCCATCTAAGCACTATTTCCCTGATAATCTGAGTACTAAGGTGAGGCCACACCAGCTAAACAGTACAAGCCACTTACAGCATGAAGAGGTCACAGCTCTGAGCCCAGGTTCAGTGTTTTCCAACCTCTTTGACTTGCCAAACTCTCTAGAGAATGTGCAGAACCACAGAACAGGTTTAGGCTGACTGGCGCTGGGCTTGTTTTTTCAACCCATAACTTGGCCATATGCTACTTTTACTCAGTGTTGATACAAGGAATTCTCACCTTCTTCTCTCCCCCGTGCCAGGCACTGACTGGAGTTAAAATTACTTCAGATATAGTATTGTCAGAGTCATTTTTCATAGAATCCCAGACTGGTTTGGGTTTGAAGGGGCCTTAAAGCTCATACAGTTCCAACCCTCTGCCACGGGCCGGGACACCTTCCACTAAAGCAGGTTGCTCCAAGCCCCTGTGTCCAACCTGGCCTTGAACACTGCCAGGGATGGGGCAGCCACAGCTTCTCTGGGCACCCTGTGCCAGAGCCTCAGCACCCTCACAGGAAAGAACTCCTGCCTCAGAGCTCATCTCAGTCTCCCCTCTGGCAGGTTAAAGCCATTCCCCTTGTCCTGTCCCTACAGGCCCTTGTCCAAAGCCTCTCTCCAGGTTTCTTGTAGCCCCTTCAGGCACTGGAGCTGCTCTAAGGTCTCCCCTTGAGGATCCTTCTCTTCTCCAGGCTGAACCAGCCCAGCTCTCCCAGCCTGGCTCCAGAGCAGAGGTGTTCCTCTTTTAACGAGCTCCTTTCACAGCGCAGCCTCACAAACCCTCTGGCTGCAGATCACACCTTGAAAAGACATTGCCCTGCATTTGCTCCTTGCTTCCAGCCATCTCCATCCTCAAAGGCAGCACTGGCTCCTGAAGAGCTGAGGTTGGATAGCCCAGGGCAGCATTTAAAGACTCATAAGCCACCCTGGAGGTGCCTGCTAGGCTTTGCCCACCTACCTCATGTCAAACACCAGCATTCTGGTTAGAGCTCACAGACTTCTCCATGCTCTCATCTGCTGCTTCTCCTTATTCCACACACATGGGATTATTCTTAAATAGGAACTTCTTAGAAGTCCATAGTGTGCAGACCCGGATGGATTCAGCCTTTTAGTTAGCAAAGTGCTTCACTGGAGGCAATAGAGAAGCCCCTCTGACACCAGTGTGCAGCTGCACATGGTAAAGAGCCCTGTAAAACCTGAAGGCTGGAGGATTTCCTTGCTACAGGGCATCCACCGGAGCAGAACAGCAACAAACACATTGAACAGCACATTTATACACATTAGATGAGAACAACTTGTTCAGCCGCATGCTGCTGCTGCAACGGTTACATTTATGCATGCAGAAATCTTGCAAAATCTGGCACAGACCCACTGTGGTTTAATGCAAAATAGCCTAAAAACAACCGCAGCAACAAAACCCAAACATACCTCTTCTTAAAAAACCCCATTGAAATAGAGCAGGGAGGGAGGGAAAACAGCAGCACTGATTTCCTCTTTTCAGTCAGCTGGACAATGAACTGCTAGCACTGGGTTATGGATTTATTACCCAATAGCTCCAGTATCAGCCTGGCTTACTTCAGGACTGAGTACTCAACACTAATGTGCTGTGAGAACCCTTCCTCTGCACATAGAGCTGTGCTGTGTCACTCTGAAACACAGACCTTGCTGAACAACGGGGTGAGAAGTTGTTGTACTCGAAAACACCACCGAAGCCAAAATTAGCATTTGAGGAAGTTCAATTTCAGGCTGTTGTTTCCAAACAGCAGTGCTGAGTACTTGGGAAGCACAAATCAATCTTGGTTTTTGGTCACATCTGTCACAAAGAGCTGTGTCTGCTCAGTGGGAAAGTCTGGAAGGAAAAGAGTGAACTGTAAAACAATTCATACAGGTAATAGTAACCAGAAGACTTACTGGGAGCCCTCACCTAGGAAGGCAGTGGTAGTTTGCCATCACATTTCAACAGAAAAGAGGACACCTCTCATTTAAGGTACTCTGGGACATAATAGAATCAACTGCGTAAATGATCCCCTTCATCCCATTCCTTTTTCCCTTTTTACATCTCCTTACAATCAGGTTGCAAGGGCAGGACATCCCACACCAATCTGATCCTTAGATTAATGTAAGCATAGGCACAGTGAACAGCCAGCAACCTGACAGCATCACTTCTTGTTCGTTTTTTTGTTAAAGCAATACTATCATGGCCAAAACCCAAACTACATTGGATTTCTGCAAGGAAATAAATAAACCAGAGCAGCAAATAGCATCCCAAATCTGGAGCAATAGCCAAGGGAATCAGCCCTTGCTACTGGGACTGCCAAATCCACATTACACAAGGGCAAGGAGGACTCAAGGAACTGGCAGTAGCTCACAGCAGTACTGAATTGATGCACACCTATCACCTCTCCTTAGGATGGAAAAGTCTCACCCCCATTCCCAAGAGGTTTAGATTAGACATTAGGCAGAAGCTCTTCCCTGTGAGGGTGCTGAGGTGTTGGCACAGGGTGCCCAGCGAAGCTGTGGCTGCCCCATCCCTGGCAGT
This sequence comes from Strigops habroptila, assembly GCF_004027225.2. Lineage (NCBI taxonomy): Eukaryota > Metazoa > Chordata > Aves > Psittaciformes > Psittacidae > Strigops > Strigops habroptila. The sequence goes on from NC_044281.2 coordinate 73,747,166, forward strand.
GTTCAAGGCCAGGTTGGACACAGGGGCTTGGAGCAACCTGCTCTAGTGGAAGGTTTCCCTGCCTGTGGCAGGGGTTGGAGCTGAATGAGCTTTAAGGTCCCTTCCAACCCAAATCAGTCCGGGATCCTACGGAAGGCGTGCAGCCCGCTCCTCCCGGGCTTTGCTGTCAGACCTGAGGCGCAGCACCAGAGGTATGCGGCAGAGATGCACTGCCACCTCTTGTTCGGATAATGCAACAAGAGGAGATCGGGCTGGCGCCGAGAATCACCCTGCCAAAGCTGTGGGTAGTAGCAACGCCTCCAACCGCACATCATGCCCTGTAGCTGTGTGTAGTTGGATGCACATGCTGGTAAGAGCAGTTTACTAGCAGTTCAGCTGCTTTCAAGGTATCCACTACCTAAAAAGGGCCAACAAGAAATCTGGAGAGGGACTCTTTACATGGGCATGTAAGGACAGGACAAGGAGGAATGGCTTTAACCTTGGGGAGGTTAAAGGGAAGATTAGGTTAGATATTAGGAAACAATTCTTCACTATGAGAGTGGTGAGACACTGGCACAGGTTGCCCAGAGAAGCCCTGTGAGAAGGAAGGGGAGGCTCCCACTCACTAAAGATGACCATCCACCATGGAACACCTCGCCACCACCACAGGCCTTCCCTGACAGCTACTGGCACAACCCAGAGCCAGGCAGCAGTAAACAACAACGGTACAAACCACAGCCCCAAAGAGACTTCCATACATTTGTATGTTTATTATTTCAAAGTACAATATATACATAAAGTATAGTGATATCTTCAAAAACTTTATACAGAAATGGGTATCTACAAAATTAAATCAATAGACATTCTGTGTATATTCAGACAACATACATACAGATATTGGAAGGTTCAACATAGCTTCAGTTAGAACACAAAAGTGGGAAGGAAGCCCCTATCCATCCTGGAAAAGCTCTAACCACCACTCAGCTCCCTCTGTCTGCCCTCTGCCAGGTTTTAGGTCCTTGTGGAGACACGGGAACTCTGATTTCTAGTGCCACCTACTGCTGCTATTTACCATCACAGCCGTTTCCATTGACAGCAGAAGGGTGAAGCCCCATTTGGACAGACCTTGTTCTCTGAGCCCCTTCCTCGACTGGGGTCTCTGCAGCATAAAGGCTCTCAGCTTTACACTCGGAAGCCAGAGATCCGCGATATTCTTTTATTTCTTTTTAGTTATGAACCAAAATATTGTGATGAAAGATATCTCAAGAGTAGCTTCAGTTTTATCAGCCGGATGCTGCAGGTGTTGGCAGCAACCAGTGAGGATGATGAGAATGTGTCTGAGGAACAAACTGACCTCTGCTGTTTTGCGGAGACTACTATTGCACAAGTCTACATGGCAGTTAGCCACTGATTTCTATAGCATAAGATGATATTCTTCAGTTCAGAGGGTCTGGCTTTAGACACTGACAGCAATGGATTTTAGAGAGGGGGGTAAAAGCATATGCAGCTTTCCTGTAGGGCCTCTAACAACATCTGGATGCATAATGTTTGAATCTGAAGAGCACCCAGAGTAGTTAAGAAACAGATGTTTCAGCCTGTAGGACACAACTAGCTGCAAGCTTGGGATTTTCAAAAAGCAGCCTGTGGCAATTCCCTGCCTAATGGATACTGAATTTCAGTGACAGCTATGCAGTTAACTGCTCCAGTCTGCCTTCAAAATTAATCAGTTTATCTCTAGAATTCAGTTTATCCAAGGACAGTTTTCAATCTCAGGTTCATCACATGAAGTTTCCCACACAAGGGTAAGTGAAATGTGATTGCTACACAGGCCCTGCTCCCACTGCACACCAGCTATTGCTCACTTGCATGAACCACCCCATAGAATCCCACCTTTCAGAGGAAGTGTTCTTGTTACGTGCACCAACACCATCACACTCCTGACAATCCACCCCACGGAATCAACAGGCAGGTGGCTTGCCCGCAGCATTTCTATGGCTAATACAACACTGCCTCTCAGAAACGAGCAACACTGTGAAGCAAAGTTGCTGGCTGAGCCTGTGATGTATTTATTCATCACATTCTGGGCTTGATGGATAGTAATTTGCCAGTGTGCAAGCTAGAGTGAAATTTCCATCTGTAACAGGTATGCTTAAAAGAACACCTGTAGAAGGTGACTTTGGTCCATGAAAATAACGTGATATTTTGGCTACTCTGTGTGTCTCCATAATCAAGGAAAAGCCTGAGAAGCTACTAATGCTACAGAGAGAGGAAGCAGCATTTCCAGCAGGGCAGGAGGACAGCTAACTGGGTTTCTCAAATAACTTAAAAAGGAGAAAAAACCATGCCAAAAAGAAGTAAGAATTTCCACAATGTCATTGCACTTGTTCCATCTGCTCCACACCTCTCCTTCATTCACACTGTACACCTGGAGAACATACATTAAATGATGACAGTATTAACATGGTATCTAAAATACTGGAGTCATTCAGCTGAATGGTTGAAAATATCCAGAGATCTGGTACATTAAAACGTGAAAACACAAACATACAAGAGCTAAGCTATGTTTTGACATGCAAATTGTTCTAATCACTTCCTTTCAGCAGAAGGTCTAGTTCAGTCACAAACTGCCTGTTCACTCCCTGGAAGCTGGTGACAAATCTGTTTCAGCAGAGCCAGGTATTTTCCTCTTCTCATCATTTAAACAACAATAAAGCAGAGGTAGTCCCATGACTGCACTGGTCCAAATTCCCTAACACTTCAGATAATGCTCTCAGGAATTAGAAAAATAGATGTATAAAACCCACCCAGATTAAAGACTCAGTTTCTACAATGCTCAGTCAGGTTTAAAATCATTTGTTTCCACCCCCCCTTTCTAAAGGAATACTTAACCCTTTGACACCCAAGGGACCTGCTATCCAAGACTCTTGAAGCTCTTCTGGATCGCAAACCGGGTGTTGATCCCACAAGGACTTTCAGAGATGCCCGTCTTTAAAGTAAAAATGAAGTGGCACTGTCTTGAACCAGACTACTCAAAGCAAATCAGGCCCTTCTGCTCGATTTGGTTCATTACAAAGCTCAAGTGACTCAGTGGCATCCAAAAATGGAGCACGCACCCCAAATCACTGAGATGCTTTGATTAATTATCCTCCTGTGTGCTGGATTCAGGCCCCTTGTTTTGTGTATGATGCAAATGGTGCCTGCAGTAAGATAGATTCCCAGTTTCCCAAGCCCTATATCCTTCCTAATTAAAATAGCTAAAGCATTGCTATAGTAAATTTACATTGAATCTTTTTCCATGATAATGGGAAGTTCAAGTATTTAATAAAAACCCAAAGTATCTATTTACACTGTGATCTGGTCAATTCATTTTGGTCAAAAGGCAATAAATATAGAAACTATGTAGTTACTGCTGGAATAGAGATTTCTTATCCTGTAAATGACTTATCCCAGAATTCAATTGTGAACATGATGTTATGACTAAACAGAATCTTGTCATCTTGATATTTCTTTCCTCCATCACCCTGTCAGCCACTGAAGGACTAAATAACAGTTCTCAGTTCGTGCCATTTTGACCAACTAATTCTTCACAACAGTAAAATTAAGAAGTCGCCCAGATTTCACAGTCCAACCAATAGATTAAAATCCCATTTAGACACATTTCCCATTTCATACCATTACTTTCACTGGCTGGCCTAGCCAGAAAATTGTTAGCTTCCATTTGTCTCTGAAAACAAATGCAACCATGATGTCTACCTGTACCTACCTACCAATGGGCAGTTAAAACTCCTACTTTTAAAATACTGTTAGTTATGCACAAAGCCAGAGAACTTTATTAACCAGTTATCTGCTATCAGATTTCTTTAGATCCATATGTCTGATTTACAGGATTTGTCAAAGTGACATTTGTTTCAATTACACACACTCAACAAATGAATCAGAAAGCTGCTTAATCCCATAGTTTCACTTCTTTTGACTAAAGAAACTGACCAGTTGAATGTTAATCTAAAGCAGAAAATATGCAATATCATGGCCACCACTTAAAAATGAAGTTTTGTCATGAAGCATTTCTCCATGCGAATGTCAGTAACACTTCATCAACCTAAATATCAGAAATATGCAAGAGAGGAAATGATGTCTGAAAGCCCTTAAAGCTCAGTAACACTGGATATGTTCCACAGCAACTAAGACATAATTGGTTTTATTTTTTTCAAGCTCCATCATTAAGAGGCTCATTCATTATACAGTGCAGGAATTAAAATCTTACTGCAACTCACTCAAAACACAGTATGCACTGCAAAGCATCTGTCTGGCATTTCAGAGAAAAGGTTTAGATAAATGTAGTGTGTAGTAAAAGTCAGCAACACCTCAGGCTGGTACTGAGGAGACAGAACCATGTTGATGCCAAACCCTGTAGGTCTCTCACATAAGTTAGCCTGGAGGGTTAAAGGTTGTATATGCAAACTAGCAGATGCTTGTGCTGGCAGGCCATCAAATTCCAGGGAAAATGTAAAAAAACAGTGGTCTGGAGCACCTGCCTTTTCTGCATCTTCGGGTTAGTTATTCCATAGAAGTTTTAGTTATGTCTGCTTTATTCTCTGTTCCAGTTCATGCTTGTGTTTAATAAGCCGTTCTATTTCTGTTCCAAGAGTTTGAAGGTTTTCCTTTGGGGGCAAAAAAGAAAGGATAGGAGAAGTTATACAGGGAAAGTGAGTCAGCACAAAATGCACCAAGAAGTCAAAATTACTGTTTATGTCAGCAGGTTGTTACTTTCAAGTATCCAGAACAAGCACAAATGATTAGACAAGCTGGAGCAAACCAAGCTCATTTCAACAAAGGATGCAAAGCTCTCAGCAAGTCTTTTTTTGCAGTTACTAATATTCTACAAGCTCTCTAGAAAGTATAGTGTTCAAGGGAAATGATGATTATAGGACGAGATTTCCAACTCCTGCAGAACACTGCAGTCCAGCTGGCAGCCTGCACAACATTTTCCAGCCTGCCATCTTTCCCTTGCAGCAGACACACTGCCCCAGTAGCTGAACAGGGCACAGGGCCAGGCATGTAGCGACTGTGCCCTGGCTCCATTTCCCTAAGGGAAAGCATGGAAAGACCCTTATGTGCACAGGCAGCCCAGAATGTGTTTCAAGAAGTGCAGCATACTACAAGGCTCCCAAAACAGGCGTTCAGCATGAATTATGTTACCTTAATCTTTGATTAGCCAATGCTATCAGCGGCACCAGTTCACACTGAGCTGGGTTCTGAAAAACCACCTCCTTTTAACAGCAGGCATCTCTTTGAAGGCAGTATCTCAGAACCCCAAGAACATGTGGGATAACTGGCAGAGCTACTCACTTTCAATGTAATATTTTTCAGTAATGTATCTTCTAACACAGCCTGTAGCTTCCTGTTTATCTCTAAGGAGAGTTCCAAGGTGAGACCACTGTCTGCAGGATGCGATGTGTACAGAGATGCCATAATCCCACCCCGTCTACTCAAGTGTACTTTGTTGAAGTCAGAGGCCTCTGATGACAGTGTTCCAGCTTCTTCCCTCAAGATGTAGCTCTGAATAATCCTGGGGGAAAAAAGATTGAAAGGAAAATCACAGCATTACAAGGCAATGAAAAGTCAGATACTGAAGTAGCTTCAGATTCCTGCTTAAGGCAGTAAAAATCAACTCCTGCAATTTCTAGGTCATGGAAAACATGGGATACCAAAATGGCTATAGGAGGTGCTGGTAAGCTCAGTCACTACAATGCACAAAGTTTACATACTTAGAAGTATTCTGAGGAAGTAATATTGCTACTGGAGCAAAAAATGCCATTACTTTGCTGAAAGACTGTAGACAGGGAATCTTAAGCCTTCTACAGATGAGACAACAAGACTCTGCTCAAGAATCTTCATGAGCTGTGATCATGTTTATTAAATGGCACCAGATAGGCACAAATGTATAGGCTCCTTAAGCAAGGGCTCTACTTAACAGATAACTGGACTTTCCAGAGGACGGTGTATGCCACAATTTCTTCCCCTCCTAAATGAAGTACCAGACATCATCTCACGAGATGAGATTTCCATGTAAGTGGAATCTTATTTCGTGTTAAATCCTGACCACCTCTGGCTCAGATGCATTGTCTGTTTGACAGGCATGCCAGACTACCATCTGGAATTATGCAGATTCTCCTTCCAAAACAAACACACACAATCAGCACCCTTTTAAGCACATGAGGAGAATGGACTCTCCTGTTAGCCAGTGGCAGCAGTCCACCTCAAATCAGCCACCTGCTGACCATTTTGCTACCCAAAAAGCAGTTGCACCAGTCTATTCCTCCTGAAAATATTTAGTAATGGACAAATCAGCAATTTCTGTAACTGCTGGGGAAAGATAAAGAAAAAAATACCCCAAGACAAATCCCACTTTAGAGACTTACTGTCACTGCAATATTCTTATTATTTTCAGTTACTTGTCTGACATAAAATCCAGAATACTTGTCTAATGCACTAGCTCAACAGTGAAAAACTGTATGAACAGAACTCAGAACATACTTTGTTTTTTTCCTGATTTCCTCTACCAGTTGTTTAATGTGATCCTCCATAAATTCCATCTTCTCATTCTTTCGAGCATGTGCCTTCTGTAGCCTTAGTATTCTTTCAACCAAGACAGCCTTGTCCACCTCTGGGAAGCTATCCACAGCTACTGAAGAACCAGTATTCTCAGGCGACCGATCCTCATTGCTGCTGCGTGCGTTCAGGGACCCTGCAAATACATTCGGATTTGTAAAAGCTCTTTTTGCTTTTATAGCAGGCAAAATGTCTCCATTAGTGCACTGTACATATTCATTACATTTTGGAAGCTTAAAATATTTTCTTCAGAATGTCAGTTTCCTTTATATGTTAGTGGGGTTTTATATAAACAGTCCTTAACACTCAAGTGATACATGCACAGTCAACAGTGCAGTCCCCTAGCATGGGCATAGCTCCTTTAGCATTAGTGTGCTTGCTTCAGTAATACTTATTCCTCCATAAATACCTTCATATTCATTAATATTGCTTTTACAAGCCTGAGCTGATTTTAAACATACCTGTTTAGATTGAATATTAGGAAAAATTTCTTCACAGAGAGGGTGCTCAGGCATTGGAACAGGCTGCCCAGGGCAGTGGTGGAATCACTGTCCCTGGAACTGTTCAAAAACCGTGTAGATGAGGCCCTCAGTGACATGGTTTAGTGGTGGACCTGGCCATGCTGGGGTAACGGTTGGACTTTATGATCTTAAAGGTCTTTTCCAACCTAGCTGATTCTATGATTTTATGTTTTGGTCCGCTAAAACTGCAGCACTATGAAAACCATACAGACTGACAAAAGCCCTACGTATAAACACTCTGCAGCATTGATCACTTAGAGCTTGAAGTATTTTCTTCCTCTTCTTCTAAGTATTTATCTTTCTCATACAGTTGAGATTACAGAACACTTTGACAGAACTAACCCAACTTAAAACCCAAAGATATTGAGGAAGAAAACAGATGTTGTTTCCAGTGCTAAAGATAACCACTTTACTTCTAACTGGATAGAAAGTAATGAGTTTTACACAGATACACTGATGCCTCTAAACAAGCCAATTGATTTCTCATTTACACAGTTACAACTGTCAATAGTGCAATTAAACAAGGTTGGAAACCACTGCTCATCTTTGCCTCTGGCAGTATGTATGAAGGTTCTCTATATAAACTGGAGTCCTCTGAACATAAAAGCAACAAAGTAAAAAAGGTAGGCATCAAAAAAGAATGAGAATATATAAACATTATAAACACTAAACGTTAGTCTCATAATAAGAGCCTACAAATGCATTCAGTCAAGTGCCTTTTGTCGCTTGAAGGCTATTTGTCAGCTTTACTGGGAGGCTGCCCACACACTGTGTCTGCACAAGCACAGAAAGAGCAAGGCTCGGGGCTGCAAGCCATGGCAACCTTATTAAGATGGAAGGATTGCTCTGGCAGCCCTGCTATGTGCTATATTACCTGATGAACTGGAACGGCTCCCCATGCTGCTGACTTCTTTGTCATAATTACCATTTTCCATCTGATCCAATTTCCTCCGTGCTAAAAGTACAACAAAATGATGGTTACCAACAGCAGCTTAAAAACCAAGTATCTGTTACCCAATACACAAAAACTCGAGTCGTCTCTGACCTGCACTGATTTAACATGGCTTGACAACTGGAAGGTAATGGTAGCACCTCAAAAAAAACCCCAAATAGCTCCTTTCCTCTCCCTGCCCCAATCACAAAGCACCTCAATGCAACATCCACAATGATCCCTACACCCTGCAGCAGTTGTCAGCTGAAGTTGTCATCCACAGGATTAAGTGGGAATAGTAAGACTTAAATTTGATTTTACTTTTCAATAGGACTGCCATGTAAATAACTAGTGAATGACAGAATGGCAACTCTGTTCTGAGCTCTCTCAACTATATCACTACCGGGAACTGAGCGTAGTACTTGTGCCAGAAGCACCACTCAGTTCAGCAGGGATCAAGAGGGAAAGTGAAGAGCTGTTCATTTATGTACACGAAGAGACATGGAACTCTTGAGGAACTGTTTGAGGGAAGAGATCCTCTTGGCATTGTGTAAGGCATTTCAAACAGATTTGATGATATTCAAATCGATTTGCATTCAGAGCATATGCATTATTGGGTATTTAATGACTTCTATTTGTTGACAGAATTAGTCATCAGTCTCTCCACATCTATCTTTAAAAACTCTGTTAAATACACTAAAAAAAAAAAAAAGTAACTGTCACCAGCAATTCCTGGTACACTCAGCAACTATGAAACTTCTAGCAACTTCTGAATGTACTCCTACACAGACCAGGATCCATATATACCCACAGTGACATTTCTGTAGTCATATACGTGATAACAAAGACCAAGCTCTATTGAAAATAAATCTTTCATTTTATGTCTAAGCTGATTTCAAAAGCTGTATTTAAGACTGAAAATGGGCACTAAGGACTGTTTCCTGAACTGCAGTTTCTACTCTACAAGTTCTAACTTGCTCACTCACTCTCATTGTCTTTAGAAACAGGGAGAGCTTGAAGGGCCACACTCAAACTACACAGGACCCTCAACTCTACCAGACACTGAAGGAGGCTACAGATGGGGCTGACTCATTGCAACTGAAAATAATACCAACCTAGCTGAAGTTGTTTTGCAAGATCTTTCAGGTTTGCTGCATGCTTGCGCTTCTGGGTAGCTAATTCATCTTTCAGTTCGTCCACGTGGGTCTTCAGTGCTTCTAATTCTTCCTGCTCTGAAGCCAGCTGAGCCTGCAGCGTCTCAACCTCCAGCTTTCGCTGGTCTTCCTCCTTCTGTAACCTGGTGGCCTGAAATTGCAGTTTTATTTTCAGTCATATACAAAAGAATGCCAGCTTAACCTTACTAAGCCGTAACTCTGCACTTTTCACTTGAGACTCATTCATTTTACATTTATTATTTAAGCTAAAGACTACCACTGCAAATTAACAGGCAGCAGAGTGCAACGCTGCAGGAAGACTCCTGAACTATCCTGTTCTGCATGATGCAGTACATCATGCCAGTGCTTTTGAGGTAGTTCAGGAGTCTTCCTTCCACAGCTCTGCATGGCTGTACACAGCTCTTCAGTGCTGACACATTACATTCCACAACACACTGATTTTACTACAAATTACATTTATCTCATAGTACAAACAGGACCTAGGAAACAGCTCCCAGTGACACATTCCTGAAATTACAACATTTTGATTGTTTCAATGACAGCTGCACAGAGACCTATTTTGTACTCCAAGACAAGAAGAGCACCACAGTAACACCCCCTCATTCCAGTACAGTGTACCTCAGGATTTCTCTTCCCCCAGGAACACGAGGTGTTCACATCCCACTGCTATTTTTCTGTCCAACTGGCAAACTCAGTGAGTAGTTGTGGTCGGGTAAGTAAAGACACAAGGTGGAATTCATGTGCCACCTCTTTTATCAGTATCAGACATCTTACTAGAGCAAAAAACAAGCTGCACACTGTACTCACCAGATCATCTTTAGTCTGTTGAACACCTTCCAGCTGATTCTGCAGCTCTCTTTCGCTGTAAGAAAGCTTATCCACCTGGCTCTGTAAGGAATTGTTTTCAGACTGAAGCTGTGCATTCTTACTGGTTAATTTTTCAGTGAATATCAATAGCTCGGATTCTCTTTTCCGACTACCTTCAATGTCCTTCTGAAGATCAGCAATCAGAGAATTGAAACCATCTACTTCCTCCTTTAAAGCACTGATTTCTTGTTCATCTCTGTCAAAACAATTGCATCTTATTAGGGACAACTTGAGCTTGAGGATATGAAACCTTACTGAAATAAAAGCATTCAGGTCAAGACCAAATAAGGCAGAAGAATAATTAATGAGGCTGGGCATCTGTTAGTCACTGGATCATTTTAAATGCCAAGGGAGTTTGCAGGTTCCATTTCATGACATGTAACAGGTATCTGTATCCCACAGAACGATGTGTAGTCATTTGCTTCCTCAAGACCATCTCTCTGTATTCAACTTCATGAGCTTCTGTATAGGGTATAAGCAAACCCCTCAAAAACAGATCCTATAGGTAAGAGGAAGGCCTGCAAACCCAATGAGGGTGGTCATTCTGTAAGAGGACCTGTCTTTAAGAGATGGGGAAATACTCCAGTTTTGAGCTTCTCCAGACCAGTGGAGCACAGTGACTTCTCAAACATCCTTATCCAAGCAGTGCAGTTCCATTCAAAGGACATGTCTCACCCTACTATCCCTCTACAAAACAGTTCTTGTTTCTACTGAAGCACTCCCATTAGGAGACACTTGATCTGCCACTTGCAATCCACTTGAGTGAGAAAGGCTGTATCTTCAGTCACAGTTATATCTTTCAGTGAGTGAAATTAATTCCAAAATTAAACAGCTGTTAAAGTTACGGACTAAAAATTTCCTCCTCTCATTTGCTCTTGCAATACTATTTCATTACTTGTTCAATCATAGGATTTCCTACAGCATTCTAAAACCTTATCTTCCAACTGCAGCAGAAAAACCTCTCACCTCTCTCTCTCTCACAGGGACTGTGTATATTCAAATTTAATAACAAAATAAAGCTATACAAAGCAAGGGCACACATCTCATTTAATTCCCTGTTAGTGCAATTACCAGATGCCTCAATTCGCTTTAATCGATCCCGTATCAACATGTTTCTTTAAGCAGAGGTGAGGCTCAGGCAATCCAAATCATTAATAATTCTGAAAATTAACTATAATTTAGCAAAACTAAGTAACTGAATTCTACTAGAATTCCACTGCTAGAAATTATATGCTTCCAGCTACGAGAATTAGGAGTTTGTGATTATGACAAGAGAAGTTAGCTAGCATTGCACTACCAAAAGATAACATCAGAAGGCACCCTGCCTTCAGTGTTTTTTAGGCTAATTCCACATTTCAGAAGACTTAAGACTGAATAATTACAGCAGTGATTTATTTCAGTGATTTATGCTGCAAAATAGCTCACCTATAGCTCCCACTTAAAAACTCATGCCAGGAGGCTATGCTTATATTTTACATTTCCAAATAGGTTCTTTCATTATGACAGGGAAAATCTCCAGTTAACAGTCAGGGTTGAACTAGACAAAATTGAGTGTTTAGACCATCCAAAGAGAGATCTCTAGCTTGTCCTTAAAGTACTTCAATAAAGGAGACCAGGCAACACTGAATGTAATCAGTGCCCAGCTCAGCCACAAAGTTCTTCCCAGCATTCAAACTATCTTTCCTGCAAAATTCCTCATTTTTATCCTTCCTCCAGCAAACAAGGATAGCTCAACATTCCCTTTGTAATAGCCTTTTATACATTTAAGGATGTCTCCCTTCCATCTTCTTTTCCCTAGGCTGGAAGAACCCCTATTGCCTCCTCTATTCTTTTCAAGAAAAGAGATAAGATTGTGTGAATTAAGATGAAATTCCTTCCATATTCTTGCAAGAAAATGGAAGGCCATAAGTTTATTTATGCTACACAACAACAGGAAAAACAGAGGTCAAGATTCCAGGGCTTCTCTTTCCTAGATGGTAATGGAAATTTACCGGTCCAAGTTTTAAACCTCTGGTTGAGATTCCACAACTTTGTAAAGCTTTCTATGGAGTACTGGAAAGATGTTAAAGTCATTCCAAGAGAGAAATAAAACACACTATGAAAATTGATGTAAGAATAACGAGTGTTGTATGGGAAGGATACTTAAATAAAATATCCACATTGAATAGGAATAAGAGAAATATTGAAGCATGTCTCAATTACTGAGAGGAAAAGATAACTGAGGAAACAAGTCTGTACTTTCCCACTGTGATCACAATCATTTTAAATCATTTGGCAAGATCCCAGGTGATAAATAATTGTTACTGATGGAAATGTAGCTTCAGTTGTCTCTGCCATACTGCAGCTTCCCTAGCAAGGGTCATGACACTGTGCCAGTACAGCTGACCAGCACACAGCAAATGATTTATTCCCTAAACCTGAGGAAGACCTATAATCACCCAAATATTTTTCAGTAGTAAGAGCTGTTTAAAAGCACAGGAGGGACATGTGTGGTTCTGCTTAACTGACATTTTGTTTACCCGCATTTACACACCACCACCAGCGTTTGTATACTCTGTATGTACCATACAGAAACATGACTATACTCAGACACTACTGAAGTGTCCACGAACCCAACTCTTCTCTGAGGTTATTATGACCCTCACATAATAATCATTCTTAAATGAGCAACCTTTGACACAGCAGAATGAATTCCAGCCCATTAGAAATAAAAGTGCTCCCTATTACCTGAATACAGCATCTGTCAAATACATGCAAGTATTTTTGTTAAATACCTTCATTCATTCACCACAATTTCAAAGCAACCTGTCTTTCCAGTTTAGTTGCTTTTTCCCAATCTTTCAGTAAGACAAGCACTGGGTAAACACCTAGAAGGCCTAACTTCCTAAAGAGTATGCCAGAAAGCAAGCACTTAATGTAATAAAGACAGACATTGAATTAGATTTATCAGTCCCGATCCTCTTGTCTAATAAAGAGACTTTCAAGGTTATCTCCAGTGCTAACAATATTGATTTAGATTAGGAAAAAAACCACTTACGTTAGGACAGGGATTTTCAAATCAAAGATCAGATCAAAGCATCAATAATCTCAGTAAAGAAAAACTTTCCATAACCCAGTTAATCTTTTAAACCATTCCCCAAAGTGCACAGCTGTACCTCTGATGCTGATCCTGCAGCCGATCCACAGTTTTCACTCTGTCCAGCAAATTCTGAATTTCACTTTTCTGTCTATTAATGATTTCTTTATACTTGGATAACTCATCTTCTGTTCTTAAACGCTCATCCTCCAGACACTTTACCTAAATAGAAAATAAAAATAAATCAGAAACTATTTGTTCTCCCAAACTTCAGAACTGAATCATTCTGATCAAATGTTTAAATTCTTGTACAAAGCTCTTGTGTTATTTCTTGGTGGCTCAAAGCCAAGCTTAGAACATTTTAGAAGTATTTTAGATTAAAACAGACCAAAAAAAAAGGGAAAAAATAATCAAATTAAACAAATGTAATTAACATTAATTTTGTCCAAACCCTCAAACTCATCAGTGTAATGGACCAGAACCCAAAGCCATCATCTTTCCAAACCAACCCCATATTAAGTCTTCCTCCTTTTTAATAAGATCTTTTTGAGGTAAATCCCTGCTCTACATAGAGAGACTGGCACACTAATCTATACTCTGCTCAGAAGTTATGGACAGCAGGTACTCCTTACCAGAGGCCACATGTACTCTATAAAACTGGTTTCACAGGTAGGAAGAGTTTACAAGTACTTTTTTCTTTCTCCAAAGTTATTAAATTTACAAGATGCTTAATAAAACGTTTCTTCCCACTTTGCAGTCAAACAAGATGTATAACATGAAACAAGACATTGTTGTACTACGGATCGACTGAAACTCTCTGAGAAAGGCTACCCAGAGTCAACAGTTACGTAGTGCTACTAGTCTCAAGCCAGCTAGTCTCTAATCACACCATTTATTCCAAAAGAAGTAAAAATACAATTAACAGATTGAATAGAGTCTTGTTCCAAACCCCCACACTATGCCTTTAGCCCACCCCACTGCAATCCAGCACAGCACACATTACCTTTGTTCTCAGTGTTCGAAGCTCATCCATGCCTTCTTTAAACGTTCTCTTCAAGTCTTCCAGTTCTTTTATTTTGGCATGATGCACCTTTTTAAAGAGTGAGAAGCTCCTTGAGAAATCGAAATGGACAATGGCATCTCAAAAACATCCAGGCCAATGCAGGCCACAACAGCTGAGAGGGCTTGAGGCAGAACAGGTACCCTAAAGGTTTGGATTACTTAATCAAAAAGCAAAACCTGAAAGCTTCTTTATTCTCAGAAGAAATGAGAACAAAAGTGTGAATACAGACTCTGGTTTTAGGTGTACAAATCTATGCCACAACAGCCCCAGAGGAAAGTTCTAGGCAAAATGGCACTTGGTTAACTCTGAAGATGGCATATGCACATCTGAGCTGTGAGCAGGTACTAAATCATTAGAGAATCCAGCTTCTGGGCAAGCAAATCTCTACACAGAACAGAGGCTGTTTCCTGTCTCTCTTTGCCACATACCTTGGCAAAATTCCAGTCAGAGAAAGGCCTGCCTGTCATTTGAACTTGTACTCTAAATTACAGCAACATTCATGTTTATAAATGAAAGTGCAGTTATTTCATCCTCATCATATCATACTTTTCCCATAACTTCATTTTTAATAAGTGAATCCAAGGTAATTGAAAAAATCCTCCAAAAAACAGGTCTGGAGGCAAACACGTAGGATCTAAGTATAGTAGTATGGGATGTAGTATCAGGCCAAAAGTTGAAAGCAGCTTAAAATGAGATTTTCAACATTAAAAATTCATGTCATTTTTAAGTTGCCAACTTGTCTCCCCACACCACATACTTACCTCCAGGTGATCAGACTTCTCCTGAATTTGTTTCTCTAGTTCTCCTTTAGTTACTCGGAGTTTTGCATCCAATTCATTTGACTTAATTTCTTCTGACTCCTAGAAGAATTGAAGAAATAGGAGTTTTAGAGTTTCATGTTCCCCTTTCTAGTTTTCTGAGCATACAGACAGCTTTTCACATCACATCTAATAATTCTGAATGTGCCAAGCAAGACCCCCACACTGCATGTCAATGAATAATAATCATTCTCCCTTTTATTTAACAACTTTCCAAGTAAAGAAGCCAGTGACTATTCATCTCAGCTTTGTAGCTTACACAAGATATCCCTGCTACAGCTTAAGATAGAAACGGAGGAAAAAGGAAGACTCAAAAAAAACCACTAATTTCACGTCCTGAGAAGACATGCCTACCTGATAGGTCTTTATCATTTCTTGACAATTTTTTCTTATCTGGTCTGCTTCTTCTTTTGCTTCAGTTAATTTTGTCATTGCATCTTTGAGGCGTTCTTTGGTTTCCTATAAAACCAGTAACAAATAACGGGTTAAACTTCTTTATCTAACTTTATCTGGGAAAAGCATTTCTCATAATAAAAGTTTCCTAAGTCAGTCTGGAAAGAATTAACAAAAACCCACCCAGCATTATTTTTCATCTTGCCTCCATTCAACTATTACTTTATGCAATTTTATTTCCAACACTGAAAGCACAACAAAAGGATCTCTTGGTTATGTGCCATGCACATTTTCAGAGGATAGATTTAACATCGCATGAAAACTAAGCTGACAGTTAATTCACAGAAACAAAACAACAAAAAACACAACCCAAATTAAAAGTTGATCACCAGATTAAACAGAATTCCCACACACATCCTCCTCTCATCTCCTTTCCACATTTCCATCTCGGTATCAGCATCTTTAAAAGCACTGTTGTGGCTTTTGCTGCAGGGATTCAAATTAATGCTTTAAAACACTTTAAAAACAGATTTTAGTAATATACACAAAGTAAATAGCATAGCAACTACATTCCTCGGACTACATTTTCATGTCATGGTATCAGTACCACTTCACTAACCTTGTGTGAATCCATTTCTGTTTTCAATTTGTTCTGAGCCCATTTTACTTTGATAATATGAGAATTGATTTCTTCTTTCAATTTTTCTATTTCCCTGCTGAGTCGAGTGGCTTCACCATCCTAAGTAAAAAAGTCATGGATTTTATTTTAGGTATTAAATCATCCAGTGCTTCTACAACAAAGACTCCTGCTCAAGTGTCAAATGCAGGGTTTTATTTTCCTTAAAAGTCTGGATTTTACAAAAGCATGCACATTCTTGAGAGTAGTCAATAATGCTTTAGCCCATAATCTAGTGGAAAAAAGCCCATTAGTGTTCTGGTCTGAATAACAAGGCAAGGCTGCGTTACTAATAGTATACATTAATGTTACATATTTGTTTTAAAAGGCAAGCACGGTCTAGTGTTCCAATCTAAAATAAGTATCTCCTGTGTAAGCTGCATGGTCCTATTTTGGGGGTTTTTTTGGTAAAAGGATGAGGAAACCCAGGTTTGAAGTGGTAAGGTCATATATTATACACAGCTACAGAAAACACTAATGGAATGGCATTACCAACTATAACGGTGCAGACTAATGTGAGCACTGACAGCAAAACTATAACGGTGCAGACTAGTGTGAGCACTGACAGCAGAACTATAACGGTGCAGACTAGTGTGAGCACTGACAGCAAAACATACCTGCTCTAGTGGAAGGTGTCCCTGCCCGTGGCAGGGGGTTGGAACTGGATGAGCTTTAAGGTCCCTTCCAACCCAAACCATTCTATGCTATGCAAGTCAAATCGCTAACCTGTGCCAAGAATGGATGTTAACAGAAGCACACTGCTAGCGTAACCTTTTATACCAGCATCCACAACCCAGTGCATGAAGTCAAACTTCTATCCTGTGTTTCTGAAGCAATAGGCTCATCTTAGCAAAAAAAAATTTAAAGCAGCACCATATGAGGGCAGCACAAGTCCTGTAAGGCTCTAGTGTAATCCTCAGCAGAAGACAGAGAGTACATTAAGCTTTGTTTAGGAAACCTGAAGTCATGCTCCCATTTCCTATTCATAGGAGACAGGATGCTGAGGTGATTTTTTGTTTCGGAAGCATTCATTTTTAGGACTTCAGATGTATTTTTCTGACCCTTCTGTGCGTAGTAAAATTGCTCAGAAGAGAGACAAAACAAAGTTTGAACCTTACTACCCATTTTTTTGATCTTTCATATGAAATAGAACTAGGAAGCACAATAAAAGAAAACCTGGAAAATTTCAGAGGCTGGTGGGAATCTCTTACCGAGCTTCTAAAAAAGAATGGCAGATTATTTGAATTGGATCTGAAAAATTCTATTACTTTATTACTAATTTCTAGTAGCACAGAAAAGAAAATACGGAGTGTAAATATACAAAATAGCAAGAGAATGCAAGAATTGAATGCCATTACCATTTAAAAAAAATATATCCAAATCAGCTAGAAATTCCCTCAGAATCCAGGCATCTGCAACAAGCAGTCTTTCAATTTTCTCAGAGAAAAAAAGCCCTCATGTTTCACAAACTAATATTCAAGGAAACATGAAAAAGAGCTTCAAAAAGACAATGAGAACTCAGTAACTTCCTCTCCTTCCCTTGAAGGAAAAGGGTTTTTCACAGTAATATAGCAAAACCAAAAGAAAACAGGTTCCTTTCACCAACAGCAAACAAGTGATAAGGTTGTTCTGATAGTGCCTTTAATCATTCACTCAAGTCACACAGCAATACTCAGAGTACCTTGGTTTCATAGAGCTGGTGCAATCTTGCTTTTTCCTGAGAAAGTTGTTTGATTTTATTAGTGTGCTTTTCTATTTCTTTGTTTGCATCTCTCACTCTTCTCTCAAGTGTCTCCTTTTCCTTTCGGAGGTCAAGCGACTCCTTCTCCCCTCGGACGTATTTCATCACCATCGTTTCTTTCTCATGGCGTGCTTCTTCACACTTCTTGTTTGCCTTAAATATTAAAATCGAAGGAATCAATCTCGCATTTCATAATTAGCTTTTATAGGACGTTACTGGATATTTTCAGTATCACCGTATAGTGCCAAAGTAGGACTCAAAAGGTCCAGTGTTGCAAAGACTAACGTTATATTCCACTAAAGTACTGGAATTACTCAGACTTCTAACAGTAAATATGCAGCTAGGCAGCTGCAGCTTCACAGCTGCATTTCAAATGAGATATCAATACATTAGTAATTTGGAATATAAACTGTTGTTTCGGAAGGAAACAAGTGTATTTGGTAAGTTTTACTAACAAAATAATTTTGCAAACACCCAGTATCAGTCCTCTGTATTCTCTCATCCACGTGCCAATTGCACCACCAATATACAGTGTCTTACTTCTGCAAATTCCCCTCACCCCAAACCTAAGAAATCCTGCTTCAAATCAAATAAAAGGAATGAAAAATAAAAGAATCAAACACAGCTTTAGACTTTGTACAATAGAGAAAATACTTGGCATAATATGATATTAAGAAGTGAGAAAATAATCTGTTTTCAGTAATACATGAGACAAAATAAGAGCTTTGTGCTAGAGTTGAGAAAAATATCAATTTCCTGATAGCGTGTCTAGAAAAAGCCACTGCCAGCTTTTACCTCCTTCTGAAGCAGGATCTGCTTACAGGCAAGAAAAATGAGATTGCCTCGAGGGCCCAATTCCATACAGATAAATATACACATTAAGAAGAGTTATCAGGCACTCTAGAATGGTAACAGCTATTTAGAAATTCACTGATGACACTTATCAAAGCAGCATACATAACTTCATGCTGGTAGTTCCCATTTTGGAAAATACTGCCTTACCCAGTTATCTAACAACTGAGCCTACATGTTTCCTACCAGAACCAAATTGGTTCATAAGATGACTTCAATAATTAAAGGTTTTCCATATTACCTGTTCCATTCGAAAGGCCATCTCTTTATGCAACTGCTGAATAGCATTTTTGGCTGCTGCATCTTGAGCTACAAGTTTGTCTTTACTAGCTTTCAATTCTTTATTAAGCTCTTCCATTCTCGCTTCCAGCTAAAAGAAATTATCATATAATTATAGGGAAAATAAGACTTTAATTGTGTTTCATACAGGCAAGAACATTTCACACAACATTAGAAGCTTCAACAGACATTTACTTGTATTTTACACTTGTCAAGCTGCAACTATCCATATTGACACCTAGCTCTGCATTACAGTATGAGCGTGAAAGATGTCAATTCTCATCTTCAGTGAGACTGAAGATGCATCAAACCAAGTAAAACATAAGGCATAATAATTTACTACACAAAAAGTTAAATTGACAGCAAAATGCTGAGATGCCAGAGCAGAGCTGGCTGCTCTCTGAAGCTGCTTCACCTTCCACCCTTTTGTCACTATCCCTGTGCCATATCCTCCACCGTGCCAGCAAAGCAGTCATGCATCCAAACTGAACTGGGAATTAAATCATTGAAAAATAACTCAGCAAATAGAGACGTGCTTAGTCATTGTGCTGGCACGTTTTTAGCCACCTAGTGAACCAAGTCAGACCACTGACTGATCCAGCTGAAGAATAATTGCCAGTGTTCAACTGGAACACTTCCCAGAGTGTTCCAGGCAAGTCCAGCACAAGCAGCAGCAGCACAAGAGCAAGTGGCGACTACATAAGCCGCAATACTGTCCAAAGGTTGTTCAAGTTGTGCCTTAATGACTATCTGCTTGTACCAGGGGATAGCCAAGTTACCACAGTTAAGTTGGTTTGGTTTTGGGGGGTGGGTGAGGTGTAAAAAGTACAGGGTCAGTATCTTACATTTTTGTGCTACTCTGAACTACATAAAAGGGAAGAACAACCTCAAATGCTTCTGTTAGCACACAAGGAATTGATCACACCCTGTTCAGCTCTGCAAATGAATCATTATCCATAGAAAAAGTTTTATGTGTAGAAGCATGCCTTTATGGTCTGCTTACAGCTGTGAGTGTAGCCAAGCCTTCACTGGCTTGAAAGCCACCAGAAAACACTAATCCAGAAATTGTAACAATAAAACATCACAAATGAAGAAACCTCAGGTGTTTCACTGGGATGTCTCTTAGAACTCCAGGTGCTATCCAACTACAGTATAAGAGTATTATCCAAACTGGTACTTTTTGATATCACTAGCAAGCATGTAATATCATAGATCCTACTTTTCCAACCAGAAAGCAAAACTCCTTCCCTTACAATTTGGTTTCTCCTCCAGAACAGGATAAAGCAATTGCTGCATGATACAGCACTGTATGATTTCATGAAGCTATCATGGAAACACAGACAAGAGAGAATGAGTAAGCTGCTCATACTGATTTATATTCAAGCATATGCAATTCCAGGTTGCAGCTTAAAACCAAGACTTTCCAATTCCAATCACATCATGGGTTTTTAAGATTCTCTGAAATTAACAAAAGACAAGCTAAGCTTCTACATATATGAACGCATTCCTCTAGAGCACTGCTAGCCTGACATGCTGCTTTGGGAACAGATTTCTATGCAATGCAGATGTTAACACAGAAACCTGACAACTAGGGTAGTACCAGCAGTACTTTGACAAACAAATTGGTATTCTAAATGCTCTCTCTTGCCAGATTTGTAAGCTGTAATCAGTGTATGAAGCTGGACAACCAACTGCAGGAACATTAGCATATAACTGTACCAGACAAGCGGTGACACTTGAGGTGATATCTTTTCTTCCAACATTAATACCAGCCTACCTCACACTCTATATTCCTCTTTGGCCTGTCGTGGTTCTATACATATAGGGAAATGCCTGTGTGTAGTAACTGATAATATCAAAATAGCACGCAAGACCACAGTTAATATGCTCTATTCCTTATACACCTTGCACATATTGTTAACTGCTCTAACTACACCTCCAGCCACTTCTATTAGATACAACAGATAACAGAGGATAAACATGACAAATTCAGACCTCCTTTAAGCCCACATACATGCAGTAAATCATCCCATCAGGACAAATGGCTGAATGTGTCATTTGCCTTCAACATATGCTTTCTTGAGCCAGGAAGCCAAGGTACACAAAACCCATATACCAAAACAATCCACGAAATGGGATCTCTTGACTTGACAAGAGACTTCCAGAAACAGTGATGTGAATCTTAAGTGATGTGAATCTAGAAAGACAGTTTATCCAAAGACACTATCTGATTTTAGCCAATTAATATTTCTTGGAATGGAAGAGCAGATTTATCCCCTTAAGATAATAAGCATGGACATTCCCTCCTTCTGATCTATACTACCAAGGATGTCCTGTCACTACTGCCACTGTTTAACACTGTATACAGGTGTGACACTAAACAGTGCTTCTGGTTTATTATCTGTACCTGTTTAATAATGTTGAGGTGCTGCTTTTCTGTTTCTGTTCGTTTTTTCAATTCATCTTTTAAGTTGTCCTTTTCCGAGCAGATTTCTAAAATCAGTTCCTGATGTTTTTTATTCTCTTTAATCAATCTGTAAATAAAAAATAAATAAATATAAAACAAAGTACATCAATACTGGGGGGTTTTACTTGGGTTTAGTTTTGAGATTTTGCTCTTTGATCTGCAAATCCTATTGGGAGTTACAACCAGAAATACTAATAAAATCCACGAAAACCTTACAAAACCAGATCAGAATTATGTTGTGGCTGTGACAGCTCCAAACCAGCATCTTCCTTCTGAGGAAATTGCTTGTTTCCCGCACTTTGAGGTTGCTATGGCACATGACAACGTAAGACATTTGGTACCTCTATGCAACTACAGTACTGCAAATGTTAATATTATTTTCAGGTACTCATAAGACAGTAGCTTCCAGCTCTGACAGTCAAATGTCTGGAAACACAGGTATTGTGTACATTTCATGGATTGCTCAGAATAGCCCTTGAAGTTCACAACCTGGCAAAAGACAGAACCCTGATTTTTTCAGTCCCAAGCAGGTCTGTAACTACTACAATAGTGTCCCTGCTCATACTCCTTATAAAGCTCAATTTTTTTCAGCACTGGTTTGTTCCTTTGCAGTTGAGCTTTTCAGAGCCTAAGCTGAAGCTGACACATACTTAGTCTGACCTAGCACTGCAACAAAAGGTAGTTACACCTTTTGTGTAAGTCAGACATTAAAGCTCAGACATTCTATTGTCAGATTGCTGAATAAAGAGGGTCTCAAATGTATTTAAACGTTTGAAGATACAGTTAAATGGAGGATATTTTAGGCCACTAACTGCATGAATTTGTGGGAGACATGCATTTACCTGAACAAGGTATTTAAATATCCCTTTACACACACTGTCGTCTCTAGCTCCCCTCCTTTGAAAAAATTCACTGAACAAACTAGTCTCCTAAATCACAAGGAATTCAAAACCACCAGTGCAAGAAAGCTTAGCACTTCTGATCTGGTTTTTAATTTATTATTAAATATACCAGGATTACAAATTCTTCATTCACACAATTGCTGCTCATCTATATATCCTAGATCTGAACACTGGGCTACTTCCAGAGCACTGTAACAAGCAATTCTGCTGATCATAGACTAAGGGACAAAATCAACCCAACCCAGAATGCACTTTGAACCAAACATAAAGTGTTCCACAGCAGTTTTACATGCTTGAGGTGAGTCCCCAAGAGTCAAAGGGGTGCAGCTGGGATAGCAGCTGGCAAAAAAGAGAGACCAAAGTCATGTTTCTATGTAAAACTTTCTGTATGTATACATAATACACACATATGTCTTTAAGACAGTAATTGGTCCATGGCCAACAACACTGACCTTGCCTTTGAGTTTACTGTAAACAAGTAAAACCCAGATAACTTTTAACATATGATCTCCTGGAATTACAACCATCTACACACCCACCACTTCAGATTCCCACTCCTCCTCCTCTGTAATTACTGAATGTTTAACTAGGTACTCCCAAGCTTTCTGGTCATCAACTTCCCCCTCACATTTATGATTTCTGTCAGAGGTTAACCGCTGCAGTGCTTTCCCTACTGGGCACATCTCTCTCTGTGCCTGGTTTCCCTCCCATTCCATGGTATCAGAGTGCCTGACATGAAGACAGGACACTCATTTGCAGCTCTGCAAGCAGGAATAAATTTGAAGTTAGAGGCTACATTTTGTTAGCAAAAAACATTTCTAAAGGGGTAACAGAATATGAAACATCACGTGGGGAATGAAGAAATCAAATAGTGAACTGTCTCTGATATAGATATTTTTCATGTAGTATACTGCTTGGTAGAACTATTGATCCCAGTTTACTACAGCAAAGTTTATAAGCCATGCATTTCAAAAGTCCTCCTGTAAAATGTGGTAAGACAGTAGTTTATCTATGCATGACATTTTCAACTTAAAGATTAGCTCTCAACTGCTTAGCAACTTTGCTGGATCATAGCAGGAGACTAAATGCTACTTAAAAAAGAAACAAGTAATTTCAAACTCAAATAAAATGCACATTGTGTGAGTTAGCAATTATGAAGATTAATTTCTCCAAAGACATATATGGACTGAATGAATCCTGGACTATTTTTATATCACCCTTACTTTTACAGTATTTGAGTACTTCCAGACATTGGCAGGCTATTCAACTCAACAGTTGGCTATTCGGTCCCTGCCAAATTCCACAGTAATTCAGAGATCTAAGCACACATTTTTATTTACAAGCACATGCCACAAGTAGAAATAACTTCTCGCTTAAAGAACATAATTAAAAATGCTTATTAACTGTCCTTGTAACAACTCATGAGAGACTACATGGTTCATACCAAGATGTTGTATGCACCTGTACACAACATGCAACCGAAACTGTTTGGTACATGCCACCAATTGTGATGAGCATGATCAAATACTCACTTTTTTATAGTCTGTTCTTGCTCCAGGTATTTCTCTTGCACACACTTTTCAAACACAGCCAAGGCATGCTCACCCTTCCGCACACCATTGGGGGATTTTCGTTCCTTTGGAAGATCTGTAGATAAGAGTTCAGACTCTATTTCCTTTAGCAAATCCTCCTGTGAGGAAGCCTGATGGATTGTGGAAATAAGCTTCTTTGTGCAGTCTGTGTCGTAGGGACTTTCGGAATAGATTTTATCGCTTGAGTTTTTCACAAAGTCAGACTCCTCCCTTAGCTCCTCTAATATTTCCATCAACGACTGTTCCGTCTGGTTAGTTTGGGGATCTTGCCGTTCAAATTCTTCACTAGATAAATGTTCTGGTTCTGTGGAGCTTTCTACCTTTCTATCAGAGCAGGTATTCGCACAGCAATGTGCCCCTCCACACTGCTGCTCCAGTCTTTCTGCCAGGGCCCCATTGCTGCTCATGCCAATAGCTGTTGAATCCTGGTCCAAGGGCAACAACCTGGATTCCCCTCCTGATACACCAGCATCAGCTTCAGTGTAACTGATGCTTGAGCAGTCCTTCATTCCAGATCTTTCATCAGACTTCTCATTACGAGGGGACCCCGAAGAGGCATCATCTGAGAGGTTGACTGGCTCCAGCGTGCTTTGCATTTCTGGTAAATGTCCCTCCATCATTTTCCTTTGGAAATCTAGAAGTAAAATTCACATTACACAACACATTATACTCAAAAATCACAATGAAAAGAGATTGAGGGGGAAGAAAGGCTACTGGAAAGTAAAAGTGAAAGGGCAAAATGATTCAGATACCTAAGTGTAATGCAGAGCTGCTTGATCTTCCAGTCTGACTTATAAGTAAATGCTCCAATACACGTTTTTCTAAGAGAAGGTGAGAAATCAAGGATAGCAAATGGGAAGCAATGGGATAGTAAATGTCAAGACAACAACAAAGCAGCAGAGCTTTTTAAAATTAAATCAACAAAAATTCCACATAATCACTTCTGAAAAACACTTTAGACATAAAATAACAAAAAAATATGTAAGATTCTAGAGTCTTAGACCTTTCATTTTCCTATACACGATTTGAAAGCAACAACATGTCACGACTTACTCATTTTTACAACACACTGTGACTCCCTCATCCAACCAGAACTTCCTTACTGTCACATCCTCACTCACCACCCATACAGCAAAATGTATCTGTACCCAGCAACCTAAAGGAAGGGGCTGGGGGAGGATGGGGGTGAGATTCTCTTTTCCCATCTGCTTTCAAGCAGCCAAAATCCCCTTGTGGAAGAGCACAGATGGTCTGCGGCAGATCTGCAAAGCAGACACTGGAGGACTTGAAAAGCTATGTAGAAAGTGTTCTATTAGAAGGACATCATACTGAGATCCAAATAGCCAGAAAACTTCAGGGAGAGCCTGGGAATAATGCTCTATTTTCTTTTTCAGGAGTCCCAGATGGTCAGGTGTCTGGAGAGACCACTGGCATTTTTAGAAAGCACAGGAAGCCCTTATATCATTTCTATTAGGAGAAATTCACCACAGCAGTTAATAACTTTTAGATGCAACTCTATCCCCCAATACTAGATAAATTAGTCTATTTAAAAACAAAGCAAGTTTTCCATTTATAAATTCAATTCTGCTGTTCCAACAGCTCTCTCAAAGCCATCTTGCAACACCAAGCTTGTTTTCATACTTGCTTTCTCATTTGTTCAGCTTTGTCTTACACAGTCCCACAGCCCGGGTCACATACAGCCACAAGCTCCAGGCCCTGCACTTTGACTCAGTCTGAAAAGAAACCCTTCGTGCTGCTTGGCTCCTCTCCCCCCGAGTCCTGTGCTATTAACCAACACACAGTCCTGCGGCTTACACTGGTAAAACAGAGGGATACATGAATCCTGTTAGGACTGTGGCTAATTGCTACCACTGTCGCCTTTCAGTATTAGGCATAAAAATCAGGTAAGGAAAAAAAAGCAGCCTCAGCCCAGCTGTTTCTGCCAGGAAATACTATCAAATTAAAACTTAGTATCTGAAACCAACAGTTGGGCTACAACTAATCAACACGAGGAAAGCCTAAGGAACACTGAGCACAAGGCTGGAAACATGAAAGGGAATGTGCCACAACTAGACAACAGTCCTAAATCATCAAATGACAATTACACATTTTTAAGTAACAAGCAAACCACTTATCTTTTTTGGTTTCAAAGCAAAAAATCGCAATGCTACATCCTGAAACCAGTACAAACCAATAGGAACCAGAAAGAAAACGGCAGGGAACTCTGAGAATAGAGATAGTCAATGTGAGAGAATTCATCCCCTTGGTTTGTGCAGTTAAAACAATGGCTTTCTTGGTACCTATCTACTTTTTAATAAATTCTGCTAGTACTGAAAGTTCACAATGTACTCTGCTGTTATTCTAGAATAAAACAAAAGAAACAACCCAACGATGATCTCAATCTGCAAGCAAAGACGAAAAACATAACTGCAAGAAAAAGCATTCAGTTTGGCAGCAGCAGAACACACTAGCTCCTACTTCACTAAAAAGCTGTTAAAAAAAAACAACAGTGTTTTGAGACTGGTGCATTTAATACATTCAATAACCATAAGAATTTGCAAATTACGCAGTGGAGGGAAGAAAAATACACCTTCTAGTATCTTTTTCCTCTTGTCACAGGTAATTTATAATCCACACACTCATCTGTAGAAAGAGACTATCAGTATAAAGCTGAGGTGCTGACACTTTCTCTGGAGTGATCTGAGGGTTTTATTGGCTCATTTAAAGCCTTTTCTAAAGTGCCTCCTAAAGGTAAGTCTCCAAAACGTGCAGTTGTTTATCGTATTACTGCCTCAACGCTGCTCATCACTGCCCAGCCTCTGCAGTTCTACCCTCCCATGTGGCAAAATCAGATCCATGAACTTCCATGTTGGTGGTTACACCTAAAAACTCCAGTCAGCAAACCAGATGGGATTTCATATGAAAGCAACAGGTGAAAAATACAGCCCTGTTAAGACAGCACACTGGGAAGGATACTAAAGTTTTCATCTTATTGCACTACTTCCTTCTGTAAATAATACTGTGAATTGGTGTTAGAAAGAAAGATTAATCTCTATGGAAGCAGAAATACAATTATTTGCATAACTCAATTAGTCACAGAGCAATAAAATGCCACCAACTCCATATCATCTTACACTTAATATCAGTCACAAAGCATAGGGTTTGTATCAAACGCATGACGAATTTGAACAGCGACTATACAAAACAGTTAAAGCATGAAAAGGAAATTATGATGATTCAGTGTTCCCTGCAGACCTACTCTAATTTTCAATCATACACAAAATACAATTTACCACATTAAGTTCCCAGTCTTTCCAAAGCCAATACACTGGATTTCAGATCTATCTGCCCAAATCTATCTGAATCTGCTCAAGACCTACATAGCTTTTCCCCCTACCTTCCCCTCCACTGCCACTGGGTAGTACTGGTTTTCATGTACTAATTCCTAACTTACTTTCATATCAGAAATATCCAAAGGAATCATGTGAAGCAACTGTCAATGCAAGTTCATCTTGATATTCAAACGTCTCTGGAATACTCACAGTTTGTTACGCCTACCTCAGATAACCAAATATAGCAGATCCCTCCTTCTTAAGGCCAGAGACAGAGAACTACAGTAAGAATATTAAAGACTTTTCATAAGCAAAAGATTTTGTGTGGAAATAGCTTAAAAGGATCAACATCGCCAGCCTAGCAGTAGCTGGCTGAAATGAAACATGCTGATACTTGACTGTTTTGTACCAAACACACAAATACAGCAACTCCCAGATAATACTTGGACACCAGATACATATTTGATGGCAGCTCCATGTCTTTCCAGGTTTAACATCTATCTTTTATTATTCTAACCACTCTTACAAAAGTGACTCTTCCAAAATCAGGGAAGTACTAAAGTTATGGTATCATTCTCTTACAAAATACTGCATTAAGAAAACAAAATAGCTTAGTGGTTTTTATGTCTTCAGAAAGTGTCAAAAACAATCAAAAACGGCAAATGGTGACTCAAGCAGATGAGCTGGTTTATGTGACGATGCATATTCATCAGCCAAGCACACAGTGTGGTGAGTAGCAGCAAAATGCCAAGGGAGCACTGGTGACCTTCTACCTTCAACCACTTGCTCTGCTCCTTCCTCAGGGTTGATCATCAAACTACGGCAGAAGTGTCTTGCTCCTCAGTGCCCTCCACGTGATGTGTGCCTCACCCTCACAGTACACGTGCCACAGGAGAACGGAATCACTACCGTGTCGATTTAAAACACCCAGAGCAGCACTTTGAGATGAGCCCAGCCCAAGCCTGCCTGCCTGCATACCTTGAATAACCAGCCATCTTGTGAGACTGCCACACAGCCAGTGTAGCGTGTGGAAAGCTTTGTCACTGCCTTGTGCCACTTTCTGCTGCTGTGACGGGCCTCTGGGCACTCAAACAACTGGTCTGACCAGTCCTTCTCCTCTGATCTACAGCTCACCTTTAGTTTGACACTAACACACCTTCCCTGTGTTCCTGCCCCTATTCTAAAGCTAAGGAGACAGCTCTCTCGTGTTTCCCCACAACGCAGTAACACAAAGCAAGTGGAAACACAACAGTTTAAAACCTGGTGGTGTGAGTAGCAGAGAATGAGGAAGACGAACAGAGCTCAGCCAAGCTTCCTTTAGAGCAGCAAGGGGCCCACAGGCGCTGTTTGCACAAGTAAAGAAAACACCTCTGTATACACACACCAGAATACAGACAAGTTGTACCCCTCAAAACCAAACCTTTGCCTTTTTTAAACAGGCACTGTTTTTTCATCATAAACGTGCTCTTCAAAGCAGCAAGGAGCATACATACTTTTCCTCATTATCTCACGGTAATCACAAAAATTAAATCTGCATCAGCCCATCTGATTCTCATTTGAAATATTACATTAGTACCTGGAGTAGTTAAACTGCAGCCACAGGACACACAGCATTAAAGGCTAATACTGGCAAGGGTTGCAACTACTTCTCATACTACTGTAACTGAGATGTGCTTATCTGCTAAAGTGCTGATAGCGCAACTGACTGGAATCAAAAGCAAGGAGCAGAGATCCTGCCAGTACGGAGAGAGGACAGCACACCAACTTTTTAAGGCAGAAATGTCTCACAGGTATGTAAGGGAAAGCAAAGACTCAGGAAATAGTGGGGTTTTCGCTCACTCACTTTGTCACACAATAGAAACACCTTATTAACTGCTAACCAAATGGCAAAGATAACAAACGTGACAACCATTCATTTAAGCTCTTCAGTGAAGTATGTGATACAACAGGTATTGATTATCTAGGGAGAACATTGGAACCCTTGATACATGATCTTGTAACATGCCAAAAGAATAAGATTTCTCCTAGCTACCTCTAGCAGCAGTCATCCTTAGTGCTTTTTCACTGGAAGAACACTGTCTGAAAACATAAAATCCCTGTATTTTTCTGCATAGCAGACAGCTAAGACCTCTCACTTCGACATCAAAATTTAAGCTGTTCTCCCTCCCTCTCTTCTTCCCCTTCTTTCTCCCCATTACTCACTATAAAGCGAAAGGAAATGCTGCAAAAAAGGTGTAAGGCAGAGGGAGGTGGTAAAAGAAAACCTGAGTATCAAAGTTGTTCCTTTCCATCCATGCTGTAACAGTAAATTCTCACTTCAGAGGCCATTCACTGGCACAGAGAAAAGCAGGTTTTCTACAGTCAAGCCTCCCTTTTCCTCTGCTGAAAAGTACACGCACTCTTCCTTTTTAAGGAAGCTGCTTACACCCTTATCCCTTGGCTGTCTGTCAGGTTATCCACTACACCAGCTGAAAATCTTCCCCCTATTCCAGTACTGCTAACGCCCAGAAAATAGAGATAATTCATGATGAAAGCAATTCCCTGTACGCTTCCTGCTGTCTGCACAGATCTAATTAGGGCCAGAACCGTTCCCAGCTATAGCCTGCTATTCTGTTACTACAGGCATGCACTGAGAAGCTGGTACATCTTAATTCAATATTCAAACAGGCTGTCTTTTCAATCTTCTTACAGAGTGCAAACATGATTCTTTTAAATCCCTGGCTACAAAGGACTTTCCTAAGCAGATGCACTATTAACAATAGCATTTAGTTTCATAAAATAGATAGCTTGACCCAAGCTACCAACGCTTCTATTCTGAATAGTCGAGAATTTGACTCGAAATGAGTTTGTTTCAGTCAATTTCAAAATACATGTGAGATGACATCTCAAGAAACATATTAAATGACAACTAGAGGAAGCATCTTCTGAGGTGTGGCTGTACAGAATTCACTAACAAGTGAAAAGAAGATAGCATGTGCCTTGTCACCTAGAAACTATTACAATGGGGCTCTTCTACAATAAACACATTGAAGAATGACAGAGGTGTGTGCCTGCAGACTGGGTTCTGTAAAGCAGACTGACGGTCAAGGGCCAGAGAAATAAAAATCACTGCTATAAGAGAAATAAAAAAAATCCATTTAAGCTGGAAAGCTTAAACACACTGCAGAGAAAAGGAACAAGAAAGGGAAGAAGGGAGTAATGCTTCACGCGTGTGTGTATACACAAGAACTTGTTCAAAGGAGGGTGGATTCTAAAGGAAAGTGAAGAGCATTGAGATAAGTGACTCTGAGGCACAAAACCTTCTGAAAGGGGAACAATAACAAGAAGTTAACACAGTAATTGCAGTTCACTGGACACCAGACACATTCAACCATGCATTGCATAATATAATGGCCAACAGCAGTCAATTATGTCAGCTTCTTTCAACAAGGGTTTGCATCATCTTTGGGTCGATGTTTTTTACTCATAGCTGTGCTTCTAAGAGAGACCTTGTAGCAGAGCCACTGAAAAAGAGGGAATCATCTACTCTCCCAGCAAGTATACATGCAATCCACAAAACAGTGAAAATACAATTCTCACATCAGCCAAGACTATGTATTCTCTTCACCTCTGGATATGCAAAAACATCCAGTCAGGTTTTACAATCTCATTTTTAAATAGAAGTACAATGTAAATTTGCAAAGGTATCCCCTTTCTCCTTCCATTCCATGTCTGTCGCAGCAGAGTACTCAAATTTCCTTTAAGTAATAGACTAAAGCCTCAAAATGACCCAAAGCTGCAATACACATACGATGCATTCCAGTGGGTAGATGGGGGACAAGGAAAGGAGTGATGAAGCACTCCATGGCTCATGGCCAGACAACCCCAACAGTGAGCAGGGCCCTAAGTACCATGCCCGGGCCAGGCAAGCAGCTAAGCGACAGAAAAACCTGGTGACACCAACACGAGCAGCCTGAGTTCTCACAAGTCCCTACCACTCTTACATGGATCTGTCCTGGTTTCAGCTGGGATAGAGTTGATTTTCTTCCCAGTAGCTGGTGCAATGCTGTGTTTTGGCTTTAGTCTGAGAACAATGCTGATAACACACTGATGTTTTAGTTGTTGCTAAGTAATGCTCACTCCGAACAAGGACTTTCATCTCCCATGCTCTGCCAGTGAGGAGGGGCACAAGAAGCTGGGAGGGAGCAGAGACAGGACACCCGCCCCAAACTAGCCAAAGAGGTATTCCATACCACAGCATGTCATGCCCAGTATAGAAACTGGGGGGAGTTACCCAGAAGAAATTGATCGCTGCTCAGGTCGGGCTGGGTATCAGTCAACGGGTGGTGAGCAATTGTATTGTACATCACTTGTCTTTCCTGGGTTTTATTCCTCTTTTTGTTGTCTCCCTTTTCATTACAACTATTATTATTACTTTATTTCCATTATTAAACTCTTCTTATCTCAAGCTATGAGTTTTACCTTCACCTCCCATTCTATCCCCCATCCCACAGGGAGAGGGGGACAGGATGGTAAGTGACTACATGGGACTCACTTGCTGGCTGGGACTAAACCACAACAGGATGTCACCTCAGCAATTATGCGGTTGCATTACCACTGCAGTCTGTGCTGTAAACTTGCTAAGGAAGCACTGCATACCTCTAAACAAAGTCCACACGTTTACAGGAAAAACCTTGCTAGAAAACAAGCCCCTTGAAATTGCTTCAGAGCCATTCTAGTCACATTGTTATCCGAGATCTTTATTTCCTCATTCTTTCTCGAACTGCACTGCTTTGATTACTCACAAACCCGCTGCTGTTACTCTTTATTTTGCTTTAGGAGATGGCACCTTCTCAAGATAAGCTTCACTGCAAATTCATCATAAAAATCTAAGCAAATACCCTTAAGCAACAGCCTCTTCAAATGCTCTATAATGCTCACTAACCTTCCATATTGGAACTGTGCAATTCAGGTTTAGTGTGCAACTTGGCCTGTCAGCTACTAAGAGAAGGGATAAAGCTTGTGCTGTGGACAGTTTCGTATGAAGATAGCTAGAACATCCTCAGCCTGCCCCGTGAAAGCATATCACTACTTTTCTTCCCTAGTACCAGACCAGAAGACTTGGGCAGCACTATATAACTCAAATACCCTGACCCCTGGTGCTGTGTTACTGTTCTCTGCACCAGATTCCAACTTATTTTACAAACACCTCTGCTCCTGTGTGTCTTCCTCTCCAATTCCACAAAAAAAAAAATGCCGGTTCGATCTATGGGCTTACACACATTCTTTTTGCTAGCAGATCCCAATGTTGTGGGAGCCAGCGAGGCAAGAACAGCTTCACTTTGATACTGGAGGTGCCAGGTGCAGACACTACTGAATCACTCCAGTTTTGGCAAAGCTGGATTTAGGAAAGCAGACATACAGCTTGCCTACAGATTTAGAAAGATGTGAATTTTATCTCTATATAACCCAGGTGCTAGATGAACAGAAAATCCTATACCCCAGCTAAACCAGTTAGAAATGTAATGCTTGCACAGTGACTGCCCTGTTTGTTCACCTGCAATTCTGCAAAGAGCAAAGCGAGAACTGAAGAACCTGAAACCGTAGATGCTCTAAACAGAAACCAGAACCGTTCGCTCTACTTTCATTATTCTGGCTTTCTAATAGCTCTCCAAACATCATAGAATGGTTTGGGTTGGAAAGGACCTTAAGATCATCTAATTCCTGCCCCCTGCCATGGGCAGGGACACCTCACATTAGACAATGATGAAAAGCATTATCCTTATGGAATTACAGCTGCTGAAGAAAACACTGAATTTTTTTTCTGTATCACCCAACAGTAAATTAAAATCCAATCATGTGAATTTCCAAGATGTGGAACCATGTGTTAAGATGAAACAATATAATCCAGTGCAACATTGGAGACGGACTTTATCTCAGAGTTAACTGGGATTTATTGGCTGAAGAATACTGAACAGAATGATACTGATTTTTAGAGTTTTCTTGACAAGTCCAACAGATATGAAGTAACCATAGCAAGACTTCAAGAAGTTGCAGGCAAAAAGCTTCACAAATGCCACAGCACTTACAAGGAAAACCATAATTTATGTGTCTGAACAGCTTGTTCCACAAAGGACTACTCCTCTTCTTCAAATATCAGGCTACAAACTATTCTACTAGAAACATAATCTTAGATGAATCACAATAGAATAATAAGCACTTCTATTATCTTTGAACACATTATCCTAAGACAGAGACATTAAAGTACCCATTAACAACCAGACAACTGTTAGTATCACAGGAACTGCCACTTCATTCCAATTCAGGTTTAATTTCCAACCTATTACACTTGGGTAAGAGATGAAGCTGTAGGACAGCTTACGTGCTATCATACGTACAACAACGTTCAACAAAACTGCTAAAGCAGTAACTGATTTTGGGGTATGACAACAGGTTTTCTTCCTTCTTATAATTGCGTTGTTCAATGTAAAACCCAAGTGCATCTCTTCAAGAACTTTTCACACCCTCGCTAGACAATAATCATTATTTGAGCAAACTAAAATGCTTTTCCACATCGGTGTCAAGCTGTCATTGCACCAGAACTCTTGCTAAAGATTTTACATGACAATAAGACTAAAAATAAAATGGAAGAGGAATTTTATTGTTTGTGTTAGCAGTTAGCTGAAGCGTTACCCTAATAATACTTTCACCTAAACTAATCTGAACAGACTGAACACACCTCTCCACTTGTTGAGTGAGGTTTTTAAGTTTTCTAGAGCAAAATATCCTCAACTACTGTTTACTGCTTATTGCATTGACTAGCAAAACTTTCCTGTTTCTAATTAAGACTCAACTTATATGTATTTTGCAAGATAGCTTTCATAAGGACTCCATCACAAATGGCATTCCCAGACTAAGCATTACACTACCAGGTAACACTGCAAAAGAAGGAAACTCAAATCCTAGAGATAATTCTATTGTCAACTGAAGTTTATACAGAAATGAAGATTCATCTAGAAGTTCTGTTCTACACGACAAGAAACAAAAGGCAGCTCTACCGTACACCAGCTGTGTAGAGGTGATAATCAAGGGTTTCAACCAAACCGAAAGGGACTGGGATAGAAAAGGTCCACAAAACCAGATATTTTACATAATCTAGCATGAGATGTATAAACATGGAGCCAGAAGGACTGTTTGAAATGCATCTGGTTACATCTGCACATGTAAAGGTAACCAGAGCAGCAAGCCACCCAAGTTTAGAAGTGCTGAAACACCATAAAAGGAGATTAACTGGACTGAAAAGCATCGTAACACCTAAGAAAAAGTCAGAAAAAGAACAGTTTAAGAGATTAAGCTGATCATCACTACCTGTATTCCATACAAAACAGACAGAGTGTGGCCATGACGCTTCATACACGCTGATGGTGTTCCTATATTTACAGACCACACACACAGGAAACACACACCCAAGTCCCACCTACACTAGCTCTTCCAGTGTTAATTCACTTCTGCCCAAGACACTGCTTTAATTTGGAGAGATTATTACTGGGCTACCACCTAGTATTGCTGAGAAGGAAGATGCAATGGTCCATTTACACAGAAAAGCTTGAGGACTGCAACACAGACAGGACAACTGTGACTCACAGTACAAGTGGTAATGCTGGCCATGTACTGGGACACCGAGTCCTCCAGCCCAGACATAACTTGACACAGCTCCCTGATTCAGCTCACACAAAGACTCATTTTGATGCACATGCCTGAAGGGAGGGGAATGGAACAGTGTGTATACACAGTGGGTGCTCTCAGGATATCCTTACTTTTACCAGTTTCATACTTAATCTCCCTATTTTTTGCTTTTTTAATCTGACTTGATATAAAGGCAGATTGCACAGCCCTATGGCAGTGCCAAAGTGCAAAGCTCAGCATTTCTGCAAATCCTTTTAACACAAGTCAAGTACTTTAGAAGACAAGGTTTACTCAAACTTTATCTCTGCTTACGTCACAAGTTAGATAGTTGAGCAATACTGTATGAATTCCTTCAAGACATCACTAGGTTTTCTACCCATCTCACCCAAGTCATTAACACTATGGACATATTAACTCCACATATGGAGTCAAGTAACAGCAAAACTCCAAGTTCATCAGTTAAGGTTTAACAAGCGGAACTGGATTTGTTCCCATCACAAGTCATGGAGTACACCTTCAGAGTGTTATTTTACGTCATATTAGTCCCAAGGTTAGAAGCTCATGTCTAAGAGGTAGCAACAGCATCCTTTTACTATCAACTTCACATGAGACTTGGATACTTAAGGGTTTACGTCTTCAACCCTGCTTACAACCAGGCTAACAGCAGCCAGTTGGTCACTACTTTGTTAGCATTCACATTCTGACACTGGAAACATCACTTGTGCAAAGAAGAATGTTGTTAAGTAGGGGAAGAAATCAATTTATTATCAAGTTCACAACGTGGACAAATCATACATTCTATGACAGGTCTTTTCCACCTATAACCAATTCGTAGCTCTCGTTCACACTCTAACAGTTAGAGCACTGGCAGACCTTATAGAACTGTAGTGTCATGGTAGTGCTAAGATATGAGTCTTAGCATACTTGGCACTGAAGCTGCCAGCATGTTTGCTATCAATGGCTGTTTTCAAATGTTTCCAGAACACGCAACAGGGTTGTAAAATTCCAACCATGGCATTACTGTCTGCATGACCACTGCGTGCTGAAAAACACCATTCATGAGGATGGGAAGGCTCTGTTTTCATACCCGATTCAAATTCTGACATCAATTTGTTTCTTTTCCCTCTCAGTTTGAGGCTCTTGGTCTATGACTTGAAGGTAAGAATTATCCATAAGGCTTTCCAATATTGTTTTTGGCAACAGGATAAGAAGCTCAGAACAACCCAACCCAGAACAGGTACAGGATTGCCTACTGGAGCCCACATGTTGAGAAAAGCTGCAGACTACTGACTTAAGTCAATTTCCCCTGCCTAGTAACAGTACTAAATCCAGAAAACCACTTGGTTTTTTCCGTAGCTCTTTAAAAAGCCAGCTTCAGGAAATTCAGTATTAGCCTCGGGTAGTGATAACCAACATAGCTGCTAATTAGGACCAAACCACTCTCCGTATGTGGTTGTTCAGTCCTTTTCTCAACATTCTGAAATGGTAAACCTCACAATACCATCAAACATTTCTCAACAACCCAAATCAAGTCTTACAAAACAATAGAAAATATTGTTTTAAAGGCAAGTCAAGAACGAATGGTTGAAGAATTTCAGTCAAAGAAGGGCACAAAGGCAATACAGAACAAGTTCAGGGGTTTTTTTCCTCCATAAAATGGATGGCATTTCACATTGACAGTCTCTTGAAACACCTTCAGACTTTCAGTTTCTCTTACTCCTAGCGCATAACCATCTCCTCCTAAAGTCAATGGCAACATAAGCATTCACAGCAGTCAGCGATAACATTTCCTTGTCAATACAGAAAGACAGCTGTAGCTCATGCTGTTTCAACAATTTCTTTACACAACAAAACATACTGGGACACTGGTCACATGTGGGTTTTCGGGGTATTCTGCTTGAAATATTTTGAAGTTATGAAAAGCAGTTTTACAAGAAGATAACGTAAAGAAACAGTAAGGCTAGACTACCCCGTTTTTAATCTTACACATAGATTTCAGCTCTGCAAGAGACCCTCTCCTGGTCTGCACGGTCTCACTGACAACATACATGTCTCAGACTCACCCGTGCAGACTGTCTTTCCGTGACAAGACCCAAAATCCGCAAGCCTACATCACCAACATCTTACTGAAGTTACAGTAAAGCTTCCCGCTTCCAAGCCTAGAAGGGCAAGCAGCTTTTGCAACTACCATCTGCAAAAACAAGGACACGTACCCCACCACACCACTGCAGCCGCCTCCAAAAAATAACCTACATACCGCTGGTAACAGCTGCTGCCTTTTGTTGCCGAATTACTTAACCGCACAGTGAAATCAACACACAGCCAACCAAAGAGGACAACCTGGTTAACAACGTGAGGAAGCTGTCAAGAAACAAAGAGACTCCTAGCCCGCACGGGAGCCAGAGCTGCCGGCTCGGGGGTCCTGACTCTGAAGCGCTGCTAAGGCAGGACCTCACACCCCTCACCCGGCCCCCACGTCCCCTCGCCCCTCTCCTCCTGCGGGACCTGAGCCTCACCCGCGGAGCTGGCGGGACGGCTGCCAGCCGGTGCCCCGTCCGCACACACGGCTGCGCCTGCAGCGGCCGCCGCGGCCACCTCCCGCCCAGGGCTCACCGCCCGCAGCGGGTCACGGGCACCGCCGCCCGCCCGCTCACCGGGCCCGCTCGGGAGCGCCGCGCCGGCCCGCCTCGCCTCCCACCGACCCCCGCGGTGCCGCCGCCTCAGGGAGCCCGGCAGCGCCTGCGGGGCCCCGACAGCAAGCACTCACCCGCGCTCTACGAGGCCGGCGGCAAAGGCGGCAGCTCCCCCATGGCGGCAGCGCGACCGGCCCCCGAGCTGACACATCAACAAAGATGGCGGCGGCGGGCGGGGCTTCGGCCGCGGGGCGGGAGGCGGTACCGGGAGAGCCCGGCGGGGCAGCAGCCCATGGCGGCGGGGCTGGCAGTGAGGGTGCAGCCGGTGGCTTGGAGGGGCTGGGACAGCTCCGTCCCGAGGTATTCCAGCGGCGGTTGGACGCGGCCCCGGCACCCGGCGGTGACGGCGAGACCCGTCGTGGCTGGTTCAGCCTGGAGAAGACTCCTTAAGGGGAGACCTGAGAGCAGCTCCAGTGTCTGAACGGGCTACAAGAAACCTGGAGAGGGGCTTTGGACAAGGGCCTGTAGGGACGGGACAAGGGGGAATGGCTTTAACCTGACAGAGGGGAGATTGAGATTAGACATTAGGAAGAAGTTCTTCCCTGTGAGGGTGGAGGAGCTGCCACACAGGACAAACTTCACCCCAACAGTTCTTAAGA
The DNA here is from genome assembly GCF_004027225.2 of Strigops habroptila. NCBI lineage: Eukaryota > Metazoa > Chordata > Aves > Psittaciformes > Psittacidae > Strigops > Strigops habroptila. The sequence goes on from NC_044281.2 coordinate 73,785,399, forward strand.
GAGATGGGCACAAAGATACCCCCACTTCTTGCAAGATCAGTGCACAAGTGATGACTAATAGTTGCTTCTTCCCTAAGTAAACAGCATCTCGTTTTCCAGAAACAACCCCTACACACGACGCCAAAAGCCTCTTGCATCCACATGCCATGTAAGAGGAAATCCACTGGCGGTAAGAGACAGGGTCTCTTCATTCCTTATTCTCACAGGATTAAGAAAAAAAATCTGGAGTATGTCTCAGTGCTGGGAGCAGCAATTTTTCAGTGGAACACAAAGTGCTTTGGAACCCAGAGCACTACACCAATGCCATTGTATTTTATTTAATAAAGTATAAACGGAAAAAAATACCTTGGCAGACAAGCTGATAAGTTAAAACAGTTGCATTTACTGTAGCAGACCAGCTAAAGTGCGCACTGGCTCTTTCCTGGAGGAACTTGTTAAACATAACAATAGGAAGGCAAGTTAAAATCACTGAATAAGTTGGTTTAGGCAGGGACCTCAGGAGCATATCTAGTCTAATCTCCCATGCATGGCAGAGCAAATTTTGATGTTAGATCAGATTGCTTCTTTATTGTGGCTAATTTACTTTTATACACATATAAAACCATACACATACCTATATGGTTTATACCGAAAAACCCCAGCGATGATTTCTTCAGTGCATACCTTTGATGACTTTGAAAATAGAATGTGCTGCATAACTTTCCTTAGAAATGTTAACTGGGAGCGTTATTTTCCTCCTCATTCTTTCCAGGTATTTGGAATTTCAGAGCCACAAATGCAAATTTTGGGGTCCTAGAAAATGTTCCCTTGAAAGCTGTTGTGGTTTAACCCCATCCAGCAACTAAGCATCATGCAGCTGCTTGCTCACGCCCCCAACAGCGGGATGGAGGAGAGAATCAGGAGATTCAAACTCATGGGTTGATAAAGACAGTTTAATGGGACAGAAAAGGAAGAAAATAATGACAATAATAAAGATAAAAACTTAGAATATACAAAACAAGTGATGCACAATGCCATTGCTCACTACCAGCCAACCAATTCCCAAGCAGCAGCCCCCCCAGCCAGCTTTCCCCCCACTTTACGTGCTGAGCATGACGCCATATGGTGTTGCTATCCCCTGGGTCGGTTGGGGTCAGTGTCCTGGCTGTGTCCCCTCCCAACTCCTTGTGCACCCTCAGCCCCCTCGCTGGTGGGACAGCATGAGAACCTGAAAAGCCTGTGACTTAGCGCAAGCGCTGGTCAGCAACAACTAAAACATCAGTGTGTTATCAACATTATTCTCATTCTAAATCTGAAATACAGCACTGTACCAGCTACCAGGAAGAAAATTAACTCTATCTATACTGAAACCAGGACAAAACTCTTTTACAGATCGTTAAAAACAACACTGGGATCTTAGAGAAAATCGATCTGCAAACCATTCAGAGCTATCGTAACTAGAAAACTTTGCATGTTCATTATTTTGGGAAAGTTAATGCTGCTTCAGATAATTAAACAATATCCTAACCATCACCTCTAAAGCAATGGAGTCAGATGAAGGTATATGTCTTTAAAATCATTATTAAGGTGAGAGCATAAACAAAAGTAGGTTATAGAGAGAACACGTGGCCTCAGCTTTAACCTCCAAATAATATTTTGGAGGCAAAGATCTAGCCCTTGTTTTGCTTATAATATGCTGTGCATTCAGTGTTGCTAAAAATAACGTAAAAATCAGGTGTGGAATAGAGACAAGCAAAAATTGTCCATTTTCAGTAAGCAGTGCCATGTAACACTCACTTGCTAATTGCCATGCAGCCCAAGTCTAAGCTTTGCTTTCAGAAACGCTTCTTTGCACTCCTGCTCCTGTTCTGCAGCTGAGTGGCAAAGTTCACACAGTCCTGCTGCTCTGTACCACAGCCACTTCAGCGCCCAAATGCTTTTTATTTGGTCTTCTAGTTATTTACATGCAACTGAAGAGACACCAATGTACTCTGGCCTTCTAAGATTTATGCTTCTGCTTTGCTGTACGCTGTCTGCAGCCCCACTGACATTAATTGTATGTGGCTTAGTGTGTCCCACCAGACTTAGCAGAATTTCAGCTGATTTTCACCTTTTATTCTGGACATTTTTTTCAGCAGGACTGAAATCAGGTTAAGAAAATTGAGGCTGGTTATTGCAGTTCTTCCTTACAGGCAAGTGAAAAGGCTTTTTTTTTTTTGTACTCGGCTGGACTCCCCATGGCTCTAGTCCCAGCACTGATGCTCAGACAGTTCTGACTTACAATATCTGTGCTTAGGCCAGATTTTCATTTAAACAGTATCTTGTCCCCAGGAGGCATCCACAGATACTTAGGGAATGATAATGACAGGACATAGAGAGAGCCCCTTCCCCAAACTGCCTGCATTCATATTAAATAAGAATGTCTGAATTACCAGAATTCGGCATGTACAAATGCTGAGGAAGACAATTTCTGAGTGAGAGAACCTACCATCTGAAATAAGTCACACACACCAGACTTCTGCTGCAGACAGCAGCTCTGCATTGCAGAGGCTGAAGCAGAATGTGGACCATATTTTCAAAAGGTTATAGTTCTGGCTTTTGGCTCATGCTGTGTTAACTGGAGGAAAAGTGTTCATGTAGTTGCTCAATTTCCAGGTGACATTTGTTAATTATACGTAGCATTTTTACAGCTTTGCCCACTGAAGGGCCTTACTTTCCTGGGTTTCTTTATTACTGCTCCTATGCTTTCTCCTTCAACTAAAAAAAGTGTTAGAAATGCCACTTCAAGAGAGAACAATGAGGCGGCTGAAACAGCAGATGTGCTGAACACCCCACACTCCTCTGGGACCACTGGTGCTGCAGGGCCGTAGCTGGCATTGCCAAGGAGGAGCTGGGAACAGAGTACAGGTTGCCTGACTCCCATCCTCTGTTTGCCAGAAGGCTGGTCTGTTATAATGCAATTAGCGCGGGCTGATTTGATTCCTTCATTTCACATCATGGCAAGATTACATAAAGAGTTATTATTTGCTTCATTAGGAATTGGTTTCATTGTCTATTTTATTCTAAGCAAGCATGATTTACCATGGGTCTTCAGGGAGCACTGTCCACAAAAACAGAGGAGCCCTATCTTCCCTCCACATGTCCAATAGGGATAGAATCTCTGCTGAAGCTGCAGTCCCACTGCTAAGGCCCTGCCACCACTGTCACCAGTCTATGCACAGTAAATCCCAAGTGTGACTGCCAATATACAAGCGCTCTGAGTAAGTTATACCTGGAAAAACTTACTTTCATTATATGTTGTTTGGACTGTCCTTTGTTCAGCATGTAGCTCGGTGGTGTCCCAGCTAGTTCCTAGGCATTTAGACTCTAGATTATTAGGGCTAATGACACACTGGTACAGTTATTACAGAACTTGCACATAGGCAAGCGCAAAGCTCTTGCTAAAAATTGCAGGCAAGCCACATCAACCTCCTGCAGCTCCTGTGATGTTGCTCCTGATCAGCCTCCATGCTAACAGCACTCTCTCCAGTTACCTCTCACACTCCTTCACATTTATCTTTTTCCACTGCTGCAGCCAAACCTGTTATTTTTATTTTTAGCATTAATTTTACTGCTGTCATTTCCTGCCCTTTCTTGTCGCAGTATCCTGAGGCATGGAAAGTCCTCAATGAGTGACATTTAAGAAACAAAAACAGTGAAAACAACATTTGCCCTGGCTCAATCATCGTTTGGAATTTCTAACCACAAGAAAACTTTGTGCCAGTTCACATGCTGATAAAGTTCTGTCTCCAGTGGGATACTTGGTTTTCCTTTTCATTGCATCCTGTCAATATGCTTCCAGCACAGTCTGTAGTGCTAATTAGTGTCATTTCAAAAGACTGCTCAGACTGGCAGCATTGTTTTGGTTCTGCAGGCCTTGGGGATGGATATGTGTAGCAAGCTAAATGTACTAGAATATTTTAAGTCACAAAGTCTAATTTACTTTTTTTTCCAGAGAGAGGTTTGAGTGACAGAGAAGTATTTTGTAATGCCTGAGTGGTATTAGTGCTTCTTAGGCACAAGGATTATTGGGCTAATCTTAGGGACCTAGGCATAAGGTGCAGAGAGGTAATGGATCGTAACTGCTCCATCTCCCCACAACCTCCTGTGTACAATTCTGTCTACTTGGACATGCAAAGCTGGGCAATTTGGCAGATGGATTTCCCGAAATCCCACCTAATCCTACCTAATTTCCCCTTCTCCTTTCAGGGCAGCCTCCAACGCAGTCAGCTTCTACTCAAATTGCAGCTGAGGGCTGCAGGTTCATTGGAGCCAGGGAGTCTTTCCTCTGACTTTGGTAGGTAGTATCTAAACCAGGTACAAAAATCTCAGCAAACCTTTGACGTGCTCCCTTTTCTCTTGAGAATGCTTAGCAGGGAACAGTAGTTTGGCAGACAGGACCCTAGACTTAAAACATGGAAGATTTGGACTGAAATACCATCACAGCCAGACTCTAAATGACTTTAAGACAAAATAGCTGTGCTTCGGTTTCTTCTCTGTGAACAGAGATAATAATTCCCTGCCCCACAGAATTTGTAAGAATAAAATCCATCACTGATTTTATGCACTTTAATAATAAGTGCAACAGTGTAGGCACTAAAATAGAACAGATTCATTTAGTTTTGGTGGAAGTTTAATTGCACAGCACTGGAAAAACCTGAGGGCATGTCTAAGTACTAGCATAACTGCGTCAGTGTTGAGGACAAAGTATGTTTTCCAGTGAAGATAGAGACATGATGATGGGAAACAAAAGTTAAAGGAAGAAAAGGGGAAAACATCTTTTATAGAAAAAAGGAGAGAAAACAAATAAAAGCAGAGAATACATTGGAAATGGGAGATGAAGTGATGTATTTTCTAGGCTACAGGACAAAAAGCATCATAGAATCACAGAATGGGTTGGGTTTGAAGGGACCTTAAAGATCATCTAACTCCAACCCCCTGCCACAGGCAGGGACACCCTCCACTAGAGCAGGTTGCTCCAAGCCCCTGTGTCCAACCTGGCCTTGAACACTGCCAGAGATGGGGCAGCCACAGCTTCTCTGGGCACCCTGCACCCCACCACCCTCTCTCAGGTGACCTGGCCCCGGGCGCTGATGGTCGGTGCCCGCCCATCCCATGAGGGGCCCTGGCCCGCGGCGGGGCCACATCCCCTCCACGAGCCCTTTAACGCTGGGCAGCCGCTGCCCGCGCCCCGACAGAGCCGGCGCCGCCCGGGCCGCCCCTTCCCCGGTAAGATGGCAGCGCTGGCTCCCGCCGGCTGCGAGCGACCGGGTGGCTTGAGACCCGGCCGGCTACGGGAGCAGCGCGGCGGCGGGGCCCGGCCGCTGGGAGCCGGGTTTTGCCCTTCCAGGCGCGGTGGTTCCTCCCCAGCCGCCGGCGGCCCTCGAATGAGGGCCCGGCCCAGCCCCGCGTGTGGCGCAGCTCGGGGAAGGCGGCCCTGCAACGGGCTCTGCGCTGAGGGGGGAAAGGAGCTCGGGGCGGGCCTGGGCTGGAGCCTGTGATGTGGGGTTTAATTAACTATTCGGAGTTAATTAAAACAGCACGTACCGGTGCTGTGCTGTTGCGGTTGTGAAAGCTCGTTTCTGGTTGAGTTGATTGCAGTGTCAATCGGAGACTGCTTTACTTGCAAGTTCATTTTAATTTGTTTTCTCTCATGTAATGTAGCAAGAGAGTATTTTTATATTTAAAGTAATTATATTGTGTGTTAACATTCAGAAAGCAGGTGCCAGAAGTTCGTTTTGGCAGAGCCCTGTGCAGTAGTTCCCCTCAGGCATGGGCTGTTCCTGCTCCTCCTTCTGGTGGTTGTCCCAAGGCTTCAGCCCTTCGGTGTGGCTGTGCTCCCAGTCACGAAGAAGCCATAGGTGCAGCTTATGCTTTGGTGGAGGGGTGGCTCCTCTAAGCTAGAGTGGGGTCTCTTCGAGAGAGACAGGTCTCTTGTGGACCCAGCAAGTTTGGTGTGCAGGTAGTGAAACCCACTCCTGCTTGTTAGGGCATTCCTCTTCTAAAGGTCTTTCTGTTATGTAGTCTGGAGTATGCCTTGTTTAGATCTTTAATCCAGAAAGTATTTTACTTTTTGCTGTGCAGGTTAAACGAATGGGAAGTAGAGGATTAGCCTTCTAAAATGGATGCTTAAACATAACTTCAGACCATGACTTAAAAATACTTTTATATTTAATTTGTGTGCATGTCTGACTTAATCTTTAAATCCATTCTTTTGTAGTTAACTGGTCTACGTCTGCCTTTCCTCGTGCTCCGATGTGAACGTTTACATGATGGCAGAACCTCTTCACATGAAGAACAAACATCATCAAGTTGTAGGGGGAAGTTAAAGCGGCAGAATCACAGGTGCCAACTTCCTGTTGAAAAGCTCTCAAGTTCAAGGCTGAGTTTCTGAAATACCTAACAAAAATCAGTATTCTGTTAACAAAAAATATAGGGTATTTTTTTTTGTCAAGTGTAGAAACAGTACAGAAAGTTTTAACTGCAGCACAAGTGCAATAAAAGAGGGACTTTGGACTTTGTCCGAAGCTTGACAAAGGTATCTTGACTTTGTTCTTCTCTAATTGTATATATGCTTGGTTATTGATAAACATGATCAGTATGGCTTATAAATAGAGGTGACTTCTACTTATCTAAACTTGTGTGGGCTGCAATGTCTTAGGCAATTGAAAAAACTGGGGAATTGGAGTCCTAGGGAATTTGGAATGGATATGTGCAGTGGGAGTTGGGAGTTCCTTCAGCAGTGTTTCTCTTCTTCATGAGTGCTTCAGTACTGTCTGATCCATGTTTTCTTTTACCCCAAATGGGGGGAAGGTGAATTGATTCTGAGGAGTCTGAGACAGCTTGATTTGCAGCCCTCTTGGGTCTGGAGAGTTCATGGAAATTTGATTGCATGTTAGGCAAGAGTTTTAGTTTAGGCAAAATTTACAATATTAACTTGCTTCCAGGTGGGGGGAAAAAAGGTCACGTAGGCTTTATGTTGCCTCAGTGGAGAACGTGGTTTAATAACCCTGCCAGACTGGAACAAACTCCAAATAGCATGTGTAGTCTACAACTGAAACAAATACTTTGTAGGTAAATGAGTTGCCCTCTTCTAAAAACATAGTTCTTAGTATATTGGTATGCAGGCTTAGCCGAATACTTGACTTGTAAGAGTTGCTAGATAGAGAACAAACTCACTTGGAAAGACCACAAGGCTTATAAGGCACTAATTGGAAAGTCAAAATCTCTTGTTTTGGAGTATTTTGTTTCTGAATACTTGCTGATGTGATCAGCTACATGTGTAAGTATAAGCTTAACATGAGCCTATGTGTTCAACAATACTGGAAGAGACGTGTGTTGTTTTAGCTACTATAAAGTTGTCTAGTCTAAATTTTTGCTTTATGGGTGTTGGAAATTACATGTTGGTTTGGGGGTTTTTTTGTTCCTGCTGAACAACTTGAATTGAAAACAAATTTATGGATGGAGGACCGTCAGTCTTAGGTCAAGGGATAAGCACAGAGCAGTGAAACTGGTAGGTTTGGATAAACATCGTATCAGAGTGATAACAAGAAGTGACTTCCAGAGTGTGCTATGGTCATAGCATCTTTTTTACTCAAACGTGCTAGCAGAACAGTAGGAGTAGATAAGAGCCTTGTGTCTTCCTGCAAATACTCCATAACACAGGCATGCATTAGTGTTATTAATCAGATCCTTTTGCAAATATTTCCGCTTCTAGGAAGATCCATGGAAGGCACAACTGGAGAAGGGGACTTGCTGTTGACAGCTGCAGCTGATAATGTAAGTTACTGCACTTCATTGCCCCAAATATTCTGAGCATTTCTAGATAGCAGAAATTATCAACATATATTGCTCTTTCTAGAACTTTAAATTTTGACTCTGTTGTCACATTTTGGTATATTAGAATATTTCTACCATAATGGGCAGCTTTTTTTCTAGTAAGAATCACTTAAGATGTTTTTCTTCCACAGGTATCATACTGTGATTCGATTCATGAGAATCCAAAGAAATCACAATACTCCTTTGAGAATGTTTTCTCTATTAGCTATGATGAGAGTCTCTTCAGCTCATTAGTATCACCCCCTCAAAAAAAGACTTGTCATCACTGTGGTCTCTTTGGTAAGTGCCTTTTGTCCTGTAGTCTGATGTATTTCAGTGAAACCACATCAGAAGGTTTGCTCAGAAATGTGTTAAAATGGAGAAATATAAAAATATCTCAGATGCAAGCATAGAGACTGTTCAGAACTGATAAGCAGAAGTGAGCATCTCTCATTAAAAAAGTTTTGGTTTGCTTTTGGGTTTTTTTTGTTGTTGGGTTTTTCTTTTCCTTCTTAATTATAGGAGGAATTTGGGACATCTGGAGCAGCAGTCTTAGATAGCTGTATGTAAATACAAATACCTGTTTGTATTTTAGAACTGTTGTGGAACTGTCCTGTAAAGCACTTATTAAATAATACTTTGAGTCTGTATCTTAGCAGCTGTTTTCTCTTCTGATATACTGTTTCTCTTGGACTCTTTTCTTTTTAAGGATCCCTTAGATGTTCACAATGCAAGCAAATATATTATTGCTCTGTAGATTGTCAGAAAGAAGATTGGCCAGCACATCGTGTTGTATGTGAGCCAGTTAAACCGAAGTAAGTTTGTTGAAAAGTTCTGTCAAATAATCTTTACAGAAAGGTAATATCCCTCCCATTACAACCTAAATGACCACTTAAAGGCACTATTACACTGAAGTATGTTGCTAGTGCTGCATTATCTCATGCTTGTCAGAAAACTTTGTTGCTTTAGAAGGGTGATTTAAAAGATGTTGGAGTTCTTAAGGTGTTCTATAGTGTTACTTAAAGCAAAAGCAGTCTTTTTACTTGCTTATCATGTCTTTGGTGTTGATGCTGTAGGGAAGAGAGGAGAAATGAGACTGTGCTTTTCAGCAGTGGCATGCTTAATGGATTGCCTTTAACGGACTCCAAAGAGGCATACTTTGAATCTAACTGTTACCTCAGTGAATTTCATGGGTATTTTATCTTTGATGAGCACAGCTGCAATTAGAAGTTGTCTCAGCCAGACCATTCTCTAGCTGCTCATTATTGCTTTCTGACATGCCAGTTTAGATGCTCAAGAGATCACTTCCTAATCTAATTCAATTAAAACAAGCATCATTAGGTTATGACAAGTACAAATTGACTGGGTGGCTCTAGAACAGTTCAGGGATGTGATATGGCCATTCAAGCTGACAGTTTCTAGCAAGGGGTGGTGATCGCAGTTCAATAGATCTACACCCAGGAGCCTGTAATCAAAGTTTGCAAGAGATTTATCCCCCCCCCCCAAGTTTCTCTATAGTGACTGAATGAGGAGAAATAGGGACAATCTGGCCTGTGTGTTACCTGGATATTACTTATGTATTCAGCTGAAATAGCAACCTTTTTATTTCAATTTTACAGTTCTTAATGTTGGTTTGGGATTACAGTGTAGCAGAACTCCACAACAGTGTACAATTTCTTTTCCATTTTAATCAAAAGTACTTTATTTTGTTGTTGTTGATGGCATCAGGAAAAACACAAGAGATGTTGGATAACAGGGAACTGACAAATTTGCCATTCTGCATTTCCTTGGACGAGGAATAAGGGTTGATTAAAAGCCACATGGTATAAACACAGCTTTTTGTATTTGCAAGTAGGTGTTTTGAATGCTACTTGTCTGTTTTTGGTTCTTCAAAGTTAACGTCTTTTTTTCTTTGGTTATAGTGTAAGTAATAAAAATGGAGGCAAGTCACCTGGTAAAACCAAGAAGGGCACTCATCCTAAGGTACAGAACGTGCTTTTTACTATCTCTTGAATGGATCTGCTGTGAGCTAGTTGCAATATGCTTAGTTTAACCTGTACAGCAAAGGAACAAGTTCCAAAGAGTATAATCTACTCCTTTTGGAAAGATCAGTTTTTCCAATCAAAAGTTATTGGGAGAAGCATTCAAAACCATATTATGTTTTGAAGCCTCTCTTAGTTTCAGCCAAACGTTTCCTGTAGCCTTCCTATGAACTCTTCTGCAGGAAATCATTTTGTTGCCTTCCTGATTTCTTGGGCTGATATTTATGAAAGCAAGTAAATGTGCATACCTGCAACGAGCCTTATGTTTGCAGTGTACGAGAAAACTCCATCATGTGCTTCTTTGAAGTAGCTCATTCATCTGTTTTAACTTCATGGAAGGAATTTAGAAAGGAGACTTCGTTTTGGGTCATGAGACTTCTGTTAGTTCATCCTGATAAATTTCTGGGGGATGTGTGTTTGTGACTGTCTTCGAATAAAATTGATCAACTGATAGTGAGGGACCCTTATATCAAGAGGGTGTACAACATGCGTAAATAACAAAAGGTTTTATTTATCCCTTATCTTCTGAAACTCAAGGAAGTTCTGTGGAAGTAGGAGACCTTCTATTTCATATTGAACAATATTTGATGTAGTTTTGGTATTGTATGGTGAGATGTGTTTTAATGGTAAACCTAGAAGGATCTTTGTTGCAAGTAAACAATTAATTTGGCAGTTGCAACAGTGATCTCAGTCATCGTGCATTGTCCGCAGTATGTTGGTCCAAATATAAAAGAGGTTTTCCCTAAGGATGTGTATGGGGTTATTTTAGTATTGTTTTTAGGATGTCACAGACACAGATGGTATGCATTAGGCAGGTGTCTTGGGTTTGCATGGCAAGGTTTTGGTAGCAGGGGGAGTTGCAGGGGTGGCTTCTGTGAGAAGATGCTGGAAGCTTCCCCCGTGTCTAATGGAGCCAATGCCAGTGGGCTCCAGGATGGACCTGTCACTGGCCAAGGCTGAGCCCGTCAGTGATGGTGGCAGCGCCTCTGGGATGACATGTTTGAGAAGGGGAAAAGTTACTGCACAGGAGCAATTGCAGCCAGAGAGAGGAGTGAGAATGTGGGAGAGAAACAGCCCTGCAGACCCCAAGGTCAGTGCAAAAGGAGGGGAGGAGGTGATCCAGGCACTGGAGCAGAGGTTCCCCAGCAACCTGTGGTGCAGCCCATGGAGGTCCACGGTGGAGCAGATACCCGCTTGCAGCCCATGGAGGACTGCACAATGGAGCAGCAGGATACCTGAAGGAGGCTGTGACCCCATGAGAAGCCTGCATTGGAGCAGGCTCCTGGCAGGACCTGTGGCCCCATGGAGAGAGGAGTCCACACTGGAGCAGGTTTGCTGCAGGACTTGTGATCCTACAGAGGACCCAAGCTGGAGCAACCTGTTCCTGAAGGATGCACCCCATGGAAGGGACCCACACTAGAGCAGTTCATGAAGAACTGCAGCCTGTGGGAATCAGGTTAGGGAGGTTTGTGGGGGACTGTCTCCTATGGGAGAGCAAGGGAAGAGTGTGAGGAGTCTTCCCCTGAGGAGAAAGGAGCAGCAGAGACAATGTGTGATGAACCCACCACGGAAGGTTGTTTAGACTTTTTTTGTTGTTTCTTTTAACATGGATGCCAGCAATTGAAGCAGTATCTGTAATCTACTCTGTGGTGTTAAGGCTACAAGGAAGCAGGTGGAATTCAATTCCTCTTATTTATGAGAGCATCATAAGCAGGAAGTGTGGCTGAGCTGTCCTGTAAAAGGGGTGTTGGAAGAAGAGGTGAATGTGTGAGACTTCAGCACTTGTTTTTCATTGTGTCTTCAGTATATCTCCGTCATAATGTTTTAAGTTATTTTCAAGAGTAATATCAAGTCTGTAAGACTTGTTATTGAAAGTCAACAGAAGCACTTTTTTATGTTTCCTGAAATAATCAAAAGTCCTTTTTCGTTACTGCAAGGTGCTACAGGTGAACAACTCCAGTTTAAGCATAACTTGTAGCTGTTTTAAATAGGGTGGCTCAGCTTCTGTGGATTCTCTCAAGACAGAAGAGCGCATCAAGAAAATAACGCTTTCAGATCTCCAGGCTCTAGGGATCAAAAAAGCTATGGAAGTACAGGTACTTTTGGTTTTGAAGAATCCTACAGTGCTTTATTGGGTTGCATTGGAAGCTTTGTTAAGCATATATAGCTGCATGTCACCTCAGCAATTTTCTATCATTTTGCTCACATGTAAAATTCCTTCATTTGTATACAGATGAGTAAATGCAAGCAGGGCTTGGGGGGGGAGGAAGTGAGGAAGACTCCTTCTGTGAAGGTGAACATCACTGGGTTTGTTCCCTGCAGTTAAATACTGCTGGATTCAAAACAAAAGAACAAAGCCAGGTATAGGGTGAAATGCATGGATTGAAATGAGCACTGCTCCTGAATTACATACCTAATGTTGTTTTGGCATGATTATAATCTATTATGGCTTTTCTCTTTAGGGTATAGTAACAGAGTTCAAGAGCCCAAGTGAATTTTATATACAGTTGAGTTCTCCAGACATTTTAGACCAGATTAGTAAACTTTCTCTGAAACTGCAAGACTGTTATGCTAGCACAGTTATTGAAGAGCAATATATTGCCACCAGAGGGGAAGTCTGTGTTGCAAAGTGTTCCTTGGATCAGGTAACATCTGATTGTCCATGAAGTAACCGTTGCTGTGTAAGCTCATCATGTTTTGCATGTTTGGCTTTTATATCTCTACCAGTGAAGGCCGCTAATTAGAGATGAGTTGGATTGTGGTAGTAACTAGTTTCCTATCACCTGGAACTCACATTTAGGGTATTGATTTCCTCCCCAAAAAATTTACTTCTGTGTGTTTATGTGCTTGAGCCCTATAGGTGCTGTTTATCCTACTGTTGCTTGAAGGATGTGTGTGTTCTTAACAAATTTAGATTACTGTAGTGACAACAGTTTGGAATATGACTGCTTAATTAAGGAACTTATTCTTCATTTCTCACCTAGCTTTTCTGGTTGCATTTCTATAGCCACATGTAGTTCCTGTTTCCCTTCCCACCCTTCTTTTGTATTTCTGCCCCTTTTTCTCCATTGTTAGCAGATTCTTGACTTATTGTCCAGTAACCAATGTCTGTAGGAGCTGAATTTTATCTTCACTGCAGCAAACACTACAGTGAGTTGTGTTCATTTAAGTCACTTCAGAATTTGTCAGTGCCTTTGCTGATAAACAAACCTGATGAAGTAAAGCAAACTATGTGTTGTTCTTACTAAGATTATGGTTTATTCCTACACAGACCTGGAATAGAGCACTGGTAAAGGATGTGGATATATTGCAAAAGAAATCACAAGTATTCTATATAGATTATGGAAATGAAGAAGATATTCCACTTGCCTGGATTAAAGCTTTGCACAAAGACATTGAACTGTTGGTTCCTCCATGTGTAAGTTCCCTTTTCCTAACACTAGCTCAAGTATTTTAAATGAATAGCTCTAATGTGAGTGTAACTCATGTCTCTCTGTAACTGTCACTGTAGTATTTTGTGTTCAGTGAAAGTGATACATGAAAACTGCTATGCTACATGAAGTTCACCCTCTGAAATGTTTCCTGGCTACTCCACAGGAGTGAGGAAGGCTGCTTAGCTTTTTTTCTTCCTAGTCCCAGAATTCAAGGGGTGATGGGTTCAAACTTAAACAGGAGAAGTTTAGGTTAGACATAAGGAAGAAGCTCTTTACTGTGAGGGTGCTGAGGCACTGGCACAGGTTGCCCAAAGAAGTGGTGAATGCTCCATCCCTGGCAGTGTTCAAGGCCAGGTTGGACAGAGCCTTGGGTGACATGGTTTAGTGCGAGGTGTCTCTGCCTATGGCAGGGGGTTGGAACTAGATCTTAAGGTCCTTTCCAACCCTAACTAATCTATGATTCTATGATTCTTGGGCTCTGAGCTGATAAAAAAAAACCTTCCAGGGCACTTAGGTCCACATGTCCCTTGCATGCTAGAGGACAGCAGAGGAAATCTGTCTGTGTGTTCTTATCTGGGTTTGTGCAGTAGGGAAGAATGGTTTCTAGCTTGGGCAGACTTAGTTTGGAGTAAGGACAGCTGTTGGTCTGAGTTCATTGCCATACTATGTGAATGTCTTCCATTACAAAATAGGTGTTCTAGCTTTAATCTGTAAGTTAAACTGATGTGTTTAGCTGTGCACGAAGAAGGATAGAGAGGCATTCTTTCAACCAGTGACAACTGTGACAACCTGCTATTGGAGTAGTCATTATTAACTTGTTCACGTGACTTTCTGCTGGGTCCATGAAAGATTTTGAGAGCTGTTTGAATCTTTGCTTAAAGCCCTCAATGTCTGCTCAGGGCAAGTTAGGACATGCGCCTGTGGTCATATGTGATGTGTGATACAACTATGCCTTACATAAGACAGCGTGAATAGTGGGAGAATGTAGCTTTCGGTTTGAACTTACCTTCCTCATTCTTAACTCTCCTGTAAAGAACTTAGTTGAATTGATAGTGCTTCAAATTCCAACAGCAGCTTTAACTCTTATGTGCAAGGTGGTATTTCTAAGAGCCCTGATTATTTAGTTGCTTTTTCTACAGCGCAAACAACTCCCATCCCTTCTTGTTCTATTTGCAATTCTTTCCAGGCCATTAGATGTTCCTTTGCTAAATATGATCCAAAAGAAAAAGGATGGAATGAAGGTGCTGCCAGATTTTCTTCTCAGCTCATAGGAAAACACTGTTCAGTAACTGTTGTTGACATATTACAGGAGGAAATGATGTTGAGTTTTGCTGTAGAAGTTGTTATTCCAGAGTCTGGTAAGTACTTGGTAGTATAGTGGGGGGTGGGGGAAGAACCCCAAACACAAATGATAAGTCGTCTGTGTTCACTTTCCCTCCCCCTGCCCCATACCTTTAAAAGAGGAGGTTTTTTTCTTCTGCTTTCCTCCTTTATTCTTTCGGTTTAATAGATGCAAAATTGGGACCATGTTGTTCCTTTTATCACATGCATTTTTAACCCTTTAAAAATGTTAAGATTAGTTTCTAGTTCCACTGAGGATTTCACCAGCTTTTGTTCTATTTCGTACATGCTCACTAATGGCAAAGCAATATAAGTTGCCAACCTCTTGGAGAGAAGATCACAAAAATACCACTGCATTCATGAGTGTGGTTTTTCATGGAATGTTGCATATGCCTATTCCATGACTTTACAAGCAACTTAAACACCTGTATTCAGGATTTCAGTTGGAAATTATTATACAGAAAGCTTGGAATATGGTTTCATGCATCAGAAATGGAATATGGAATAGCTAAGAAACTCAAGATTTCTTTGTCAACCTTGATAACTCGTTGCATGCTGAGTGTTGTAAATATGGAAGTAAATTATGAATCCTTGTGTCTGAAAAGCTTTCAGGTTTTCAGCTAACAGTCTGCCATGTCTGTGAGTACATACTGATTGTTACTGCCTGGCTCATTTAATGGAGTCAGTCTTGGAGCTGTGGATGTCTTCAGAAAACTCACGTAGTTGAGTTACTCTGAAATTACTTTTATTTTGCATTCTAAGCATATTAAGTGCTCAACAAATACGTAGAGCATGCTCACTTTGTGATAGAGATATAGGTCAGGCTCCGAAGATGATTCTGAAATGAAACTACGTTATTACTGTCTTGCATGGTAAATAACTTCTGTTTCTTACGTCTGTATTTTAGGAGACTACCTAGATAAAGTACCTTTAGAAATGAGGCCTTATATAACTCCAGGAACTGATGCCGGAGGAGGAGACTCCCCAAGAGGCAAGCAAGCAAATCAAACTTCTTAGTAAGAAGTGGAACAAAAAACTTGGGGAATTTTAGGTCCTTCCGTGTAGCATGATACTCTGAATGCAGTGAATATTCCAGCCATTCACCAATGTCACCTCCTACTTAAAAGCACTGGCTAGTGGAGCTTCCTTCAGTTCTCTAGTGACGATAGCAGATGTGCTATTTAATAGTATAAAGCACTTGTTTAGTGATGATCATAGAATCATAGACTGGTTTGGGTTGGAAAGGACCTTAAGATCATCTGGTTACAACCCCCTGCCATGGGTGGGGACGCCTCACACTAGACCATTTCACCCAAGGCTCTGTCCAACCTGGCCTTGAGCACCGCCAAGGATGGAGCATTTACCACTTCTTTGGGCAACCTGTGTCAGTGCCTCACCACCCTTACAATAAAGAACTTCTTCCTTATATCCAACCTCAACTTCCCCTGTTTCAGTTTGAACCCATCACCCCTTGTCCTATCACTACAGTCCCTGATGAAGAGTTCCTCCCCAGCATCCTTGCAGGCCCCCTTCAGATACTGGAAGGCTGCTCTGAGGTCTCCACGCAGCTTCTCTACTTCACGCTGAACATGTGAGCGTTATTAGCTCACATTTCAATGGCTAATTCAATTTCATGGCTAATATGACAAGAGCCTGCAAAGTCCAAAGAATAACCTGCTTTAGCATGTTTAAATTTGCAGTCATCCAGCTTTTGATCAGCAACTTCTTGTCTTGCCTGTACAGTGTCAGAAAACCATTCTAAGAGAAGTAAAGCAAAAATACCTCAAGATGAAGACTATTTTCACTGGGCTCCTTCAGCTGTAGAGGATGTCTCTGTATGTATTGGAGATGTGTTTTCCGCTATGGTTTCCGGCATGCAAAGTCCAGAAGACTTCTTCTGTCAGCCAGTACGCAACTGCCGTAAGTGCCAATGGGATGCAAGATACCTAGAGTGGTATTTTGGGTTTTCCAGAGTGGCTGGAGGAAGGTGTTGCTGCTCTTGTGGTTTGCCCTGAAATGGTGATTCCCTGTAGCTTTAGGCCATGCCTCAGTCAGTTAAGAGCCATGGTGTTGTGTAGGATAGTTTCGGGCAGCGTTAGCCTGGGAGGTGTTAATATGTGGGCAGTGCAAGTAGCACAAAATAAAGAGATGGTGTGGTGTGGGTGTCAGTAATCCAAAGTCAATTTGTATCACAAATATTTAATGTTAAATATATTGTCTCAGATGTTCCAGAAATATGTGTTTCTAATTACTTTGTTTATTCCCATAATACCTTGTTGCTTTGTCACTGGAGGGAAGTGTTTCCTTATAGGCTGGCTGCATGGCCTGAACTTTGTTATGTAGCGCAGAGAGAGTATCCAAGTGTGAGAAGGCCAGATTAGAGTGCCCAAACCCACTTTGGTGTCCTCTGATACAGTAAGACATAAGACTGCGAGTAACACAATAGTGGGCCAGAGTGCTAGGCTGCAGGGACTGCTGGTGCATCTCCCACAGTGCCCATAAACAGATGTCTGGGGGAGAATAAAAGCAGAGTAAGTTTGTGGGATGTGACCTCCTAGTGCTGTCCAAGTCAGTGTTTGTGTGTTTTCATCTAAAAGGGCTTTTGCAGCTGGATGTGATCTGGTGTATCTCCTACATTGGATTTCTCTTCTGTGTACTTGTGCAGCCTTTGAATTGTGGGTAGACTCAATGCATAGCATGTCCTTTAGCAAGGAGCAACCTCATCATCTGCCTGTTGTCCGAAGAGCTGTCTCTTTGGTTTCTTTCTAGCATGCCTCCAGTTCCCACTTTCAATTCCTACTGTCTTCTGACTTGTTCCTGTATTGGAAAAGTCTGTGACTGGTTTTCCCTGTCCATTCTATTTAGCACTGTGATTCCTTAGGCTCGCATGAGGACTGACTTTGATCTTATTGAGTGAAGAATTCTGGTCTCATCACTATTTTGCTATTATGTTAAACATTATGTGAAAAAATCTCCATTATGTTACAAGATGTTCTTCCTGGCTTTGATCTTAAGATTTGTGTACTTCTGTAATAAGTACAACACTGTATGTTCCAAACCTCTCTGTATGTTAACATTAGGTCAACTTGCTGAGCTTCAAGTGTCTCTGAATGAACATTGTGACAAACTTCCCAGTAGCCCAGCTTTCCGTCCTCCTGTTGGGAATGTGTGCTGTGCCCAGTTCACAGGTAAAAATGGAGTGAAAATGTGGCTCTTGTGACACCTTATTTAAAAAAAAAAAATAATTATGTTTAGAAATGTTTCATAGAGAGTTTATTTTATTGTCTGGTTTTAGCTGCAGATGGCATCTGGTAGTAATGTAAAGAATTTATTAATAGCAAATGATGACATTTAGAAAATACTAGTTTAAAACATTTTAGACCATAAATTGGTCCCTTCATTGTGCAAACTCTTTACACTGGATTAATTTTTGTATATAGGAGCCTTTTAAGAGATCATGAAAGAAATTTGGGGTTTTTGTATTGGTGACCACTATTTCCTGTGGCTGGAAATATAGGCCCCCAAAGGAGAGACAGAAGAAATGGGATCATTGTATCTAATGATGGTGCTGTAATAGATGACTTCTCAAAATGTTATTTAGCCAAGACCTGATAGTCCTGAGTTGTATGTTCATTAAATTAGATTCCCTCTGACAGTGATCACTGATGTCATGTTTCTACAAGTCTCATGATAAAATTGAGCCTTGCCTAAACATAGGCAAATCCTCTGCATAAAGCAGTGTTTTGTGCTAGGAACTGGTAAGTCTGTATGAAAGACATACCTTTTATTGATTGGAATCTGAAGTCCTGTTTGCCTCAGGGCAGTAGAATGAAGATGAATCTCTCTTCCTCACAGATCATTGTCCTGTTCATCAGCTTTTAGCAAGAAAAAAAGCTGCTGTTATACCTATTTTTTCTGCTCAGAAATATTGTTGCTGTTACTTTGTGATTGATAAACGTTCCTGGTCATTTGTTTCTTTCAATTTCCTGTAGCTTTGCTGCTTTGAACAAATCAGCTGTGGAACCGAACAGATAAACTGAAATAAATGCTTTTTTTGTATGTTCTGAGAAACAATAAGCTGCCTTGGCATTTGAATGGGCACTTGTTTCGGGTGCCTAGCAAGGGAAAGCTATGAGCTCAGTGCCTCAGATATCATGATAAACTTCACTAAGCTTGTATTTCTATTTCTCAAATATTTCAGTCGAATTCAAATACTGAAATTATTAGATCTGTGGTTTTGCTTTTGAATTGCATGTCATTGTGGTAAGACACTGTTTGTTTAAACGTATTTAACTTGAGCACTACGTCCACATAATGTAGCCAGTTCTTTGTTGCAGTATGTATTTGCGAAGGGGGGGGATGTCCTTATGGAAAGATGAGTTTGCCACACTCCAGTTGTGCAAGGGGTGATGGATGTTGCATCATCCATTCACCTTTTATGAAGGTCTGTATGAACTGTAATGCTGCTGTTTTATGCAGAGATTGATGGTGTATTTTTATATTGGTCTACCCAAAGAATCATTCTGTTCTCAGAAATTCAACTACAATGAACATTTATATCTTCCTTTCCAGAAGACAATCGTTGGTATCGTGCTGCTGTTGTAGCGTATGTCTCTGAAGAGGCTGTTGTGGCAGAGTACATAGATTATGGTAATTCTGAAGTTCTTCCACTGTCTAGGCTTCGTCCTGTGATTCCAAGATTAATGGACCTGCCAGCTCAAGCCATAAGGTGTACTTTGGCAGGTAGGAAATAAATTAGCTGTTTCAAACTTGATAAAGGCAAAATAAGTGGGGTTTCATAATCACATCTGTAGTGTCTTCTGTTGAAATATGGGAAAGGATAGAGATAACAGAAGGTGTTATTTCCTGAATTCTTAATTGTGGCACATCATCTATAAAATGGGATAAATCATTCCTAATGTACCTGATGATCTGTAGTTATATGGTTGGAAAACTGTGTTACATTAACATACCTGTTAGGTTTTGCATGTGCCTTTGTTCTAAGCAAAATTCAGTCACCTACTGGATTGTGGGATTCTTTAATCTGTGTGCTTCTAACACTGCAGGGGAAGTTACAGTTCCATTTTATATCTTGCAGTTCAGAACTGTATCTTTGTTGTGTGTTGTCTGTCCTGTCCCTCCCAGCTCAAGGGCAAATCTAGTGAAACTGCCAGTAGGCTCCTCTCTTTATGCTTGTGACATCTGTCAAGTTATAGAAAGGATGTTGACACTTTCTAGTTCATCCTTCTGTCTCAAGCCAGGATCATAATCTGTTTTTTGACATACTTGTTTAACCTGCTGTTGGAAATTGTTTATTTTCTGTTTGTTCCTATCACTCTGCAAGATAATCCACCCCTTTGCTTCAGTGCCCTTCCTTTAGAATACTCAATGTCTATCCTTCCTTTACAATACTTGATACTTAATCTGCTTTTCATTTGTTTTGTAAAGTCAAGAAGCTAGAATATGCTGCTCAGACTTCAGAAGGTAAACATGAAACAATGGTTCCCTTGTATGTAGAGATATAACCAATGCATATGGAATATGACCTAAAGAAATCTCTTTTCTGGGGGCAAACCATGATGCCTACAGATAACAAGTGTCCTAAGACGAAGAAAGGTCTTAAACACAACATGGACACAAAAAACTGATCAGACAAGATGTTTTCTGATTAGACTCAAGGTTTACTGCTGCATAAAATATCTTTCTGGAAGGCAGCTTCTGCCCATCTATTACTGTAAAGTTCTGGTTAAAACTTGAATTTTAGCAGTAAATTTAGTAGCACAAAGAGTAAATGTTTGAGGAGGAAGTAGCTTAGAGGAGCAGATACATTGGCTGAGAGATGGTTAATGTTCTTCAAAACTATACGTTGCAAGTCTTTGGGTCTCATGACTACGCTTCTTAGATGTTCATACTAAGGAAGTATTAAACCCGAATTTATGCTTTTCTTTGCGTAATAGACTAGTTGTACATGGTCTTTTTATTAACTTCAAGTACTCTAAAGTTCAGAATCTAAATAACTGGGTTTGAAATCTTGTTACAAGCATGAGGAGTGAGGGTAGGTCACTTGGTACACCAGCTGCTTAATCTTTTGTTTTAAGCAGTGTTTTTATATGTTCTTTATTTTTAAATCAAGTAGACTACATTAGAAAGAATAATTCTGTAGAATATGTTCTTGACATGTTGAGACTTGGACTGTCCTCAGAACCTTTCCATACTATGTTACTTTTTAGGTGTAAAGCGACCATTAGGAGAGTGGACCTCAGAAGATATTTGTTTTATGAAACAACTGGTGGAAGACAAAGTGTTCACAGTAAAAGTAGTGGGTAAACACAGTTACAGATCTGTGGTGGAGCTTGTAGATGCATCAGTTACTCCAGCAATAAATGTATCAAGCCATCTCATAGAGAGAGGCTGTAGAGCTGAGGAACCAAGGATGGCCTTGCCAGCAATTGGAATGAATGATATTAGGCAAGCAAATGGTGAGTATGAGCACGTACTGCTGAATTGGTGTTACTTAACCTCCCTGCTAGGGTGGGTACAAGGAATGCAAGTTCTTAACTGGTAAGAACTTTCCAGCCTGGCTCATGAAGTCTGGCCTTCACAGCTCTGAAGATAAGCTGTGGCAACTTTGCCATGAAGTGTTTGTTTGTGTGTCTGTATGAGGATGTG